>NW_004524737.1:3375339-3394287 GCF_000260255.1 Octodon degus | reverse complement strand
GAGAGAGAGAGAGAGAGAGAGAGAGAGAGAGAGAGAGAGAGAGAGAGACAGAGAGACAGAGAGACAGAGGAGAGGAAGAGACATCTTTAAAAAATGTAAATTTCCTTTATAGATATAAATTTCTTTTATAAAGGAGTAACTTCTCTATTTTCAGAGCTTCTCTGGCATCTGCAGTTTCCTGAAATACTGTGCTCTAAATAATCCTTATGGAAAATGGGCACCTTTTTGGTGGTATATTCTGTCTCCTATAGCATATTCTGGTCTTCTAAACATCTTCTCTGCCACTACCCACTCATTCAAGCTCCATTTTTAGCCATTCCAATCACATTTGGTTGCCCACATAAGCTGTGTTCTTTCAAGAAATCGTGTCTTTCTGCCACCAACCTGAAATGCTTTTCCAAATATTTAGAATGCAAAAATTATCATATTCGTAAGACCTAAATTCAAATATTACTTCACTTGTACAGACTTTTCTGTAATTTTGATTTGTCATAACTATAAATGAATTGGTACCTTTTTGCTACCAGTTGACATGAAGAGGGATGATCCAACCACTGAAAATCAAGCATTTTCTCTGTAAATGTTAAATAGTTAAATGAATCATAAATATGTAAAATTCTAAATATGTACAGTAGCCTATTTAAATTCTGTATGAATAAATATTTATTGTATTTTGATTTGTTATGCTTTATTATGTAGGTGCTGTGTTTATTACAAATGCAAATTTGCCAAGGTCTTCCACTGAGCAAGTCTATTGATAACATTTTCCCCATTCCATGTGCCATGTTCATACCTCTATTTCTCAATTTTGTAACTTGCAAAATAATGAATTTTTTCCTTATTATGTTATTTTTATAGTTATTTTAGGTGCCGCAAACCATACTCATGGAAGTAGATGTTTGTGTTCTGATATTTCACCAACTGACCTCCCCCCATGTCTCTCATTTTCCTTAGGACTCTATTGCCTGAAACACAACAATATTGAATGATGGTTGGTTAATAATGGTCTAAATGTTTAGTTAAAGAGCCACATAACTCACCCTTCATATTAAAAGCTAAAAATGAGTCAGTTTAGCTAGGAACTCATGCTCAAAGCAGAGAGAAGCTGTAAGTTAAGTCTCTTGCACTAAATGGTGAAATTATGAATCTACAAGAAAAAGTATAGGAGAAAACTAAAAGACCTATTCCACTGAGCATACAAATTATAAAAGGGTTAAACCACCTTATTGGTGATGAGAAGTAAGTTTTAGTGGTTTGGGTAGAAGCACAAAACACCCTTAAATCAAGGTCAAATCTAGGCACTAACTTTCTTGAATACAGTGGAATTTGAGAAAGTTAGGGAAGCTGCAAGAAAAAAAAAATGAAATGCCAAAGTCAGCAGAGGAGAGTTCATGAGTTTAAAGAAAAGTCATTTGAGTCACACAGAAGTGCAAGGTAAAGCAGCAAGCACTGCCATGAGAGCTGCAGAAAGTTATTCAGCAGATGCAAGTGAGATAATTGATGAAGGTGACAACTCTAGGTAACAGGTTTTAAAAGTAAATGAAACTGTCTTACAATGGAAGCATGCATTCTATCAGTTGGTTTCCAACTACCGTATAAAATACCTGAGACAAATCATCTCAAAGTGCAAATGTTTATTTTTGCAAAGGAAACCTGTTCACGTCACAGTAGCAGAGAGAGAGAGAGAGAGAGAGAGAGAGAGAGAGAGAGAGAGAGAGAGATTATCCTACATGTTTTTATTCAAGGAAGTGACCTAAAATCTCCTAGACCCCACCTGCTAAAGCCTCCACCAGCTCCCAATACTTCCACAGGCCAGCAAAGTCAAGGAATCAAATCACTAACGTTTGAAACTTTGGGGAGTATTTTAGATTCCAACTCTAGCATATTTTGTTTAGGATGTTATAGCTAGAGAGGCGAAGTCAAAGACTGGCTTCATAGTTTCCAAGGACAGATTGACTCTCAGAGAACAATGCAGCTGGTGACTACAATTTGAAATCAATGCTCATTTACCACTCTAAAAGGTTTATGGGCATTAAAAATTATATTGATTGCTGCCACATATGAATAACTGGTCGGAAAACAACTCTATATGACAACAAATATTGTGAAATCATATTTCCTTGTTAAGTGAAATTTGGCATCATTTGTAATTTTTTTTGTTTTAATACTATTTTTTGCTCTTTAAATGCATATATATATATATATATATATATATAATGGGAAGTTCTGAGGAATTAACTCTCACATATAAGCAAATAAATTATTTCTTGACATTGCATGTGTCTTGGGGTAGATGCCATGGCCACGGTTAAAATTACAAAAAAGAAAAAAAATGGAATTTTATGAAAACTGAGTTGATAAACTAGACATTATTTTGAGAAGGCTGACTACTCTAAAACTAAGTTGTAGTTTGGAAAAAATATTGTTACACAGCATTGGGTGCTATAGAGTTTTCATGACAAGAAGATTCAAACAATGCAACAGATTTTATTATTTTGCTTCATTTTGTTTTAATTTTAGTATATGTATTGCCACAGAAAACATTCTTGTTTTTCCCCATAATTTTATTGATAAACAAAAAGTAATGAGACAGTTTCAAATCAAATTGGTAGGACAGTTTCAATATTTCACACATTGCATACATTATTCCTAGTGGTTGATTGCTGTACAAGATTTGGACATGATATCCTATTTACAAACACCATTAGAGCAAATCGCTCTATTCATTAAGAGAATGTAACTATATATCTATCCCAACCACTTTGAATACACAGATACAAAATGGACATTCATCTGTATACCATTTTTTTTGTTAAGTTCTGTTATTTGAATATTATAGGTGTGTAAACTTAGTAAAATATTCTAAAAGAGTCCAGTAGCCCATATTAGTATTGGGTCTTCCGCTTTACTGGCAATGTTAGAAATTGTTGACCTGAGCTCCCTATAACTCAACGTAACAGCATGGCTTTACTTCTTATACTTCATTTTTATACTTTTCTGCTGGATGGTTAAGACCAAGGTAAAGCAGGACCTATGCAACAAGAGTTGTAGCTTTTGGCTCTGATAAGGTCAGTGAAATCCCCTCAGGATTTATCCTGAGATCCTGTACCTCAGATTGTAGAACCTTTGTCAGTGTCAGCCATGTGGATGAGTCACGGCCATTGCTTGGCCAATGTGCTCTCTGTGAAAGCCTGAGAGAGTATCTTCTCCCCATGTGACTCTCCTTAGGCCCACTCTATGTCATCGATCACTTTCCTCTTTGTTCCCATGATCTCCTTGAAAACATTCTTATTTTAAAAGTTTTCACAGCCACTTCCAAATTCAGTAACCACAACCTCAATCAGTCAGGAGCCATCAACAATGAGGCAAGAGGCTCGATCACCACGAAATCATTGCAGCCCATGGAAGGGTCAGAGGACTACTAGTATTTCTTAACAACAAATTATTTTAAATTAAGTTTCTCACATTGAATTTATTAACATAATGCTATTGCACACTAATAGTCTCCAATATAGTATAAACATAACTTTTATGTGCACTGGGAAACTAAAAAAAAATTCATGTCACTTGTTTCACTGAATATTTGCTTTACTACAGTTTTCTGGATGATATCGCCAATGTGTGCTTATATTCAAAATCTGAAAGGCAAAAATATTGGTCCAGTAAAAATAGAATTGATAAATTAAACTTCTTATACAAGATAACTCATTTAAAATAATCTGTATTACAATTCTCTTAAAAAAATACTGGTAAGAAAGTACTCTGACAGTTCAATGTAGATTTGATGAATTACTTTTATCTTGCTTTATTGTCTTCATTTCCTGAGGGAAAAACCTGATCTAAAATGCTTTTGGCCTTGGTTTACTCACTAGAAAGTGAGGTTTTGCTTGTATAATGATTTAAAGGAAATAATAATTTCAGTATGCTACCTAAACTAGTACTGCCATTCTTTTTCCTTTATTATTGGTTATCCAGATTTCCTAACTTTACTAAGCAAAATCAGGGATATCAGATATGCCTCCTCATCAGGAAATGTCTGTTTCAACATTTTACCATTGGGGTGATGGGACTGGCTAATTCTCTAGGGCTCTTTAAATCTCTGTCTCTCATTGAAGAAGACAAATGCTGCCTCCCACATGACTCAGCAGCTTGGAGGACTAAAAAGACTTACAGTAAGACTTCAAACAATTTGGTATAGAAAGAGTTGCTTTGACATCAAACTATTTCTTCAAACCTATCTCCAAGAAGATCTTGACATGAAATACACAAACCTATCTGTTGGAGAAAAGTTTTCATCAGTACAAGAAAATCATCCAACACATTTTAGAATGTCCAAAGAATTTTATTCCTTTCCCTTCTGCTGTGGAATAAAATGTGTCACACTCAAATTCTTATGCTGAATCCAAAATACATCCACAGGGTGCCATCTTAAAATATGGCATCCTTATGCACTGATTACTTTGAAATAAATGATATAGAAATTAACAGATCCTGAAAAAGGCTTTCCTCTGAAGTTTCTTTATCCTGGTGTACCAAAAGGAACATAACTGTCTTCTATCTTCCAATATTTTATCAGTGAAGGAAGATTAAATTTATGCCACATGAAAAGAAGCTGAGGGTGAAATCCAGCATTTAAGGAACAGATGAACTTTGATCTATATGACTGTCTGTCCTTCAAGCTTATTTATCTCCCTTATATATCTCTCCCTAAGAAATATTTAAAATTTTGGGGAAAAATACGTTTATCTTCTACTTCCCTCTTCTCTACAAAGCTGATTAGAAACCCTTGTAAGTCTCTCTGCTTCATGGGGTTTTCACCTTCCCATGATGTTCCTGTGCCTGGGAAAAGGTGTATGCTTCATCCTTCTTAACAGCCTACTGTCAGTTTCACATCTGAGATGAAAATTGTACCAACTTAAGCTTGCAGACTAAAAATTAGAGAAAAAGAAGGGCCGCAAGAACAGCCAACATTTTGGCCTTAACCCTTCAAGGTCAGTGAGGACTCAGAACATAGGAGAACCTGTACTGTAACATTATGTAACTCAGTTGTGCCCCAAATTTTTTGATCAAGGAGATTATGGAGCCACAGAGGAAAGTGATCGATGATATAGAGTGTGCCTAAGAAGAGTCACATGGAGAGAAAACATTCTTTCAGGCCTTCACAGAGAGCTAATTGGTCAAGCAATGGCCCTGACTCATCCACATGGCTGACACTGACAAAGGTTCTACAATATGAGCTACAGGATCTCAGGATAAATCCTGAGGGGATTTCACTGACCTTACCAGACCCAAAAGCTACAACTCTTGTTGCATAGGTCCTGCTTTACCTTGGTCTTAACCATCCAGCAGAAAAGTATAAAAACAAAATATAAGAAGTAAAGCCATGCTGTTATGTTGAGCTATAGGGGACTCAGGTCAGCAAGTTCTGACATTGCCAGTGAAGCGGAAGACCCAATACTAATACGGACTACTGGAAAGTGGTTGATGATGTGGAGTGTGCCTAAGGAGAGTCACCTGGAGAGAAAAAATTCTCTCAGGTTTCCCAGAAAGCAAACTGGTCAAGCAATGGCCGTGACTCAAGCACATGCCTCACACTGACAAAGGATCTACAAACTGCAGTATAGGGTTTCAGGATAAATCCTGAGGGGATTTGACTAACTTTGTCAGATACAAAAGTTACTTTTCTTGTTATATAGGTCCTGCTTTATCTTGGTCTTAACCACCCAGCAGAAAAGCATAAAAACAAGGTATGAAGAGTAAAATTTATAGCATTTTACCTATTAAAATGCTAAGCTATAAAAGGCTCAAGTCAACAACTTCTGACATTGCCAGTACTATGGATATCCCATGACTACTATGGACTACTGGTCCATATTGGATTATTTTGCTGAACTCATGCACCTTTAATATTAAAATGGCAATGGCATACCCATCTCTGACAAAACTAAACAATAAAAGGTATGTAAATAAAAGATCATTTGGTATCTGTATACACAAATTAACTAGGATAGATAGACAGCTATTTTTCTTAATTCAATGAGAAGAAAGATTTGTACTAATAGTGTTTGGACAGGATATCATATATGCATCTTGTACCATGAATAACTATTATGAAGAGAAATATATGCAATTTATTAATTGTTGTAACTGTCCTACTAACCTGTTTTGAAACTGTCTCATTGCTATTTGTTTCTCAATAGAATTAATTAAAAAATAATGTCCAATATGGCTGTATTTGAAGGTATCTCATAAAAAGTCCCTCCTTTTTATGAGATACCTTCAAATACAGCCATATTGGACATTATTTTTTAAATGAGATTATAAAGCCAGGGCTATGATTTAGTAAGAGAAATGTTCTTATAAAAGGCACTTTTTCTCTCCTTCACCAGGGCAAGGCCATATGAGGAAAATGGAAGAAATAACCACTTAAAAGCCAGGCTGAGAGCCTTTAAAAAACCCAGCAATGCTGAACTTTACACTGGGAGTACAGCATCCCAAGATTTCCAGAAAATAAGTTTCTGCTTAAGTGATATTATAGCAGACAAAGTAGACTAAAACAGATTCTTATTTAAAGAGTTAATTCAATAATTATCATTTTAATATGAAATAGAACTCTCATACTCAGACTTACAAAAATAAGCATTCAGTATGGTCACTGAAGATGAAAAACTACTGCCTATTTTACCTTAGAAAATCACCATGCAGCCAAAGAGGAAAGTGATCGATGATGTAGAGTGTGCCTAAGGAGAGTCACATGGAGAGAAAACACTCTCTCAGGCTTTCACAGAGAGCACATTGGCCAAGCAATGGCTGTGACTCATCCACATGGCTGACACTGACAAAGGTTCTACAATCTGAGGTACAGGATCTCAGGATAAATCCTGAGGGGATTTCACTGACCTTCTCAGACCAAAAGCTACAACTCTTGTTGCATAGGTACTGCTTTAACTTGGTCTTAACCATCCAGTAGAAAAGTATGAAGACGAAATATAGGAAGTAAATCCATGCTGTTATGTTGAGCTGTGGAGGACTCAGGTCAACAATTTCTGACATTGCCAGTTAAACAGAAGACTCAATGCTATTATGGAGTACTGGACTCTTTTAGAATATTTTACTGAGTTTACACACCTATAATATTCAAATAACAGAACTTAACAAAAAAGTTTATACAGATGAATGTCCATTTTGTATCTCTGTTTTCAAAGTGGTTAGGATAGACATATAGTTACATTCTCTTAATGAATAGAATGATTTGTTTTAATGGTGTTTGTAAATAGGATCTCAAGTCTGCATCTTGTGCAGCAATTAACCACTAAGAAGAATGTATGCAGTGTGTTAATTATTGAAACTGTCCTAGCGATTTGATTTGAAACTGTCTCATTGCTATTTGTTTATCAATAAAATTATGGAAAAAATAAAAAAAATAAAATAAGACTAATGATTAAAATAAATAAATTAAAATCAGCATGCATGACAATCAAAACAGATCAAAGGTTTAAATATTAAAACAGAGACGTTGAATTTATTGGAGGTGAAATTACATAGAAACTTTAAGTTATAAGGGTAGGTAGAAAGCTCATCAACAAATCGTAACCTGAGCAGGAAATAATTTGAAGAATCAACAACAGGCATCTCATCTTTTTAAAAGTTTTCTGCATATCAAAACAAATTACCAACAAAGTAAAAAAGAAAACCCAGTCATTGGGAAAAGATTTTAGCCAACTGTCCCTCACACAAAGGACCTCTCTTTAGAACATATGAATAATTTAAAAAAAATCAGAGCACTGAAATTCAAATACCTAATCCAAAACTGTGCATCTGAATGCACTTCTCAGATGAAGACATACAAATGACAAATAAATATATGAAGAAATGTTCAACGTCATTGGTAACTAGAAAAATGCAAATTAAAATAACATTGAGAGTCCATTTCACTCTAGGAAGAATGGCTATCAACAAGATGTCCACAATAACAAATGCTGGAGGGGCTGTTGGGGAAAAGGAACCCTTCTTCACTGCTGGTGGGAATGCAGGCTGGTCCCACTATTATGAAAATCCGTGTTGAGATTCCTTAAAAAGCTAGCATTGGAAGTCCCATTCAAGCCAGCTATTCCCCTCCTGGGTGTTTTTCCAGAAGTACTGAAAATACCATACCATAGTGAAATATGCATAACCATGTTTATAGCAGCACAACTTGTCATAGTTAAATCTTGCAAACAACCCAAACACCCATCAACTGAAGAACAGATAACAAAGATGTGTTTTTACACAGTGGAGTGGTATTAAACTATAAAAAAGTAAAAGCTCAAGGCCTTTTATAGATAAATGGATGCAACCAGGGACCACACTCATAAGTGAAATAAATCAGACTTGCATGTGCTAACATCATAGTCTCTTCCTAGTACAAGAAACTCAAGGAGTAAATGATATCTGAAAGGTAAAATAGATACTGCGAAAGCGAAGGAATCTATTCAAAGGGACAAAACAACTGGAATGAGGAAAAGGACAAAATAATGAAAGAAGGAAGGGAAGATGATAAATACTAGATGGTTTGGATAATTGTATAGCTGATTTGTCAGTCTATTGAAAGACACAGTTAATGTCTAATTTTCTCTTCTCTTTTTTAATTTCTTAGAAGTTTTTGAAACCAATTTTGCATGCTTATATCTGGCAATCTAAAAAGCTTATTTGATGACAACATTACACAGTATAATAACCACTGTTGATTCCTATTACTTTGTTTAGCAAATTCTGTTTCATTTCTAATGTTTTTATTTTTACTATTGTTATTGTCTTAAAAAGAAAAAGGTTAAAAACTGACCAAATCCCATAACCCAATTATTTATCTGAAGCTGCATAAGAAGTACAGTATACCAGTAAGGGGTACAGTTGAGAAATATTCATAGTACAACGCTTCATCCAATTGACTACTACTTATTATTTACTCATTCAAATTATTCAGTGTGAGTCTTCTATGTGCCCAGCTCACTCATGAATGTGGGGAGAATACACAGTGTTATGCCAGACAGCAAATGCCCAGTCATCACAGAGCCTGTATAATCTAGTTGGGTGAGAGAATTAAGAAACATAATTGATAAGCATAATTGATATAACATTGAGGAGTAACACATAGAAAATAAAAGTATGAGCCGAAATATTAAATAGTTTCTTGGAGCAATTTCCAATCTACAATGAGGATGTCACTTCATACCAGTAAATGGTTTAAAATCTAATGATGGCAGCACCACAAATAAGCAAAGGAGTGTGAACTGTTTATAGGCAAGACAGCTATTAGAATACAAAGGGAAATCCTCTTCCCCTTCAGCTATTAGAATACAAAGGGAAATCCTCTCACATTCTTCCCTGAATGTGAGAGGCAAGGAATGCTTCCAGTAGAAAAGAAGTTTGCAGAATGGACTAAATAATCCAGCAGATATTTGTATCATCAAATTATTATATCTGTTCATCTGAGCAACAGCTTTGATGATAAAAAACATGTAATATAACAACCGTTGTTAATTTTTAATTTTTGTCTTGAAATTCTGAACCATATGTATTGTTGTATGTGAGTCTGTTTCTGTCTTTGTTTTTACTCTTTAAAATAAAATAAAATAAAATAAAAGCAATCTAGCAGGGGATGAGAGATACATTTCACACCAGAACTTTCCACTGTGATAAGAGTTAGCAGTGCATAATCTCTGATTCTTTTCTGTCATTTACAATGAGGCTTCAATTATAGCCTTACAAGAAGGGACAAGGAGTATTTTAGTGTTAAGGCCCAGAATGGGAACCAGCATGGTCTAGTTCTGGAAGTCAAAGTAGTGCCAAAGAATGAGATTAGGAAAGGAGAGCTTTGAAATAGTAATCGGATCGTGAAGTCTCTGCTTGAGAGCTAGAAGTATATTTTGAGGCAAAACATTACTTAGGCATTTAAGGATTTGATGATGACAGACTATATGTATAATTTAGAAAATTCAGAGAAGAAGTTTTACTTTTCTTTTCTGCATATTTTCTAAGTGTTAAGAACGTAGTAGATATACAAATTTGGAATTCATAAAGAAGTTGTAAAATAACTGAATTATATTAGCTAATGTATTAGTTCACTTTTTATTATTATAACAAAATGCTTGAAACTAGTGACTTCACAAAGAGAAGAGGTATATTTAACTCCAAGCTTCAGAAACTGAAAACACAGGATCAGGGTTCCCCACAGGTTTGGCCTCCAGGGAGCCTGCTGATAGATACTGTTAGAGCCAGAGCACGGGTGAGAGTAAGAGATCACACAGAAAGCCACAACAAAGCTGCAGACTCACAATATCTGCTGAGGGCAATTGGCGCATGTGGCCACTGACCCTGAGATTTCCACTAAGTGCTCCAGTTGGGACTTCCACCTCCTTCTGTGCTATCAAACAAGCCTCCTGCAGCCAAGCATTGGCAAACAAGCTCCATCCAAGCTACAGTAGCCAAGAAGGGCAAAGGGCCTAAATTCAGCAGTATTGCTCCATAAGCTCATGATATCATTGTATAATAACTGCAAAGTAGATACGTTAGTCCATTTTGGAATTTCAGGGCTTTATGAGTAAGAAATGGATAGCTTATAAAGATCATTTTTTATTGAAATCTTTGGCATTATGCATGTGTTTTCCTTATAAAATAATTGGGCAATACAATATTAGACCTTGAATCACATCCTCCAATATGGAAGCACGTTTAGCCCAAATGGCTTGCACATGGAAGCTGATCTAATGATCACAAGATCTATATCCTACTACCTAAGAATTCCATTCCCAAATACATGTGAAAGCTAAGTAGATGCTACCAAGGACATACACAGCAACATGAATGGTATATTTTTTCCTGTACTGAATAATAACAAACTGGGATGCATGTATTTTGCTATATTTGCAAAAAAAGTACAACAGTATACACCATTAGGAATGAACAGACTAAAGCCTCACAGAAGTATATGATAACCTTCACAGAAAGCTAACAGAAACAGTAAGCACTATCAAATCTGTGTAGTGTGTTCATACCAGAAAAGTAGGAAGATGTGTCAACTAAACTGGAATCTGGAATCAAACCTCATTCTGGGTGTTCTACAGCATTCTGGAGGAGATTAACATTTAAATCAGTATTCTAAGTAAAGTAGATTGCTCCTCCTAATGCAAGGGGGTTTCATCCCATCAGTTTAAGGCCAGAATAGAATAGAATAGTCGCTTCCTTTGAGTATCAAAGTATTCCTGCTGGTAAATTCTATTATCTGAAACATTGACTCTTTCCTCTCTCAGAATTTGTATAGAAATAATTCTTCTTTTGTCTGAAATCTATTAACCTAGAATATAAACTATATATTCTAACATATGGAGCTCTTAGGTTTCAATCTGAGTGATTCACCCGGAAGATCTCTGGACATAAGTATCATCATAATCACATGCAATTTTGTTAAAATAAATCAGGGCCAGCCAGATAGCTCATCGGACTAAAGTGCCTGTTTGGGAGGCACAGGGAGTGGGTTTGATCCCAGGTAGGCCATGCCAGCCCCACCCTAAGGACAGGCTGAGATGGCAATTGAGACTGCACTTGGTGGCATGTGCCTGTATTCCTAGCACTTGGGAAGTTGAATACAGGAGAATCACTATGAGTTTGATCTACCTAGTGAGACCCTGTAGACCCTGTACTAAATACATAATTTTTTAAAACTCTCTTTTTATTAGTAAAAATGCATACATATCCCAATTTTGACTAGGACATGTTTCCAGGATATGGGTAGTACTTTATTTATTAATCTTAAACAGGGACTATTTCAATTTATCAGAATTTCCAATTAATGGCTACTTTACAACTCCTTATCTGAAAGTAGGGAGGTTCAAAACTTTAACACATGTAAAGAAACAAACTTAAAAAAAAAGACAGTGCAACATATGGAACATCTCATCTTCACTGTCTGATAACACATGTTATCCTGTGTATTATGCATCATCTGTTTGCCTAAATTAATTTCAGCTACAGGTCAGAGGCCAGACTGTTCTCTGGAGCTTTCCATATTTTGGAGACAATGAATCAAACTTTTATTCACATGCATTCCAGTAGAATAAAATTCAAGAATCACTGAGACCGTGTTTGGCAGCTTTGATCAGAGTATGTCCTGATCCATTCAAAAGCCACCTCTCTGAAGACTTCCAAGTTGCCCTGAAATGCAGGGGTGAGGCCCTGCATGAGTTGAGCCAGATCAGAGCAAAACACCAAGAGACAAACTATTTACAAGATTTGGTGTGTGACTCTCTTCCTTAGAGGGTCAGTGCTATAAAAAACCAGAACACTGAAGTTCCTGTGGGAACCTTATAGTGCCAAAGGATAGTAAGTTTATTACTTTAACTATTGAGTTTATTACTTTAACATATATAGTCACACCAATATATTGCTTATGAAGAGACCTTGGAGATTAACATTTCCATTGTAAAATAATGATCAAAAGCAATTTTTCCAACAAAATCACAAGATTTATGGAAATAAATCTTTATTTTATTTAAATTCCTCTTAAATGGAACATATGCCCTTTAAAAAAGACAAAATACAAGTTGTTGGGAACTTATTAAAGCTTATAAAAAATAAATGATGCTGCTTATCTGTTTACAAAATATCATACTCAGAATATCCATGTCTGTATACAGCATAACACACTCAGCTCATCCTCCTCATTAGACCCTACTTCCAACAAACCCAGCAACATAAAATTAGTAGTGAATAGCAACAAAAAGAATGCAACATGTTTTATGTGCTTATCTATTGTCAAGTATAAAGATAATATTTTAATGGACAGAATTTGTTATATTAAGAATTGGATCCAAAACAAATCATGGTTCTTGTGTAACTGACTTTTTATATTTGCAACCTCCCTGCATTTTGCTGACACCATTATCAACCATAAAAATAAAGTCATCCACCCCCATTCCATATGGCTAATATTTCCTTGATACCTTTGAAATTGTTCACACATTTGGGAGCTCTCTTGTATTTCTTAAATACAAACTTTGGCAATTCTTACCAAGAGCTAATTAAAACTTGGTTCAAAAAAGTTTCCTTTGGAAACCTGTTAAGAAATCAGTTAAAAACGATTATTATGAACACACAGTTTACTGTCTGGTTATCTTAACTATTTTATTGCTTTTTCAGCCTGGCCACTAATCAGGGACCCTGAGACAATCAAGTAAAGCTTTGTAGTACTGAGTCATTTCCAATTCTCAGTCTGCTAAATGTTAGCCAAAGACCTAAACTCTTAAACTCTTAAAAATATACCTTGATCAATCATCTCTTAATTTAAAAGCAAAGTATTTTCTGGTGGATAAATCAAAACTAATCAGATACTTTACACGTTTTCCCTCTACTCAGGCTTCATGTGCACAAATAAAGCTGAAACTCCTGGATTTAGAAGGAGGATCGGTGTCACAAGTCCACTTGGAAGCAGCTTTAAGAGGAATTTAAATAAAATAAAGATGGAATTCAACCCCAGACAAAACTGTTCCAGAAAATTAGTAAAGGCTTCTGGCGGTGACTGGCATCTGATATACGATGAGAGTGTTCATTCTGTGGCGCGTTTCGTTCAAGTGAGTCACGTACCATCAAATGTTACTAGTGTTTCTGAGTTCACAGGGCTGTGCTAAATGTCTAATTCCTTGGGAGAAATTATTTTTAAATCTAGCTTCCAGATCCGTAAAATCGGTACCGCTCTAGTCGTGTTGTGTTGCTGTGGTTTTTGTCTGCCTGGCATCCTCTTCTGACACGTGGTGCCCGGAGTCTCTCGGTCCTTGCCTAAGCTCTGCCACAGGCATGCAGTGGAGTCAGCTAATCCTCCACCAGCCCATTGCCCAATGACACCAGGCAGTACACGGAGTGAGTTCGAGAACCCGGCAGGCTCTGTGGGCTTCCCTTGGAAAGCAACGGGGACATGGAGAAAGAGGTCTTCGTTACTGAATTATCATGCTCAGGCTTGCAGCAATCACATGGAGACAGCTGGATTGCAGGGGGAGGGAATGAGAGAGGTACAGACACGCAGGAACAAGAGCTGTGGAGGACAACTCTGAACTCTCTCAAAGACCTCCGAAAAGTAATGCTCAAGTGGACTGGAGATGTTAGTGATGATACGCTACAATTCCAGGGGCATCTTGGCCCATTATTTCTACACTGTGTTTCTGTATTATGAAATGAAAATTGCCTTCCTGTAGTTTATGTATGGACTAGCTCTCCGGAGCCATGGAACGAGACCCTTTTTAGGTATGGCAGCCTCATACATATTAAAATCTATCCTCTCTTGTCTCTGCCTGGTTTTCCCAGGACAAGATATCAGTTATTTCACTAAGAGAGACAAATCTGGCTGGGAATGAAACATGAATCTGATTCAGCGTGGCAAACCTTTCTTGCACCTGTAAGGATTCTCTGCCAGGTGAAGATGTTGTAACAAAGGAGCAGGACAATGAGAAGACAGCGGTGAAGCATAGGAAGGTTAACACTTGTAAAACGGAAGCACGCTGGACACGAAAGGGAAAATGGGCTGAGATGGCCATGAGAGTAGCACTGTGCTCCTGTGTCACACAGAGTAGGTAGGACAGAATATCCCACAGAGGAAAAGCTTGTACAAAATTTTCAGAACCTACAAAGTATTAGGCAGAATCAATGGGAAAATATTCAATTGCAAATTAGAAATCGAAACAGGAAGCCAATTTGACAAATGCCGATGTTGCAGAGTTTTTAAATTAATCAAACATTTGGCAGTAAATCCATCTTGTTCTAAAAAGAATTAGGGTACAGAAGAAAATGAGACCAAATTGAGAATATCAACACAGGAAGATCACTTGAAATAAGAAAATGTCATTCCCACTGGTATCTGCGCCACAAAATCGATGTGTGTGTGTGTGTGTGTGTGTGTGTGTGTGTGTGTGTGTGCATACGCTAGGGATGGGGATAAATTTCTTTTGCATGTAGGAGAGGTTCCAAATTCTAATGTGTGTGTCCATTCTGAATGGTACTTGGACAGGTTCCACTGTCTGTGATCTCTCACAGTGTATCTTAGTTATTTTTTTTTCATTGCTGAGATAAAATACTTGAAGTTCAGAATTAAGGAAGGAAAGGATTATTTAGTTAATAGTTTGTGGTGGTTTCAGCCCATACTCTGTGGGCTCCCAGGCAGAGTGGCACATGGCAGAGGGGAGGCAGTCCATGGTAGCAGAGAATAGTAAACACAACCGGAGCACAAGGAGAGGAGCAGAAGAACAAGTCTCTGCTGTTCTTGTACTGTGTGCAGGCGGCCCACCCCAGGGTAAGCGCAGCACTTAACCCGTAATCTCAGCATTGGATTATGCATCAATCAGAATCTAGACACTACCCCATGACAGTGAGGCTTTGGGGACATACCTAGACCCAAACCATAACACAGTGGAAACAGTGATTTTGAAAGATACAGTAAGAAGTTCTGATTAAGGCTTTAGTAAGGTAACCCAATTAAGTGTATTTTCATAACCACATCCTTGCTTATATTTGAAAAAGAAAAAAAAAATAAAATTGCTGAATCAGCCTCATTAATGATCAGTGTTATCAGTCTCAAAATGCAATTTATTATCCATTTTATTTTCTGGGAGTCCCTTAAATGATAAATTCTATACAACCCCAAAGTGTGTCTTTGCAGTGAATATCATTTGTCACTGATCTTCACACTTTTATATTTCAAAATACAAGAGATTTTCTGTAGACTTTAGTCTACTAGTGTTACCTCTGGCCTAAATTATATAGTAAACCTGAGATAGACATTTTCTTGGAAGCATTTTTTTTTTAATCTGCACGGGAATAATACACAACAGGACACTTAAAGGCCTCAGCTTTGACTTCCCAAAGTCCTGGGTCCAACTTCTCTATCTCATGCTTATAGCTTGTATCTAGATGTCCCCTCAAAGCCTCACGTCTCAGAGGCGGCCAAATCTAGAGTGTATGGCGCTGCAATTAAGTGTGTGATGTTGTATCAAAGATGTATGATTACTAAATTGGTCCACTGATTGGTTTGGCGTAGGTCTGTATAGAATTAAGTGTGCTAGAGCTCAGTGGTCTGTCTGGCAGGCATAGGGACCTGGGTTTGATCCCTGGTACCACATGCTGTGCTGGGCCCAGAACCCCAGGCATGGTAGTGCACTGAAGAAGCTGAGACAGGAGGATCACTATGAGTGTGAGCTGTGTAGCCAGACCCTACACCAAATAAATAAAAGACGTTTTAAAAATTTTTTTTAAATAATTAAAAATGCTCTACCTTGGGTGTGCATGCTATTTAACCTAATGGTGAGTAGCCTGGAGCTACCCTAAGGGACAGAAAGGGGTCACTACTGATGCTTGCCGTCTGGCTTCCAGCTGTCTTCCTCCACCCAGGAACCATTTCATCCCATGATGCTCTTCTGTCCTGCCTGGGCGCCAGCCAACTCTGAGATGAAACTGCTGCAAACTGTGAACCAAACAGACCTTTCGTACTTTAACTTGGGGTGTCAGGTATTTTGTCTCAGGAATTAGAACACAGACAAGACAGTCATCAAGAACTTCCAAAACAGGTTCCATGTCTATTAAATCAAAATCATAAGGTTTGCTTTATACGTACTCATTTATTTCTATTAAAGCTCAATTCTTTTTCCAGCACACCTAGTGCATTATGTTGAATTCTTAGAAACTTCTTTTATAAATATAACAACTTGGGATATCAATGACCCAGAGGGAGAAATTACAGGTGATTAAAGAATTATGTAGACACATTATATAGAGACATATGACAATTGGAACATAAAAAATCTATAATTCACCTTTATAATTCTACTATATCAATATCAAGTCACTTTTCATTTTAGAGTTTAAAAAAAATATTTTTTTTTTCAGCATGTTGTTGTCCCAGGAATATGTCTCTGAATAATGTGAAGTCCCATTCCATGGTAGAGGTACTAGTTTAGGAACAAGTGGATGATATGCAAGGTATGTTTGAAGGGTTTGACTAGTTTGTGAGTACCAGGAAGCCATGCAGGAAGCGCTGTGGTTGTGGATTGGGTGTGGCCAATTTTATCTCTCAAGGTTTTCTATAGAAGGTCATGCAGAACTTAGCCTCAGAGGAAGTGCAGGATCTAACCCAGGAAGGCCAAAGCACAGCAAAGGTCACAAGGTTCTAAGGCAGCTAAATGCGACAGGAGAGTGATAAGCCCTTTGACCATGTTCAATTATGACACATGTTCTTTCCACTTTAATACCAGTATCTCGTGTTTTACCACCTTTCAACGGTGGAGAAAAATCCACAGGATATTTCAACATAATTGCAAAAATCAATAAATAAGATCATTTGTAATATAAAATATAAAGAATAATGTTATTACAATTAGAGGATGCTCACTTTCACATTTGTATGCATCTATCAACGTGACAAACTAGGAAACTAAAATAATGCATTGAATTAATAACAAGGAAACACAAAATTTTGCTTGATGTGACAAGGACTTTTTTTCATGGAAAACTGTAGGGGTTCAAATTCTTGAAACAAACATAAATTCAGTTTTATCTGCCTAAACAATAAAGGCACAAAACTTGGTGGATGTCTTATATCCGAAATAATGAATAAATGAAAGCATTCATTCAGAACAGGAGCAGCAACAGAAATGCCTGGAAAAGAATTTTAACAAGAACTTTTGTGAGCTGAGCTCATCTGAATATTTTTGCTGAGAGATGCAAAAGAAGACCTAAAAATGGAGAGACAGATCAAGTCCACAGATGGGAACATTGGATATGATAAACCATTTCTTCCCTTTTTAGAGTTTATGCAAATCTAGCAAAAATCATAGTGTGATGTTTTGTGCTTGAAAATTTGATTTTATGACTCATCTAGAAAAACAAATGTTAAGTATTGTAAAGAAATATTTTAACTATAATAACTAATATGTACTCTGCATGATTTATCATCAGTTATATACATTTTTAAAATTTATTTTAAAGGGTGTAAAAATTGTGGCAGTGCAGAATTGGAACAAAATCCACAGATTTACTGAATTAAATATTCATTCAGTAGACAAAAACCTGAAGCTGCTGTGCAATAAATCAGGAGATGAATTTGATTGGAAAACAAAATGTCACTTAAAAATAAAACTCTCAGTGTCACTAACTCCGTTAATGAAAAGATTCACCAATCATATGCAAATGCAAACAAATTACATGGAAATTATACTAATTGAAAATGAAATAATTAGAACAAAGTAAGAGAAAAGATAAGTGATTTAATAATGAGGTATAGGTGCATAACTAGAAGTCAAAAAGAAAACTATAAATTATCATATATCCAAATTGTTGACTATGGTAATTCAGAAATTTCCATAAATCTAATTAGAAATTAAATAAGTACAGTGAAATAAGTAAATTAACAAGTTCATAGTCTTGCTATTTTTACAATGAATAAAAATAGAAACTTGAGAAGAATGATTTCAGATTAGAGACTATGAGTGTCTAAAAAGTATTTCAATAAATTGTTACCTTCGAAAGAGTAGACTTCTCTTTTTCCAGTTTTTTTTTTTTTTGTTAGTACATGAACGCACTACATAATTATCCTGTTTCTCATGAGGAAGGAGTGCATGCGTGGAATGCACATTAACTGATTTTCACACCTCCCCCACATGTATCACCAATCTGAGACACCATTTCCCGAATCAAAGTGCATCAGAGTAATTTTTGTTATTTCCAAAACAAGCATGTAATCCATGTAATTTGTATTGAACAATATGTCTAGAGAGTACAACTTTTGTGTAGGGGAGATCCACAGACTGAGTGCCTGCCTGGCAAACCCAAGAACCCGGGTTTGATCCCTGGACAACATGCCGTGCCAGCCCCGGAAACCCGGGCATGTGCCGGCCACTGAAACCAAGTGTGGTGGCGTGTGCTTGTAATCCCAAT
>NW_004524737.1:3354100-3375089 GCF_000260255.1 Octodon degus | reverse complement strand
GAACCAGGGATTGAACTCAAGCCCTTGTGCTTGTGTTTGCCAGGGAAGTGCTTATTCCACTGAGCCATCTCCAGCCCCCTTCACCTTATATTTTAAATAATTTTATTTACACTTAAAGAAGAAATTTTTGTTCTTTACACTTAAAGAAGAAATTTTAAGATAGCACAGAAAGTTCCCATAGAAGCAATAGTCAATTTTAGAATTTTACTTTAACAGCATACATTTCCCAGAATAAGTGTGCCATCATTGGAACACAATAATTAGCCAGATTGGCTGAGTTTTGCCCACTGTCCCTGTTCTGACCCAGGATTATGTACAGAACACCATACTGCACTGTTTACATCTCTGGAGTCTTCTCTGATCCCTGACAGCTTTTAGACTTCCCTGGCTTTTGCATGACCCTGACAGTTTTAAGAAGTACTAGTGAAGTGTTTTGTACAACAGACTTCATTTTGGATATGTGTGAGGTTTGTGGAGGATTATACAAGGTCTATTGGTTTTGTGCAGAAGAGGGACACTATCATACAGGGCCATACACCACCACCAAGACTGCACACTGTTCTGCCAACCCTGCTCCCTCCCTGGGTTGTACTTGTCTGGTTTCACTTGTCTGGAACACTTTTTGTGTTCTTGTTGTTGTTGTTGTTGTTATTGTTTTGCAGAACCAGCATCAAACTTGGGACTTTGCACTGTCAGGCAGGCACTGATGCCACTGAGCCATCTCCCCTCCTGATGTAGCACTGTTTTTGTACATTTTCCCCACTTGCAGGACCATACGATGAGAGAAAGACTGCACCACTACACTTAAATCATTTGGAACATTACTTTTGAAAACAAATTAGTACCTTTAATTCCAGAAATATAGAACTGGTTGGGGTGATATGATATTATATAAAATTATTCACTTTTTCAGGTTCTTACACTAGGGAAACAAAGGGATGTTTGCATAGGCAGGTCTGATTTATTTCACTTATGAGTTCGGTCTCTAGTAGCATTCATTTACCTATAAAAGTCTGGATTTGATGTCTTTAGTAACTAAGAAATACTCCATGTATTTAAAAAAAAAACCAACATATTTTTATCCATTCCTCAGTTACTGGGTATTTGAGTTGTTTCCAAGGTTTAGCTATGACAAATTACGTGTGTGTGTGTGTGTGTGTGTGTGTGTGTGTGTGTGTGCAGGGTCTCACTATGCAGCTTGAACTCATAGTGATCCTCCTGTTTTCAGCCTCCCCAGCTCTGGGATCACAGGTGTGAGCCACTACGCAGACTCCATCCACAGCTCAACCCGTGCAGGTGCGGCATGTGGTACCAGGGATGGAACCCTGGTCCTTGCGCTTGCCTAAGCAGGCGCTTAGTCCGCTGAGCTATCTTGCCAGCCCTTGCACTGCTAAAAGCATGAGTGCACATATGACACTGTGATCCCAAAGATACAATGCATACTGTGAAAGGAAAACTGCTCTAAAGGAAAGAAGAATTGGGATGAAAGGAGAAAAGAAAGAAGGAAGGAATATATATATATATATAAATTGTATATATTTTGTATATATAAATTGTACCGCTAATTTCTATTGGTTTATTGGAAGGAACAGCTAATGCTTTTTCTGGTCAATTTTGCACACTTGTGTATGATAATCTGAACAACCACTTGGAAGACAGTAATATGCAATATAATAAATGGTGTTCACTTCTTATCTTCTTTTTTGAAATTCTGTTTCATTTCTAATGTTTTTAAATATTTTTCCTCTTTAAAATAAAAACATTTTTGAAAGAGATTATTACATTATATAGATATCTCAACTAACTTTTAAAAATCATTTCCTCTTGTGAAGAATGTTCACCATAGAATACAGAAAAGCATATTTATATATAATAAAATAAAAGTATGTAATAAAATATGTATAAAATCATAAGACTAAGTATATGAAAAAATGTTGAAGTTTTTATGAAGAAAATTTAAACATGCTTGGCCCTGTTTCCGATTTTCCAGATTCTTCATAAGTACTTCTTTATAATTTGAAATGTAAAGAATGTTTTAGACTCAAAGAATATGGTTGCCATGGCCGTGGACATACTTAAGCTACCTGGAACCTGTATTCAACCCGTGGGCTAGCACAGGCTGTTCTCACACAGTTCCCAGTAGTTCCTTCAGCTCTCCGGCCCCCATTCATGCACAAACACATGTCCCTTAGGTTTGTTACTAGCACAGGAACACAGCTTCAAAAACACAGATCTCCATACATCATTTGAAACCTGCTGGTATTTATGATAAAGCTTACGTTGATCACCTCTTTATGTGGGTTTTGATTACATGAGGGATCACACCTACTCAAACCTAGGTAGTTATTTGTTGCCTTTTTATTTATTTATTTATCTCACAAGATGAGCACATTGGCAAGTTCTGGATGACCTTGTTGTAATCCAAAATGTTAAATAAAGTTTGTATCTGGAAAGCACTGCCAATCCACATTCCATTATAAGAGATTGCACATGACGATCTCAAGTGTCCTTTGCTCTGTTTTTCCAAATATAACACTTGTGAGATTATGGCATGAAATACCAACGTTAGCACAATTCAGTGACTTTACCCAGGATTCCTGAGATTAAACTGCACATGTGTGTGCACCTATTTTTATGAGTTGTACCACATGTGGATTTCCACTGTACCTTCTACCACGGCCAAGGTGTGGATTTCCACATCAGCATGAAAGATCTTCATATTTCTTGCTGATTTATCACCACATCCACATCTCTTTGACCCCCACACACCTACTTCTAACCTATAGCAACCACTATTCTATTCTCTCTATAATAGGTAAGTATGGTATGGAATGGCTTCACATATTCTGCAACACTTAGAGATTGGCTTTTTAATCCCCATTGACTATATATTTTCCTTAAAATTCACTCACACTTTTGCATGTAAAATCCTTCTTTTTATTGCGGGGTGGTATTCCGTGGTGTTGTTATTCTATGCTTTGTTTAAATATTTATTCTGGGAGAAATATCTGTGTTATTTCTGTGGCTTACTTAGAATTTTGGCCTCTTACAGAAGTACTAGTAAAGCTGTTTTACACATTTTGTACAGGTTTTGGTATAAACATAATTCTTTTTCTTCCCTTTCGAATCAATGCCCAAGAATACCAAACTGCCAATCTGTTTTCTGTTAACTGATCCTGTCCTCCTACACATCCTATTAGTAAACAAATAAAAATAATAATGGGAACTAAAATGTTTCCTACAAATTTCCAGAAGACGTACAAAGAAAGAAAGTCTATAATGCTAATTTGACTAAAGTGTAGTATGCAATCTGAAGTGTAAAGAATTGTAGGAGTAGTTTAATGAATTTTTGCAAAGTGAATGCACACATGTGCTTGACGCACAGAGAAAGTAGCTGGACATTATCAGAATCTCTCTGCTCGAGCCCAGGCAGGAGGGCGCAGAATTCAGAGTCCTCAGGCAAACCTCAGTTTTTAGTGCCGACTCCTGACAATATATTTTTATAAATTTTCAACTTTGCATATGGATTCACATAACCTAAGCATTTGCATCTGGTCTCTTTGGTGTCTTGAGGTTAGCGTGCAATTTTAAATTTTGTGGTTTATATATAGTTTATTCATTCTCATCATATAGTATTTTATTGTATTAATTGCCAGAGTTGGCAATTACTGTTTCTGCATATTGTTTCTAGTGTTTTGTTATTAACTAATGTTACTGCTGCAAATATTCCTGTGTATCAGAAGTAGTATTTGTAATCATATAGAAATAATAGTTTTTGGTTTTTGTTCTTTTTTGTGTGTAGGGTCTTACTACACTGCTCAGACTCATAGTGATCCTCCTTTTCTCTGCCGCCCTAGTGCTAGGATTACAGGCATGCACCACCATGGCCAAACTCCATCGCCAGCTCAGCATGCCCTGGGATGGGGCTGGCATGGCCTGTAGTGCCAGGGATCACATCCTGGCCCTGTGCTTACCTAAGCAGGCTGCGGTATATCACCGGCCTTTAGAAGTATTAGTTTTGAACATATACCTAGAAGGAAAATTGCTGGCTGAAGAGGTATGTTGTTAACACCACCAAATGGTTTCTAAAGTATTTATGCTAATTTATGCTTCTACTAGCAATATATAAGATCTCCATATCCACATATGTGTTTTAAATCTCCACTTTCACACTAAAACACTGAGATTAAAAATATCAAGAGTGATTATTTTTATATGTCTGATAGCTAAAGAGTCCGTTGCAGTGGTGCTCCTCTTTTATTTGCATTTATTTATTTATTTATTTATTTATTTATTTATTTATTTTTATTTGCAGAACTGGGGATTGAACTCAGGCCTTTGCGCTTGCCAGGGAAGCGCTTATTCCACTGAGCCATCTCCCCAGCCCCTCTATTAAAGTCTTATGTGAATTCCTTGATGTCAATCAATACATCCCAAATTCATTTCCACTTTTATGCCATGTGCATGTCTTGTACATTTTGCTTACATTCAAGGAATATTTCAAAAGATCATGGACCCCTCAGTTCTTCTGACAGTTCACAGCCTCTCCTACTTTTGTTCACCTTTAATAACTTCACACATGCATCGCTTCAATATATGCTTGGGTTTTAATATTTATCTTGAATTATAGTTTAATGCATTTCATAATGAATATATAATGTTTGAGACTAAGTATAGTCCTCTGTGATATCTTCTGTGATATATTGATGTACTTATCAATATAGTTAATGGTCACTACATTCGTTAAATTCAGTTGATATCTAGCCAACTTCTAGGTGGGTTATCTAAAGGTTAATCTTTTCTTTATTCATTTATTTGGTAGAGTGTCTCACTATGCAGCTGAGACTCATAGTGATCCTCATATCTCAGCCTTCCCACACAAGGATTACAGGAATGCCCCACCATGGCAGATTTCAGAGGCTAGCGCCATGAGCCCATGGTTCAGGAGTAGGCAGGACGTGTGGTACCTGGGATCGAGCCTGGGGCCTTGCACTTGCCAGGCAAGCGCTTAGACCATTGAGCTTTCTCCCCAGCTTGAGTTATCTAAAGACAAAAAGAGATAGCAGATCAATATAAAAAAGTCAAACAATAAAGTTTGGAAGGAAATCCTACATAACTACAGATTCAAGTGGCAGACATGTTAAATTCCAAAACAATGAGCAGGTCCAAATATTATTGGTAATTTTTAATAATTTGTTCCACATAGGTGGATCAAATTATTAAAAATCTCCATCATCAATTAAATGAAAGTATTTTTAAGGTAAATACAAAATGAATGTTATATTCTGAAATGTGTTTTAAATAATATTTGAATAATAGGTGGAGAGTTAATCGAATGAAAAGTACTTGACCATATTTTTTCAATCATAAGGTTATGAAGAAGAATTTTTAATTCTGATAAAAGGGAGTTTTTATTTAATCAAAACATGTTTGGAAGGCACCTACTATTTCTCTCTAGTATTTTTTAGATGATTTTATTTTATTTTATATTTATTTATTCATTCTTTTAGCAGTATCAGGGATTGAACTTGGAATCTTGCACTTGCTAGGCAGGTACTTACGCCACTGAGCTGTCTCCAAAAACCTTAGATGCTTCTTTATAAATTAGTAAATGAAAGGAGGAAAAAATAATCCAAAACTAAGATGACTCAAAGAAAATCATGACCAACTGTTAGGTAGAGGGACTTTAAACAAAAATTTCTATGATATATCCTTGGCTTAAGATCCTCACAGAATCTACCAAGTTTATATGACGCTTTGTAACAGTTATAAACTAAATATAATAGACATTGAAAGTAATTAAAATATTTAATTATTAAAATAATTCACATTTCTGTTCTTATTTTATACTATGATCTCCTGTCGTAAAGTCAATAAAGTCCTATAAAGTCAGTTTATACCCAGGCCACATTGCGATGTAGGAATTAAATTTGTAGCACGAGTCAGTACAACATCCAGCCTAGAATATGCTGATTCATAGCCATGGCTGTAAACAATGAACTTCCCTCCGGACTGTGGCCAGGAGACCAGGAGGCCCCAACGCAGAGTGTGCCTCTGTGATCTGAGTTTGTGTCACTGGAACAGTTATGTTTCTCTAAATACTGAAGTAATAATAAGAGTGTCCAGCCTTTCTTTGGAATTAGTTTCAGTCTGTGAAATACAAAAGGGAAATAATGGACATAATAAGCAAATAATTACATAACAAACATACAAAGACGCTAAACTTTGTAGCCACTTGATAGTGTGTTGAAAGATAGGTGCAGATATTGCATGTATGAATATATGTATCACAATCATTTAAAATAGTAAACCAGTGGAAAAAATACAATTCACAAAACTTGTTACACTATTTTTAAATAGGATAATGCCATTAAAAATAATCACAATACTGAACAAAAAGTGGTCTGAGATTGATAAATAAAAAATGGAAGGGTCGGCCAAATAGCTCAGAGGATTAAAGCGCCTGCAAGCAGGCTCAGGGGTTGGGGGTTGAATCCTCTGGCCTGCTGTGCTGGCCCCTCCCTGAGGGTGCACTGAGATGGTGATTGAGGCTGGGTGGGATGGTGCACGCCTGTAATCTCAGCTCTTGGGAGACTGTAAACAGGCAGATCACTACGAGTCTGATCTAGTAGTGAGACCCTGAACACTCTGCAGACCCTTCCCTAAAATACAAATAAAATAAAACAAAACAAAATAAAAAGAAACAAAAAATGGAAACCACAAAATATATATCTTACCTAATTTTCTATTTTTGTATTAAAGCTATATATAGTATAATTCGTGCATGTGTAGTATACATCTATGGACCTATACATACAGCTATGATCTATATATCTTCATCTGTACCTGTATATCTTCAGAGTGAAAATCTGCAAGTTAAAGAGTGATGAAAATTTGTTGAGATGGAATAAACATGAGCATACACATTACAGATGGAGTAGAAATGAACAGTCCTATCGCGACATCACGCTCTGGAGCAAGCAGATGAGGCAGATGCAGGTGGAACTGAATGCCAAGTTATGGGAGCTATTTCTCCCAAGGCCACACAGCTTCAGCATTCCGTGGTCAATGCCACAACCAGCCCTGTCCCAGGGAGTCCGCTCCTGCTCGCCAGTGGTGCCGCAGACCTGCTTAAGCCACCCGCACAAGGGCTACCACGTGGCTAAACGCTCTCACCTCTTGGCAGTTCCCAAAACTTCACTAATCTCACTTCGGATCTCACTGGAGAGAAGGCCACTGGCCTTACCAGTCTAGACTTGCTGCTAGCGTCCTTCTGACCCATGAGCAGGTGCCCGCACGAGGGCTGCTGACTACTAAGGCTGCCCTCTCTCCTCCTCTTGGGTGGGCTGCACGGACCTGCTCCCTGGACCTCTGCTCAAGACCTGTGAGTTGGTCAGAGGGCAGGTTGATGCCTGTGGTTTCTGGCCAGTGCAGTCCTGACAGCACGCCCAGGGTGGTGGAAGCATCGGCATAGGCGTCTCCCTACCTGCATCCGTGAAGCTACCTGCTTATCTATCTTTCAAGGAAGTCAGGGACATTTCCTTCCAGAAGTTAGAGGTTGTACGCAAGCAGCTGTCACTCTGATTGAAGAGTGAGGAGAGCTGTTTTTGATAAAATATAAATTTTTTTCTCCTTTCCTCCTCTCTCCCTCCTTTCTTATTTCCCTAATCCTCACCCAGCTCCCAGTTTGCCATGGTCTTATTACAATGTTTACAATAACTATGTATTACTTGTTTCACTTTTTGGGAGAGAAAATTTATGAATTTCAGAACATCACTTTACTTCAGACAGTGTGCTTTGCCTTCACACACACACACACACACACACACACACACACACACAAACACACACACACTTCATGAGCACACTGTGTATCCCTTTTGATACATCTTGCTTTTAGATCATGAAAAATAGAGATAAAGGTAGTAATTCCATTAATGTTTCAAAATTCTAAGCCTAAGAATTAATTTAGTATCAATGCAAACATGTTTGCTCAAACCACTAAAATAAGTAAACAAGAGGGCTGGGGAGATAGATCAGTGGCTTACAAGCCTGGCTGGGAAGCTCAAGTTCCTGAGTTTGATCTCTGATACAATAAAAAAAATTATTATTATATATATATAATTTTATTGTTCATTACATATATTTATATCTTATAGTGTTATTTTATGGTATTTATTTTCATCTTCATACCTCTTTCTTAAGATTTGTACTTCTTTCTATATTACAATCACCTTTTCAAGTGCACTAGGACAAAATAAAGCAAATGGTGATTTGATCAAGATTTATTAAAACCAGCCTGAAGGTATGGCTCCCCCTCACTTATTTGGCAACAAAGAATATGTGGGTCAGAAATACAACCAAGTAGGAGCAAGGTAGTGAGCCATCCTTAGTCTTAATTAGCTACCAGAGCTGTACCTGCTTCTCTAAAAGGGAACACAGATGGAAAAGTAATTAATGCATAAGCTAATTAGCAATCTCATTTGCCAATTGTACATGATAAATAAAACAGATTGCAGGAAATACTCAGCAGGTTGAAGCAAGGTGAGACCAGTAGGATGAGATGAAGAGATATTTATGATTGCGTTGGCAATAGAGCCCAAAACAAATCATACATTTCTTAGGATATAATTTTAGCAAAGAGAACACATAAAGTTTATATATATATATATATATATATATATATATATATATATATATACAAGAAGCATCTGTAAAACTTAAGTGAGTATTTGACATTAAATTTGATTTAGAGCAAATAATTATTCTTTTAATTTTTAAAATAACTTACCAAACAAAATTTGTCATACCTAAATCTTGGAAACAACCCAAATGTCCATCAACTGAGGAATGGATAAAGAAGATGTGGTATTTTTATACAATGGTATATTATTCTGCTCTAAAGCAATATAGACTTCATGCATTTATCAGCAAATGGATACAACTAGATGTTATATTCATAAGTGAAATAAATCAGACCTACATGTAAAAGCATTGTATTATCTCCCTAGTGTAAGAAACTGGAAAAGTGAATAAAATCTGAAAGGTACAACAGCTACAGCAAAAGAGAAAGATACTAAATAATGAATAAACAATTGGGATGAGAAAAAGGAAAAAAGTTAGGGAAAAAATCATGTAAGTAGATACACAGGATAGCTAAGATGACTGTACTACTAACTTCTACCAGTGTTTTTGAATATAGCAGTTAATGCTTAAATTTTTTTAAGCATCATCAATTTTTTTGACAATGTTATGTGTGTGCAGTTGTCCCCTCAAAGTCTCCTGTGGTCACTGGGGGGTGGTTCTAGAGTTTGTGATTAACTCATGGTCCAAGGCTGGGATTGTGGGTCTGAGTACTAGGGTTATGGGTGTGAGTGCTACGTCCACCCTGGGGCAGATAGGCTGAAGACAACAGAAGGAAAGGAGAGAGGCTCGTCTCTGCGGCTGCTGTGGCTGCTCCTCCCTTTCGCCCTTGCCCTTTGCCGTCTTCCACCTCCATGAACTGCTATTGTCTTTCATGTGCCATTCTGCCTTGGAGCCAGCTGAATACGGACTGAAATCTCCACAAACTGTGAGCTAACTAAAGCTTTCCTTACTTAATTTTGGGTTTTGGGTATTTTGTCTCAGCAATGAGAGAAAAGTAACCCAGACAGAAAGATATTTATATACTAGTTTCTGTAATCTGAGCAATTCCATTGAAGATCACAATGTGCACTGTAACAATCACTGTTAATACCTGTCATCTTGGTTTTTAAAATTATGCATCATTTCTAATGTCTTTGTATTATTTTTCTATCCCTTTTAAAATAAATTTTAAAAAACAGTTTACCCAATTTGTCAATAAATATATAGCTACTGACTTATTCTATAAAGGCAAATATTCAACATAAATGGTCAATTTAAAATATACTTACAATTTTTCTAATTGCAATTTTTTTTTTTTTTTTTTTTGCTGTGCTCTGTCTTTGGAATCTTGAGTCTGAATCCATTGCAATCTGGAAATGTTCATTATTAGATAGTTTTTTTTGTATGTTTATTTTGTTTTTGTTGTTTTTTTTTCGGAACCGGGGATTGAACTCAGACCCTTGCACTTGCCGGGGAAGTGCTTATTCCACTGAGCCATCTCCCCGGCCCCGAGATAGTTGTTTTGAAGGCAGGGTGGCAATGCTTGAACGAGATATTCACATGCTACACAAGAAGTCGCAGGAAACAGAAGATATCAAAATCAAGGCTTAGGTTACATTTGGATCACCCAAGCAATTTTTCTCTCAGTATTTGCTTCACAGGTTTTAGCTGCTTATGACGAAGGGAGAAACATTTATAAACACAAAGAGGAAAGAAAAGAAAGATAATGGACAGCTCAGAGGTATGACTTTTCTTGAGTCGAATATAAGCAAAAGTGAATGTTCAATTCAGAAAGAAATTTAGATAGCTTTGGTCTGGTCTCCACCTCATTTCTCACTTTCCAGATTCCTAGAACATTAAGCCATTTATGTACATATGGCTGAAACTGGAGAAGAAGCAGTTATTTCCTGGCCAATAATTTTTCATCAGTGAAGGTTGTCACTGAAAGAGTTTAAGGGGTTTAGACAAGGCTGTCCTTTTTGCTATGCACTCCTGCCCTTCTCCTATCTTTTTTCCTCCATTCTTCCTTTCTTCCCTTTCTCCTTCATTCTGCCTACCTCTCTGCCTCTCTTTGCTTCTTCCCCTCCTTCTCTTTGCCCCTCTTTTGATCCCGTCCTCTTCTCCTTACCAGTAGTGTAGCACCAAAAGCAGAACCTGTATCAGGAAGAACATGCTGAGACAGTTTCAGCTCTACATAGATTAAATTTCTGAAAATCTCACCAAGTAACACATGCACAATGCTTGGGAAAATCTGCGGAACAGCAAAAAAGTGAAGGCATTTTAAAAACAATAGTTAGAAGGTTATGACTGGCATTTTGTTGGAAAAATATTTATTGCCCTGGATTGATTCCTGCTGTTTACAGTAGCCTTGGTCTGTGTTCTTAGATGACAGCGATGCCTTTAGTCTTTATTAACAGCATAAGTGGCCCATGAGATTTTCAGCAACATTTAGAGAGGTGAGAGTAGCCCTTACTGAGCATCATGGATACCTTAAAACATGTGATTTGTGTGCGGGTTTTATTAAACAATACTTTTCCTTCACTATAAGAAAAAGACTCAATTTTATGGAATTTTTGTGAGATTAATTGTGAGAACATTGGAAGCACTTGTTTTAATTCCTTGGAGCTATAAAATTAAAGATCTTTTTCTCATGTACCTAAACTCTCAATATTGTTGGACATGATTTTATGTGCATTTTAATAGGCAAAGCAAATCATTACTGAATAAAGAAAGATAATCAGAATTTTCTTTTATCCAAAAGTCTGATATGCAAGATATCCATCCTGATACCTAAGAGCCATACCAATAGATGGTTCTAATGATGGCCCCAAGAACTTTGATCTTGGATTATTTCCAAGACGACACAGTTCAAAGCTAGGCTGGAAGGGCCGGCCAAATAGCTCAGTGGATTAAAGTGCCTGCTAGCAGGCACCAGGGCCAGAGCTTCGATCCCTGGGCTTGCCATGCCGGTCCCATACCTGGGGTGCACTGAGATGCAATTGAGACTGGGCGTGGTGGCACGGGCCTGTAATCCCATGCTCTCGAGAGGTTGTCAACAGCTGGATCACTACGAGTCCTATCTACTTGGTGAGACCCTGTAGATCCTGTAGACTCTTACTAAAAAATAAAAAAATAAAGTAAAATAAAAGAACATTGATGGAGTAGAGGTGGAATCAGGCCTCAAGTGATTAAACTCTTTGAATATCTAACATTATACAGAGTAATCAATTGAACAACGTTCATCTTGTAACACACACTTGCCACTTTGAAAAGAGAAATAATTACAACCAACCACAAATCAATGCTGCTGCTGTTGTAGTTGTCATTGTTGTTCTTCTTAATATCATTATTACTATTAACTTTGTGTGTGTGTGTGTGTGTGTGTGTGTGTGTGTGTGGGCACACATGCTGGAGACAGAAACCACAGTCCTTGGACCACTGAGCACGTTTTCCACTGCGGGCCTACGTACTCAGTTTCTAAGTTTATTAAGTCTCACATCTACATCAAGGTTAATTTGCTGCAAAATTATTTAGTAACTATGAAAAGCACAACAAACATCCAAATACAGACCATATATAGATTTTGTAGCTCAAAAAGTTACCACAACTAAACTTTAATAGCAATAAGGCAACTAATTAATATTTGATATACTCAGAAAGTGACTGAACAATATGCTATTTATGTTTTTGCTCTCACAGCAAACATCTGCATCAGCATTACTTTTTCACTTTCCAGATGCAGAATCTGGAGCTTGGACAAATTAACCTCTTCCAAATTCAACCAGACAACAAGTGTCTGTCTAACTCTGGACACGTGGAAGAAGCCATTATTCTATAATGCTTTTCAGTAGCAAAGGGCTATAGATTGTTCATTCATTTAAATGTTTTGTCGCATCCTCCATCTGCATCTTAAAAACATCAGAATGAGCTTCTAGTATAGAATGTTACTGTTTTTACTGGCACAGAGAGACAATAGATGCAAAACAACGTGATGGCCACAAATGAAATGAGTAGTGGAGCAATCAGAAAAGCACTGTTCAGGTCTGACTTTGTCCTGAACAACTTAGACATGCCAATATTGCTCTCCTGAAACTTCTGTTTTCAGTGTGCTCTGGTTTTGTGCAAGGGATTATAGAGGTAACTCGTGTTATAACTGCCCTGCCCATGCATGGTCTCTTTAACACCTGCACGCCTCTGTTGACTACGTTTGGAGCCTGGGAGGTGAAATCTATGCCTCAGGGCCTGGGTAGAGCTTCAGTTTTGTCTTGGTTTGTGCCATCTCAGGTAGCAATTATCATACATGGACTTGAAAACATGAATAATTTATACTGAAAGATATCTTTTTAGAGCCACTTCACTACTGATATTTACTTTCCCATCCTTCTATACAATTTATTGTCCAAAAGTTAATCCAGAAACAGCTAAGTTTAGATTTACGTGAAATGTCTTAATTATGAAGGGTTTAGAAAAAAAATATTGTCCTCTACATTTTAATGGGTGGATTGTAGCAATTTCTGGGGAATATCTCTTGAAATGCCAAGCCAGATGCAATAAAATGTCTTCCATCCAGTGCTAAAACCTTTTTTTCCTAAACCCCCTAAAAATTTAATAGCAGAAATATATCATATTAACACTCAGACTACTGCATTAAAGTTACATTACTGTCCTTGACACACACCCTCTGCAATCCAGTAAATTCTGAGAAAGCACTTCCCCTTCTGCTTTCAGCATCAATGTGCTTTATTCAGAGCTTATAAAGGTGGACACTCAGCATGGGAAATAATTTATATTCACCAGTAGGTACTGAAGGTTGGCTCCAACAAGGTTAGGTATTATATATTTCAACAATTGTCAGAAATATTTATGGAGAATCCATTGTGTGTAGGTCTGTGAACTGCATGCTCTGTGAGAGCTCACAAAATAAAGTACATGACAGGGACCTTTACCCTCCACAAACTTGAAGGGTTTTTAGGAAGGGTCTGTAAATCAAGTTGAAGATTCTATTAGATGACTTCTGACATTTTTCCAGCTCTGACTTCCTAATAATCTTCTATAATCTCCTAGATTTTATCTTTCTACCACAAAAATGATTTCAGGTTTGCCATAAGGGCTCATTTCATTTAGAAGACTCAAAAATAAACAGGTAATTAGAACAGGATTCTGAAACAAGATGGCTACATTAACTGACCATTAAATTATGCATGCTTCTATTTATTGTTGAGCTAGCAGTTTGGTCTTACTATTCCACACAGGGACCAAAAAAAAGAAAAGGAAACAAGTGGTTTTCTGAGGCTTTTCCACCAAATATGGGAATGACTTTATCTTTACAGAGAGTTCAGAAATACAAAATTCTGTGTAATTCAGAGTTGATTTAAAAACTTTTTTTTGTACAGTGAAAAGAAATTCCATGTAAAGTACCTGATAGAGGAAGTAAAAGGAGCAACGTGAGTTGTATTCTGCTGAGAGTCTAGATTTTTCTTATATAGGGTAAAAGAATTAGTATGAATTTCTGGTTGAGTAGCAAGGACTAGACCAGGGATTATTCTTTGAAACAACCAACGAGATTATTTTAGCAGATAGTCTGATGCTATGGCAAAAATACCTGAGAAAAAGTAATTTACAATGAAAAGAAATTTGATTTTGTTTTATCTTTGCAGGCCTCTAAGCCCAAGAGCCTGGCTGTGGTGTCTGTTTGATTTCTTGTGAAGGCTTTTGGCTTATTTCAAGTAAGTAGAAGGGAAAGCTGACCAATGTACAAGAGATAGGGGGGCTACATCTCATCCTAGTGAGAGAAGTTAACATCCATTTATGGGGGGTACTCCTGTGACCCAAACAGCTGCCCTGAGTCTTCACCTGGCTTCCTTGAGGAATTAGATTTGCAACACACAATCTTTGGGGGAAGCACTCAGCTAATACAACAGACAAACTAAAATGTTTCCTTGGTGCTAAAATATTTCCCTAGGAATTGAACTGTTTAGGAAGCGTACTCTTCTACCTCAATTGTTTTAGGTCCATACAACTGAATGAAATTTATAAAGGTATCGTTTTCATCCTTTAAGTGCAGTTGGTAAAATGTGCATTTTCCAATCCAAGAAAAATCACCAGGGCTATGTATAGAGATCCACTTTATATAGTGGGAATAGAGATTTGTAAGTTAAAAGTGAGAAGTAAAGGTTCTTGGTGGCCATTTACTTCATTTTCTGGTTAGAGCAAAAGAAATAATTCAGGTCTTCACAACAGGCACTCTTTTGGAATGAAATTCTATGCATAATTTGTGTATTAATAATAATGTAAAGGACTTTGAGGGACATACCACAAAACAAGAGAAGATAGGAGAAGATAGGACTTTGCATTTTCAGGTATTTGCTCCTTTTTAATAAGCTTAGAAATTGCTATGTGTCAGACAACAATAAGAGTTTAGCTAAGCACAACTTGTGCGTTGCTGCTAAGTCTTTTCTTTTTCATTTTTAAAATTACTTTTGTTAAGAAAGAAGTAGCAATGAGACAGTTTCAAAACATGTTAGTACGACAGTTACAATAATTAATACATTACATATTGTTGTCTTCATAGTAGCCATTCATAGTGCGAGATGGAGACAAGATATCTTGTCTAAACACTATTAGTTCAAAGCTTTCTTCTCATTATTACCCATAATTGCATGGGTAATACTTGAAAGAATTAACAACTGGGACCTCCTCTTATTGAGAAGTTTTTGCACATCAAAAGAAATTACCAACAAAATGCAAAGACAACACACAAATTTGGAAAAAATCTTAACTAATAAGCACTCAGACAAAGGTCTGCTTTCTAAAATTTATAAAGAACAAAAAAATTAGGGCCCCAAAATTTAAAGACCCAATCCAGAAATGGGCATCGGAGATGAACACACATTTCTCAGAGGAAGAAATTAAAGAAGCAAATAAATAAATAAATAAATGCTTCACATTATTAGCCATCCATGAAATGCAAAGTCTTAAAGAAATTTCAGAGTGTTGTGAGAAATGACTCCACTAAAACAGTTATTTCCAAGTATTTATTGGGTCAATTTGCGCTTTTATGGTTATTGATGTCCATTTAATATGTGTAGAAAAGAAAGAGACCGAGAATTCTTTAAGCACAGTTTAGAATGCTAGGTAAGGGACAAGGCGTTTCCTAATCTATTTTCTCATCTGATGTTACTTTGTCAACATGTCAATTATCCTGAAGAGTTTCACACTCTTTCTCTTTCAGATACAAATTTATAGGTTCAAGGAGGGTATGAAATTCCCCAAGTTCATGTCATGAATAATACTTTTGTCAAAGTTTGACCCCACATCCACAGGGATTTAAAATCCAGACACATTTTGCTACACAGTGGTTGATTTCATGAAGAAAAAAGCTTTTCCTGCTTTGGATCTCCCATGACATCTGCCTTTCAATATAATAGTAGTTATGTTTATTTTATTTCCTTATTATAAATTGTGAACCCTTTGGGGAATAGACTATATTGTTTTCCTGTTCCTTTTCTCTGTAATTCCTGCCCCAGTGTTGTGCATATATAATATAATAAAAATCCTCTCTTGTAGAGGAGTCTTCCTTCTTTACCAATTTAAGAGAATCCAGATGTGATTTTTTTGTAAGGGAGATTTGTTAACAGTTGAAAACAATTTTACACAGAAATTTTATAGGAGCAGTTATAAGTCAATATGTCAGCCAGTGTAAATTTAAGTAGTTAGAAGTAGTCAACTTAGTCCTTAAGGAAGGGCTTCATGAAATAAATAAGTCCATGCTAGTTTTTGAATACACAAATGAAAATGGATTGCTCAGCGATGTGGCAATTCAACCTAATTCAATCTGATGACTTCAAATTCATTCCTGAAATTAATGGAGACCTGATTTATATTTTCTAAAAGAATAAAGGATATTGTAAGTTTTCTTTGAAAATCAGAGAAATGCATCACTGACATTGATAGTAACAACAGCTACTACTCATTCAATGCCTGCGTGCCAGACACCGCGGAATGCCTTTTGCAAATCAATTTTTCATTTATTCATTAAAATAGCTTAAGAGACCAATAATTTTCCCCCATTTTCCAGACAAAAATGCACTAATGTTTTCTTTATTATTTTTTCCTGTCTAAAGCTACAATAGAAAGCAATAAAGCCAGAATTTCAAACAAGTTGTATCTGACTTCAACATTTAAAATAATTTCTTGGAAAGAAATATCACATCATGGAAAAGAGAACTCCATAGTATCCTGTCTGGATTTGAATTTCAAATCTGCTCTTTCAGCAGATAGGCACTTGCTTAGGTCGCTTCAAATCTCCAGGCTTCTGCGTTCTTACTGAAAGATGGGAAATGCCGGTTCCCTTAGATTGGTTTCATGCGTGCATGTAATTCCTAACGCAAAGTAAGCAATCAATAAATACTGTCAATCATGATGATGAATCTTTTGATGAAAGCTGATGATGATGATGATAATGATGATGATGATGATGATGATAGTGAATTTATTCACTATATTTTACATTTATGTCCTTAGTGTCTTGGAATAAAATGTTTGGACTATTTTCTTTGTAAAAAGAAGCCTAAGGATAGACTCTTTCTGACTAAGCATTGAGAAACTATAAAAAAATGTTATTTTTAATTGTAGTTTGATCTCATTTCTGCACACATTAAGCCTGTAACCAGAAAACTTCCTCATAAACTGATTTGAGGTAGAAGTTCTGGGAATGCTATTATCTTTTATATATGAAGAAAATATTTCCGAATCCTATAACATTTCAATAATCTCAAATCTTCTATGTAGTATTCCATTTTTACTTATTTAATTTTTAAATACTCTTATTATGCTCATCTATGTGTTTCATTATGGAGATAAGTCTCTTCAAAATAGAAAGTGATTTTTTTGAAATTTATGGAGAAAGTTGTTTGTTTTTTTTAATGAGCGGAATATACTTACAGGGGAAAGAAAGCTCCTGCTTAAGAGATGGACAGAAGGGGGGCCACAAGGGGGTGGCCCCCAAGAAGCTGTCTCTTCCAGGGGCTTTTATGGAGACAGTTTACCTTCATCATTTTAGCAGGAACATCTTGAGAGTCAGATCGGGGAGATGGCACCCAGAGGAGAGAAAAATTGCATATTAAGACCTTTCAGAGCATTTATTTGACATGCACGCAAAAGGGTTTTGTTTATCTTTATCTTTTAGCATTGTTAGTACCTTTTCTCATCCTTACATATAACTTCATTAAGAACATCCTCTTCTTAATTCTTTTCAGGAAAAGATCTGGGATTTTATTTTGATAGTTAAAACAATAAAAATGTTTAAATTAGATAAGTTTTGACAAGCAAACTTCCTTGTTTGAGATTAAACACTTCTTTAAGTGCTGTGGGGGTGTGGGAAGTACCTCCTAGGGTGATCCTTCTCTGTCAGAGAGCTCCTACAAGGTAGATAACAAATGATCATGCTCTGGGAGCAAGGAGAGCTTTTCAGTATGTGCGTCATTCTTGCTGTCATTTTTTGTTTCCCTGAAGAATTCTAAATGTGAAAAATATCTAAATGCTGCATAAATGTGTTCAAAAACAATTTAAGTGAACAAACTTTTTTCTTCTTAACTCTTTTTCTCTATTATCACTCTACTTCTCTTCTTTCCTACTTTTCCTCCTCCTTCTGTTGCCTTGTCCTCCTGCTTCTCCTCCTTCTCTTTCCCAATTCCTCTCCCCTTTTCCTTTCTCCTCATTGTCTTCCTTCTCTGTTATCTCTCACTTCTTCCTGTCTCCTTCACCTCCTTCTCTTTCTCCTCCTCCTTGTCTCCTATCTCACACTTGTGCTTTTCTTTGCAAAGAAATGCCAATGACCCAATATTTTATTCATGATACTATGGTAGGTTTTGGATAAATAAGTATGAGTGTCATAGAATGAGTGTTCTATAGCCCTGATAGCAATGGCCACATTGCCTGCACAGGGACAGAGTCAGAAAGTAGCAAGAATTGGCACTCATGTTGAAAGGCAAATTTTAGGTGTCAACTTGTCTGGACTGGTTATGAAGAGAAGTGATAAAACCTTAATGCCGGTATGTTAAGGAGAATGTTACCAGAACAGATTAGATGTGATCTGTGTGCTGAGTCTGGAAAACTGGCCCTGGGGGCAGGCCACAACCAACAGACTGATGGTTTGGCTAGCACAAGAAAGAACTTTTTCTTTCTCCCAGAGCTGGAAAACACTCATGTCTTCTAGCTTAGACACCAAAATCCTCAGATCCCTGGCCTCAGGCCTCTAAAGCTTTCTCTAGTGAATGCACAACCCTCTTCTCAGGCCTTCAACTTTAGACAGAGATGTGCACCATTGACTTCCCTGGTTCTGAGTCTTGGAGCTTGCATTGAGCTGCAATGTCAGTTTCTCATTGTCTTTAGGTTGCAGATGGCCTGGTAGCAGGCTTTGCAGAATTTATGATCACATGAGCTAATTTTCCTAGCAAATCCCCTTGTATTCATAAATAATAGACAGATTAGACAGACAGATGGATAAATAGATAATCAGTCAGGTTTTACTAAAGAAAAGATAAAGCATAAGTTATATGAAAATGTGTAAGAAACACAAGATTGCCTTACAATACTCAGCCACAGAGTTGGATGAATTGTGCAGTCATCCTCTGAATACTGAAGACTGAAGATTCAGTCCAAGGTCTGGAGTTCACTGCAGTGTTTGTGTTAGTCTGTATCAGGAGGCTGGTGCACCATAACCAAAGGCTGGTGAGCCTTCAGAACGCTGAAAGATCCAAGGCAGAAGTTTAAGAGTCTGTGCTGGAAGCCGGGAGATGATGTCCACGCTGACATTGAAAGTTGGAGCTCCTCTAAACCAAGGAGCTCCTATCTTTCCTCACTTTCCTTTTATGTTCTCTAAGTGATGAGGCACCCTAGGGTGGGCCCTCTACATCCTAGGGTTTAGAATTGCTGACCCAATTTAGTTAAGCTTCTAAATTTCTCAAGTTGACATGATCAATCAACCACTACAAATAGAAAGATAGACAGACAGACAGACAGACAGACAGACAGACAGACAGACAGACAGACAGATAAATCTCCTATTGATTTGTCTCTTTGGAAAACCTTTACAGAGTTATAAGACAATTTACCACAAGAATTGGTAATAATGTAAAAGCTGAGCAAAATGACTATGCTATCACTCTTTATGTTTTTATCTTTCTTTCTCATACATGGAGTAATCCAAATAGCTTGCACAATGATTAAAGTATATTCTTCTTTGAGCACTGTTCATTCTGTGTTTAACTTTTGCACGATTTCTAACACTATTGATTACCATCAATTCCATTAAATACTTTTTTACCTTCAATTTCCAGGACACTAAACTTGCTCTCACCATCCTATCTTGCTGTGTTAGTAAAGACACTATAACAAACAGAATCAATGGATTGATTGTGTGAATTAGCTCAAACAATTATAGTTGTTGCAATCAATCACTGATTTTTATTATCCATCATCTGCAAGCTGGAGCACCAGGAAAGCAATACTGTAATTCAGCCCAAATTACAAAGCCTGCTCGGTCAGAAAGAGAGTTTATGTAATCCCAGTTCTGAGTGCAGAGACCAAAGCTTTGAAAATCGCAGTTTCTGATATCTGAAGGCAAAGCACAGAGAATACATCAGCTCTTCCCCTACACTTTTGTTTTATTTGAATGCTTAACAGATGAAATTATGTCCAGTACACTGGAAAGGTAATCTGTATTCACAACTACTGATTTTAATTCTAATTTCTTCTAGGAACACATCACGGAGACATAGAGAAATGAAGTTTTATCAGATTTGTACATGACTGAACCCAGTCAAATTGACACATGTGCTTAACCACCATTCATGTATTGTTCCATTATTTTGATGCATCTTCTCTTTTTTCTTACATCTATTATTTTTAAAACCCTAGTTTTTACTTTCTGGGCCTCTTATGGATACATATTCTGTAATCTCCATGCCAACTTGCTAATCTTTACCACCTGCAAATTTGAAGATTCTGTTATTGGTTTATCTAACCCAGACACTTTTTCTGTAATCTCTTGTCCTTGTTTTGCTCTTTTTCTGAATTCTTTATTCTACTTAAATATGCTACACAGAAAGTATTTTGCTTACTTTCAGCCCATTTCAATTTAAATATAAGTTTTACAAAAGATGGTTTATTTCAATTGCTCAATGCCCATTAAGTTTATTATTTTTCGAAGTTTTATTGATAAACAGATAGCAATGAGACAGTTTCAAATCAAATCGGAAATACAGTTTCAACAAATAATACACTGCATATATTCTTCTTAGTGGATAATTGCTGTACAAGATGCAGACTTCTGATCCTATTTACAAACACCATTAGAACAAAT
>NW_004524737.1:3323769-3347608 GCF_000260255.1 Octodon degus | reverse complement strand
GGCGGGGTGGGGGAGGCACTGCGGAGTGGTGGGGGTGGCCCAAGGGGCTGGGGCGGGTCCAGCCCACAATGTGCATAGGCTGGGACTGGTCCTGCCTGCGCAGTGTAGCAGGAAACTCTCCGCACACTCACTGGACCTGGGCTAGGACTGAGTCTCGCCCATTAGGTTTAGAGTAGTGATTTTTCAATGCAAGAACTCAATGCCAGTCTTGTTTCAGAGAGCATGGGAGGAATCAGGATTCTTCAAGTCATGCAAATACCATTCCATATTATTGGTAGAAGTCCAAGAGTTGGATAGTCATAACTCAAGACTCACCAGTATAACTCATATTCCCAGCTTCTACTGGGCCCATGATAAACTTGAAAGTCAAGGATCTCCTTTCTTAGATTTTTAAAACACGACTTCATTGTTTAATTCAGAGTTGTGTTGGGGGAGGGCTTTCTGTGCTTTAACAGCATCTGTTAGAGCTGAGAAAATGGTCCTCCATTTCTCTTTCACTCGCTCAGTTATTTCAAATTTAGTAGTTGCCATATGTTTAGCTCACAATAACATTCTAGAATGTTAACTAAGACAGCAGATGTGTATGCACCTCAGAATGGCGAAGCTTCGTACTTTTATCTCTTACGTTACTCTGATACTGTCACTGTATAGGATATATATATATATATATATATATATATATATATATAGTGGAAATTTATAATCAGATTTTGAGGTGAAGTACATGAATTGCAGAAGCTCCTGTTCCAATTGGTCTGTAATTTGTATACCTCTTTTCCTCTTTATGTGGTGTTGTTAGCCAGGAAGTAAAACTGTGTACAGTGAACAGAGCAGCCTTGCCTCTAGCACTTAGTGGCTTAGCCAGTGGGATTCCAGACTCATTCTCAACTGGCAGTTAAACAAAACAGAACATCTCCATAGGACCAATCCTGAGAGCTTTGCTTGTCTTTCTGCTTGTTCTTTTTCTTCTTCCTTCTACTTTGTGTGTTATTTGCTTTAGCCATCTATCTGAACCCTAGACATAACTAGAAAGTATTTCTTCTACTCAACAGTGAAAAAATAACAACAAGAGAGTTGGTAAGGTGGGTCAAATAATCATGCACAGAGGGCTTGGCTTTACTCTGCGTGAGACCAAGAAACACTCTCCATCTATTAGTAAAAGAGAAAGCAGAATCAACAAGCACACCAACAAAGTCATGAGTAAATATTTACTACAATCTTCCACTGTGTTGCTTTCTTGTTTTTAATAGTGAACCTATTGCCTCTTATAGCATCTTATATGCTTTTTACTTGGGAGAAAATTATTTTTAATGTTGCTTATTAAAACTGATCATAAATGTACTCCACTGTTGCTAAGTTTTAAGAGCATATTTCATCCTATTACAGAGTTATCTATGTAACTGATGATGAAAAAGGCAAATTCTTAAACAATCCTCACTAGAGAACTAGAAATTAATTGCCATAATATAACTAGTTAAGTGGAAATAAAGTAAAGAAGGATAGAGAGAGTAATTGCTGCTTCTGGGTTATTTCATGTCCAAAACCTATGCTGAGATTAAAAATTTCATTTCCAAATGCCTTTTAGGAGTTTATTATGTAGTGAAATGCATTTTTAAAACATTATAAACAATAATCTTTGATCTGATTGTCTGGTCTACATATTTCACTGAATCTTTAGGCTCTGTTGAACCAAGTTTAATTTCTCAACAATATTTGTTTCTCGGGACCAGGGAGATGGCTGAGTGGAATAAGTGCTTGCCTGGCAAGCGCAGGGACCTGAGCTCAATCCCAGGTTCTGAAAAAAGAAAGTGTGTTTCTCATTATGCAAGTAAGCTTTTTCAGGCAAAGAGATTTTGGGGTAAGTGCATCACTCAGAACACAGACCCAAGAGGAGACTGGGGCACACTGTTGAAAGACCATGTTGGAGCGACACATTCAATACTTGATGAGCATCTTTTTGTTATTTGATGACCTGAGTTCAGTTCCCATGTAACAAAGCTATTACAGGCTGGAAGTCACAATGAGAAACATCTCTGTCTCTGTCAATTGTACTAGTAGGTAAAGAGAACACAGTTGTCAGGAGCAGAGTATTTTATAGCCAGCCTGTCCTACTACTCACCCTCCCTGTTTTAGTGTTCATCAAACTGGGGATTCTTCCTCCTCCCAGCTTATCACATTTGCCTAGTTCTTCCTTATTTCCTGCATGTTAGGTTCATGTCATGTACTCACATTATCACCCACTTTGGCATTCTGGACTCATAAGAGTGTACCTATAGCAGGTTTAAGGAAAGGGCAGCACTTGAATAAATGATTTCCTCTATATTGAGGCATTATCTCTTAGATACCATTCTTTCAATAAGATAGCCCAAGGAGCAGGGGGATGAAAAGGCTACACTGATAATACATATTAATATAGGAATATTCTTATATCAGAAAATTTAAAGTGAAAAGTCATATATTTTTTAAGTAAGTGAATGTGTAATTGTTGATTATTCTTACAATTTGGAGAAGGATGATGAAATATTTCACTTTTGCCACCCTCCACCCCAAGTTTCCTGTTTTCTTCATTCCTTTACTTTGTGAATACTTCCTTCCTTCATTCTAAATGAAGTGGTGTAAAAGGGGCAGCTGGGTGTTGGGTTAAGGAGCCTAATGGTATTTAAAACCCAAAGCTTGGTTATAGCTCACTTTCAACAGTTTTTCCATTTCAGTGAAAAATTTAAAGATTCCAGATTCATCATTATCAAGCATTATTTCCAGACATGAAAAAAATCATTTAAGATGAGAAGGAAGGGGTATAAAATACACTTTTAAAAATTTAGGTCAAGTCTAGCTGTCTTAGAGTACATAGATTGTAGCATATCTTGAGAAGAAACATGTTTAAGGCCTTTGAAATTTATGATCCACTGGTCATTGAAAATAATTGTACATGAGATTTCACAGGAGACCACTTGCATAGCACCCACTGGGTGACCTCATTTTAATCAAGCAATAAATTTCACTGAAAAACTTTACTTAGCGTCGATGAAAACCTTCATCTTCATAGTTTTTATTAGCACATATTTGGAGTAAGCTAACAAAAATTATAGATGCATTTTTTTTAAAAAAAACACTAGGTTTACCTTGTTTTGGTCAAAATTTAAACTTGATGTCTATACAGATTCAGCGTCAGTAAAGGTTACTGACTCTTCGGCATGAGTATTTAAACATATTCACCATTTTTTATGTTGTTGAGATCTGCGAGAGGCATCTCTGGGAATATTCTTAATTCTTCTTGTCCCGTTGCTCCCCCAAAAGCTTGTCATTTGTGTTCTTTCAGAGAAAGTGTAGAGAATCAGTCCCCTTATCTAGTTCTCAATATCCTGGGTGGTGTGGAATTCAAGCAGTAGGTGCTATTCACAGCAGTAGATTTGTGTTGACAAGAACTTTATCATATTTGCTGTATTTTATCTTCTTGAGCACATTAGGTTAAAAACAAACTCTGTCTAAACTGCCTAATATTAGCCATTTGGCTTTGTAGGGGTCATTCAGGTTCTTTTACAGTAAAGATCTAAGTTTACTGTAATTAAGCAAAAATTTTAATGCTTTCTAAGAGAGAAAAAAGCATCAAGCACAGCCGGAAGGTTGCTGCGTTTGTGCAGCAACCTCAGTCTGCCACATGGCAGCCTTTGTGAGTGGAGGAAGCCAGCATTCGAAGGAAGAGTGAAGGAACAATGTGAAATCTGAGCATCCCAGCAAAGCCAAAAAAAGGAGCTAAAGTGATAAAACTTTATACACAACACTGAACTTGAGTTTGAACTATGTATGCAGATATGCAGAGGTTTACGCTGCCTTGGGCCCCCCAGGTGTGAATCTCATTCTGAGAAGCTGCTTTTGGAGTTCAAGCCCTGGAGGGCTCAGAGTGAGTGTTGTGATTTTTCACAATTCTGTATAGCTTGATATTCTGTGCAACTCTACAAAAAGTCCACTTGAGGGGAAGACATACAGTACTTAAACTGCTTTGTTGGTTAGCAGATAACTAGAATCACTCAAGAGACAGCTTTGTTTTAAGGTAGTTGATGTGCAAAATTTCACCTCAATTTCATGAATGAGGAATCTTTGTAGCTTCTTTATTTTTTAATTTAAGACAGGATGTACAGGGTATACAGGGTCTCAGATCGGACTTGTGGTGATCCTCCCGTTTACAGCCTCCCAAGTGCTGGGATTATAGGCAGGCCTTCGCAGCCAGTCTCCATAGCAGTCTCAGTGTGCCCCGGGGATGGGGCCAGCACGGCAGGCCAGGGATTGAAATCCTGGTCCCTGCATCTGCCTAAGCAGACACTTTAATCTGCTGAATTATTTGGCTGACCCTTGTAGCTTCTTACTACAGTATTGACACTGCTTACTAAATAACAACCCTGATAATGAAATTTTATTAGAATTTAAAATATGGAAGTAGAATATAATTCCTGGAGTTGACACATACTAAAAAAGCTTAATAATATATGCTTGCATACATTTACACATACATTTAAATAAACTTTTGAGTTTTAATACAAAAAGATCAGGGTTTAAATCAGGGGAAATATTTTAGGAACAGCAAGGCCAAAGGCAAATATCTGTCATGAATAAGTTGCCTCTGACTCCTACTGACACAGTTGGAGTACTAGGGTAAGAGGTTGAAGAAGCATATTACTCTCATATCACAAAACATTTAATGAAATATTTTCTCATCTGTAAAACAAAAGTAAAACTGTTCCACACATATTTTGCTAGAATATCCTGAAAATTTAAATGAGGAAATGCACGGGTAAGAACTTTGTAACGTGAGCTGTACAAATATTAGTGATAATACACCAAAAGATATAAAGATCGTATGGAATAGATTGCAGAACAAGTGATGTATAGAGAGCTCACATAATGTGACTTAGAACCTTCACACATGGGGGAAGCTTGGATTGGCAGCTGGGAGAGTGAAGCCACAGAGGTGTAGAAGAAAAAGGAGGAAGGGGAGGGGATAGTCCCATGTGAGAAGCCTCCAAGGATCAATCACCCATCGTGTTTATTTCATTCAATGTCCATCAGCAGCTTGTGCAGCATGGTGCAGATCTGTTCTAGCAATTTCCGTCTCAGGCACACATCAACTTTGAAATGCTAATTTCTTCCCAAGTTTATATGATAGAATGTAATTTCCTGTGACCTTTTAACCGTATGACTCTCAGTAGGGAAGGGTAAACCCCATGCACTCACTAATGGGTCAACGTTGTTAAGGAAAGGGCACAGAAAGTGTTCATGCACTTCTCTTTCGTTAGTAGATGTGTTTGTTGGCATTTTGGTGTTTATTGTCCTCATTTATATATATATATATATATATATATATATATATATACATATATATATATATATAGTAACTTGTTTTCTCATTTAAAATGTATATTTTGACTTTTTATCAGCTACTAAGCTATAAAAAAAGCTGAACTCTGTAGCTGTAATCTTTCTGTCTGCAAGATGGAGAAAATAATAAATATTTCTGGTTATAAGTATTCTAAGGGCTGATTAGAAAATTCTGTTGAAAATCTTCCAATGGTGAATCCTTTATCCCAACCAACATAGAAAATGCTGTCTTCTTTTGTGTATGATAATAATTCTAATAACACTTGCTCAAGATTTACTGTGGGTCATATTATACACAAAATTTTTCATATGGAATTAGTTCATATGTGAGTTTTTTAGTTTGATCCTTATGCTCTTCAGTTCCAGCACATTTATTTGTTTTTTTCTCTTGATTTCTATTGTTTTTGTCAAACTTCTAAATTTGTTAACAAATTATTTACTTGTTTTCGTTTATTTTTCTATCAGTGCTCTCCTTTAGTTCCTTAAGTTTCAACTCAATTATTTTGAAAACTTTTCTAGGAAATGCCTAGATCTCCATTTCTTTTTATTTTTTATTTTTCTTAAGACAGGGTCTAATGATGCAGGTTGTGCTGGTCTTGTGCTCACTTTGGTAGGCCCTGGACTGGTCTCAAACTCACAGTGATCCTCCTATCTCAGCTTCCTTAGTGCTGAGATCAAAAGCATGTGCCACCACACCCATTTCTGAGATCTCCATCTCTTTATGGTAAATACTGTGATCATTGTAGCCTTACACTAGTTTCTGCTCACTTGAAGAAGGAGTCACCTTCCCCTCTCCTCAAACACTTCCTGGCCTGGAAGGATGTTTAAATCTCATACTACCCAGAGACTCTAAACAGGTTGATTGGCAGCACTTGTGGAGGGCCTTTTGCTAAACTCCCAGGTGGCTCTGGCTTGCAACTGCAATCTGCTAGAAAACAACCAAACCCAGATATACAGAAAATGCCTTGTCCTGGGTACACAAAATCTGGTCTAAAGTCAAGGTCCTTGGGGACCGAGGGTGCAGCCTTGAAACCACAGTCTACATAGGATGGCACTGTGCCGGAGTCTAGTCAGTGGGCCTAGAATTAGTCTCCACTGTGAATCTCCTCTCTTCATTCTCTTTTCCTCATGGGAGAACTTCCAGGAGAGGAAATTTTTCTAGACTTTGTGTAGCTTAGTTTTGAGTAAGGAGTGACTTAGGTAGACTGAAACTATTTTTTTTTAAGTTAGCAATGCATATTTTTTGTTTATTTAAAAAAACCTGCTTTATCTGTGTTCTTGTCACTGTGATTCTGGAGTTCTAGAGAACGTACCTCATGTGTGGCTTGTTGCTGAGTTAGCACATCTACCAGCAGCAGCGATGTCTGAATACTTGGATTGGTTTGTGAGATTTTGTGGACATCACTCCTCAATGATCCCTTCTGGGAAGCTGTACACGAAGACAGGGGCATAAAAAACAAGACATATTAATGTCTCTTTCTTTCTATGAAAAAATGTGTCAACTTTCCTGCTCTAGTCAGGTTGTCATTTTAGAGCTTTCCTAGGCCTGCTTCTCCCATTCATCTCCTTTAACTCTATGAGCAACTTCTTTACTCTTCCAAAAAACTTTTAATTTGCTGAAGCTACTTTGAAATATTAAATCAGTGTAGTCATTATTTATAGTTGCATTAAAAAAACCAGCAACAACTACAGTGTCTCAGGAGAAAATAATGATCCACAGTTCTCTATGCTGGGAGTATAGAGGTTAGCCAAGGGTGAGATAAGTTGGACTGGGCATGGTTGAGGGTGGCCCATATTCTCACACGCTTCTCAGCCTCCCACTGTGAAGAGCAAATCAGTCTGGGGACATTCTTCCCCTGAAAGATAAATACAAGACAACAAGTAGAAGAGGAGAAACATCTAAGAAGCTCAGGTTGTGAACTAGCATGGAGCTACTTCCTAAATCTATTGCCCTAAACAGGTTCCATAGGTAAACAAACAGGTAAGTAACCGAACCACACACTCAGTAAGAGGATGCTATACTCTTAAGTGGCCAAAGACACAGAGATGAAGTAGAATAAAAACTGGAGATACTAACAAAGCCAAAAGAATTGAACTCATATTACTGAATGAAATTTATAATTAATAGAAGCTCAGGGCATTTTCCATTACAACTTTGGCCTTTTTTGTTGTTACACCTATCCAATCTCTAAACTGGTTTCTAAATCAAGTTGTCTGGCAGGGACAATTGTTTGCCTGCCTCTCTTGCCCAGTAAAATGAGGAGACAAGAATCTTGCCTCACTTCCAAAAATGTTTATGTTTTATAAAAGAAAAAAAAACCCTCTATTTCTGGTTACTCTTAATTCTTCCCACAATTTAACACTTCAAACATTTGGAATTGGTTTGACTAAAAGGGAAAGAAAACGTTTTAAAATGTTAGCTGGCAATGTTCTAACATATTGTAAAACAAACAACTGAAGCCTATGGCCACCCATGCTGAGAGCTGTTGCTTGATGTACGTGATTAGTCAAAATCCTTTTGCCACGATTGTATATTTCTTTGTGAAATTGTAGAGGAGACAGCAAAGTTGCTGTAGTTATTAATATCTGGGCTTTCATCATTATCTATTATGATCAGTTGCTGTATCAATACTGGCTGCATCAGCAGCATACTTATTATGTTTAACCAACATTTAATGATAATGGAGAACACGAAATACATATTTGTATTGAAGAATTAGGTGACTTTGGATTTAAATTTTAGTTTTGTCATTTGCAAGTTGTGCAGCTTAAGACAACCTGATTTTCCAGTTAAAATCCCTGAGAAATGTAATTTTTCAGCTCTATTTCATAAAGTTGTGAAAAGTTAAGAAAATAATGTTTGTCAAACATGGAGTCGATAGGAAGCACTGAAAATATTGGCTTACTAGTAGTTTCATGTAGTCTCTTAGTTAACATTTTCTGACAGCTAAAATGGCTTATTTCTCGTCCATGTTTTCTTTTTGCTCAAGGGCCAAATTTGGTTTTATTCCACATCATTTTTCAGGCTGGCATTTTCGGAGAAAGAAGTAAGATTCCTTTTGCATGTTGACATTCTTGTGGTAGGAGAAAAATGCGAGGTGGTGAATGTGTAGCACAATCCTTAAACCTGGCTTGAACATAAGAACAGTTCCTTGCTTTCCCTTTAGTTTTGTGTGTGAGCTTGTCTTCATTTAAACAGGAAACACAAAAAAAGCCATCATAGGGACACATTCAGGAGAGAGGAACATAATGTCAATGTTTATAAGGATGTTGCATACTCCACTGGCTTTGACTATTTGTGAGATTTCCAACATTTGTATGGGAGTAGAAAGCCTTCCAAGGACTAGAGACTGGAAGCAAGTGATTATGCCATTGAACTAGCACTGGAGTTTCAACTCAAAAAGCCAATTCCTTTTCTTTTTGTAGATTTATATGTTCAAGGTAATTACATTTTGTGGAGTAGAGGGTTGATTTAATTTCTATGTGAATGTAAGGTATTAATTTTATTTAAAAATCAGATTATATGGTACGGAAAGGGCCGATTGCTAAGTGAGCTGGTGGAACATGAAAAGGATCTATGTTCAGTGAATGAACACCAAAATGTACTTGGTTTTATTCTGGATTTCCATGATCTGGCACATAGTAAAAGGGGTAAAATCCCTATCATTCAGCAGATCGTATTCTAGTGGAAAGTATAGGCAATGAACTATAATGAATGAGTGAATGTAGAAAGTAAGAAACTTAGAGATTTGAAGAAAAACACTACTGAAGTAAAAGGAAACCTGGGAGCCAAAAATGTGTACAGAAAAACATCTGCTCTCTTCCATTTACCTAGAATGACCAGTGAGGGCAGGATTTATAGTCAAAGAAACTATTGATCAAGGACTATATAAAGTTGAAGAAAAAGTTATTACCACCTGAACAGAAAAGCCAGAAAAAAAGACTGGGAACTCACTATGTTTGCCAAAATGTTCTGTGTGAACTAAACAATGGGGAAATAGTAAGAAATTAGTTCTGAGAAAGAAGATGAAGTTAGAGCATAGATAACAATGCCCTAAGGGCTCTAAAGACGTCTATGTCTACTCAGAGAAAAATGGTACGGCCATGGAGGATTCTTAGACAACAAACAATATGACTTGATTTGATTTTTAGTAAATTAAGTAATCTATTGTGCAAAGGTGATCAAACTGGCTATTGTAAGGAGAGTCTACTGTAGGACTGATGGGTAAAATAGAGATGTGCACCATTTATGAGGCCACTATGTACAGTGGCTAGTGGAGTCTTGGACCTGGTGTATGCAGTGAAAGAATGAGAAACAGATGGAATCTGAAGCTATTTTGATGGTAGGGCCAATAGCATTTATATATAATTCAGATAACTTGATTAGGACAGCTGACATGCCCCATCAAGGCAACTTGATGGATCATGGAATTAATGTCATCTAATGTGGGAGACATTTATTGCACATGTACCTGGGAATGCAGTGCAGGCAGCAGGCCTTCAGAAGCATTCTGCCATGGGATACCTCATGTCTCAAATCCTCTTCTTTCATTGCTGGGACAAATACCCAACACAAGATTAGAGAAGGAAAGGTTTAGTTAGCTCACAGTTACTGGAGGTTTCAGTGCATACTCAGCTGGCTCCAAGGAAGAGTGGCACACACATGACAGAGAGCAACCTTTCATGGCAGTGGCAAAGAGCAAGAGAGCAAAGAGAGGAGCAGCAGCAATAATGGCTACAAAGAGCAAGTCTGTCTCCTTTATGTTGTATTCAGTCTATCTGCCCCAGGCAGGTGTGGCATGCACACCTGTAATCCCAACAGAACTGACACCCTAATCCTAGCACTGGATCATGAATTAATCACAAAGTTAGAAGTATGCTCCATGACTGCTTGAAGCTTTGGGGGAACAACAAACTCAAACCATAGCACAGCCTTAGGAGTCAATGAGACTGCTGTTGATAGACAGTGATAAAACTAGCTGCCCTATCAAGGAGTGATCAATAGACTTAAAGAATAGAATTTGAGCCCAGTGCTCTGCCTCATTTTCTGTCTCTCTCTCTCTCTCTGTCGTTCTGTCTCTCTCTGTCTTTCTCTCTCTGTCTCTGTCTCTGTTTCTGTCTCTGTCTGTCTGTCTGTCTGTCTGTCTGTCTGTCTGTCTCTGTCTCACTCACTCTCTCTGCATGTGTGTATGTTTCCCATAACAAAGTACTTCAAAATGAATGACTTTAAAACTACAAAATTTTGTAGAAATGAATTGTCTGAAAAGGTGTTAATAATTCCACATTATGTTTGAAAGCCACATGCCATCCTCCCCTCTTACATGTCTCGGTGTCTTTCAACTACATTAATTTTACTAGGTTAAAAGTATTCTACTCCAGTATGATCTCGTTTTACAAATTACCTCTGCATTGACCCTGTTTTCAAATAATGCTGAGAGTTGGGATTTTAGAGAACACAAGTCAACCCATAAGAGGCCTCTTACATTTTTAAGGATATATTGAGCAAAATATCTTTAAACCAAAAGCCATAGGCATGGTGTTAAAATCAGCAGACATTCCTTAACAAGCTTTTTATTTTCCTTATAATTTTGACCAATATAGGACTTTTATCATGCGGTGCACAGAACTTTAGGCACAGTAAACACTCAATGTGTACTCTGTATATTTGTAACTAACTCTTTTGATATTTGTTTTATCTCTAAGTAAAATTTTCAGTATGGATGAGAGAACAAGACAGTCTAATAATGGGATGTTTGTGGCAGAAAAAAAGAGGAAAAGCCACATTTGAATAGCTGTTGCTTTTTGATTGGCAAACCACTGAACACTTTAAAAAGTCTTTACTTTTGAAAGATAAAGAAGTGACATTCTAACAATGGATGAGCAGTTTAAGGATATTAAACGTAGCCCCAGGCTTCACTAGCAAGTTAAGAAGCTGTCTTCAAGTTGCCTCAGCTAATACTCCACATGATACGAGCATCCCCACTTGTTCTGGTTCTTTCTAGAAAGTTGGCCCGGAGTACTAAGGGCCAGCTGGCGAAAACCTTGGCTTATAGGGTTTCTAGCTTATTGTGAAAATTTCGTCCCAGACTCCTCAAGACCTCCTCCTTGACTAAAGGTCAATGCATAGTTACTCCGGCATTTTTTTAAAATTTTAATTATTTATTATTTTGTCTTTTGGAGATAGGGTCTTGCTATGCAATTCAAGCTGGCCTTGAGCTCAATTGGTATCTTGAACTCACAACAATCCTGCTGGGATTACAGGCATACACCCTCATGGCTGGCTGGCTACTCTGATTTTGATGTGTCTCTAGTTCCTACTTCTAGACTAAAAGAAGGAAGACAATATTAGTTTTTAAAATGATAAAGGGAAAATTTCTCTGAAGTTGGTGCTTTAGCTTGAGGCCAATTTCAGTAGGTTTTATTTTTAATCGATATTTTTTCACCTTACCTCTTTTGTTGGTCAGAGTGCTTTGGATAAGGGCTGTGGTGTCATGAATCTCTTCTAGATTTTTGCTCATATGGAGATGAGCTGACTTCTTTCTTTCTGACCTGAGATTTGTAGCCTTTGTACTCATCTCCATCTGTGTGTCAGTGTGTGTGTGTGTGTGTGTGTGTGTGTGTGTGTGTGTACAACGTGCATAGTTTAATGAGGTTAGGTCAACAAGGGAGACACATGACATTTCTGTTCTACCACACTGGCAGCTCCAATGTCTAGAGTCTCTCATTTAGAAGCCTTAATAAGTTATTTCAATTACCTTGTCAGGCTTAAGCCGGCAGCAAATAAAAGAATTTTTTTTCCTTCTAAGGTGAGATTACATTTAAATGATAATAATAAGTGCCAAAGTAATGCAAGTGCACACGCCAAGAGAGGTGATGCCCTTCCTGGCTGACTGGGTTTTTACTGGGTGCTTGTCATAACCTATAAGCTGTAATCTCTGTGTGCAGAGAGCAAAGCCACTCTAGGATTGATAAGAGGAGTCAGAAGCCGTCTCTCCAGCCAGTCCTTGGTAATGAGGCTGCCCTACACATGTGGGATGGGCTTTTTCTTTGTTAGTCACTGCTGAGGGCCTGCTCAGGCTCACAAATTTGCCAAATAGTGTCGGCTCTTGTCTATTTTCCCTGCTTTCTTCTCTCCATGACCTCCCTTGCTTCATTGTTTAAAGACTAGTACTTCTTCAGGGCAGCTTCCAAGATGCTTAGATTATTTTTCCTAAAATAGGATGTCTGTTTTATATAAAATCTCTTTCCACAAGGCCTCACCCACATTCGCTTGTTTTCTTTAGTAAAGGCCAGATCTTAGAACAATTAGTCTAAGATGAGGAAAAAGGGAAATACAGGAATGTCAGGGATGCTTTGTAGGGGAAAGAATTTGAGGTTAATTCATCATATGCTTTAAAATTGCAGAATGAAGTAAGAGACCAGGAGCACATTAGACACAGGATTCCCTATAATCTCATCTGCTCACTGCCCATGCATTTTAATAATTCTTTGCTCTTCCCACATGTGTGCATGCTGAGATGAATAACTGTGTGCTTAGAAGATTGAGGTACAACACCAGTGTGAACACACCTTTGGGTGGACGCATGTTCTTCTTTCCTAAGTGCTGGAAAGAAGCAGGCAGGGTGAATCTTAAGTCAGTCATTATTGAAGAATGTCAGAATATATATATATATTTGTTGTTTCATATCAGCAATGTATATATGTTTTAGTTTTATAAAACCCCATAGGTATCTTTATGAAATTCAAAAATTAGTTTTTTTAATTGATTACTCTTAGTAGATTCTGATGTTTTTTTTAATATGCAGTTTCACATGATTGATAACAGAAAGCTTTTTTTGAAAATATTTCTTCTAAATGGGCATCAAGGCAGGTTAGACATTATAAACCTCCTTTTGCTGGCAAAAGAAGGATAAATATGTGGCAGAAAGTAAAGTTCATAAAAGTAGATTCTTCATCGTCTTTGTTATAGAATTGAAATGTCTTTTACTTTTACAAAACTCAGTGTCTGTGATTCCAACAAGGACATAAGAATCAAATTTCCATGTGTTTTATTTACAAAAGAATATACTCACATTAATGCTTGGAGAATATCTTTTAAAATTACTCACACTGATCAAATAGCTTCAAAATTCTCGGTAGTAGACACATTTACTTTCTGTAAAACAAGGGGGTGGGTGTAGCTTCACAAAATTAATGAAAATCTCATAATGAAACTACCCAAGGTTCAAGGTATCTTTATGTATAAGTTGAGGCTATGTTATCTCAATTCAGCAAGCAAGATGAATCAGGCCACCCTAGCAGAGTTTGTTTTCCCACTTTCCCCACTAATAAACTCACCTCATTAAACCAAGTTAATCAGTACTGTCTTTATGCAATATTGCATTCATGATGGGTAAGTGTTAAAGTTGTTTGTGTTGCAAGCTTGTGTCAGATAATCTGACATGTTTCAAGATCTCATGTGGAAGAAGCGAGCAGTTTATCCTAAAGTCACATAATCTATGAGATTGCTTTTTGTTTTGTTTTGTTTTCCAAAGAATTCTGGTACTTTTCAGTCCAACCTGTGCTTCCCCAGTGGCATTTGATCCCTATGGTTTTGTCCTGAAAACCAGATGCAACCAAAAACTTTAGAGATGGTTCCCAAGCCTCAAAGTTTGGATTGATTTTCCTGGAAACAGGTATCATGCCAAATACACATGTGTGGAAGGTTTACTGACAGTACGTTTGAGAAACCATGCCTATGAAAGGAGGAGAGCAGAACAGCACTGGACAGATGAACCTCTGAGGTGATTTTTTGAAGTTGTTTGGGACTGAGGCAAGGACTAAGATGTTTGGATCCCAAGAGGAGAACTCAGTCAATTAAAGCAGTCTCAAGGAAAAGTTCTATTAGACTAAGACAAAAAAATCCCAGGGAAAGAGCAAGAGCCCATTGAGGAGGTCAGAAACTTGGAGGTTAGGGGCTGGAGAGATAGTTCAGCAGTCTAAAGGACCTGCTTAGTTACCTTAGGCAGGCAAGGGGACTGTGGTTCAATCACAGGTACCACATGCTGTATCACCCCTGCCCTTAGGGTGGGCTGAGCCTGAAAAAAAAAAAAAGGAAAGAAAATAAAAGAAACTTAGAAACTAATACTCAGAACTAGTAAGTGAAATCAGACATGACCACCACCAGTTTTTTCTTTCCAAAAAGATTGAAATTATTTGAGATATTTAATTTGCATTAAAGGAAAGCTTACTGTTTGATATCATGGCAAGAAGACATCAGGAAATAAAAGGAAATCTTTAGGAGATATTAGGTCCTACATTCACATTGTAGGAATAGTCTCCTCATGCCAATGCAGGAAACTTCATTTAATCCAAGAAGGGTTCATGGGCAAGGAAAGCCTTGTTCTAAAAATAAAAAAGAATCTTAAACTGAGGCAAACCAGAATCAAATCAGTTCTACTCTTCCAGTAATGCATTCATTTAATCTACATGGTTATAGAAAACATGTATTACATTTAGGGTAAAACAGAAACAGCAGTCATGGAGACAGAGTACGAGGAGAAAAATGAAGTGGAAAAATCTTATCTCTAGGGAGCTGCAGAAACAAAGAAGAGATAATACCAGTAAAAGGCTGATAGTAAGGATGATAATAATATGGTCGTAGACATAGTGGTGAGATATTGACCCAGCATGGAGCTACAAGCTAATGACATTATACGGTGTGGTGGGCTTTATTTATACCTGGCCCTGGTGGCTTTCCAGTGCTGGTCAAGTGGGCATAGTCCAAAGACTTTGAGAGTATGCTGTTATTAGATTTATCTATGTCACCACTCCTTTTTTCTTCTCGTCATCTCTCTCTCTCTCTTTTCTTCCCATTCCTTTTCCCTAACATTTGTTTGTTCTTTTTAAACTTTTCTCTATTCAAACCCAGAAATAAGATAAAGTAGACAACTCAGGGAGTATTAGGATGATTAATGAGATTGCTCACCCTGTACACATTGGAATTGGTATCGGAGTCAAAGGGAACTATGTTTTGTGCAGTCGCAATTCATCCTCTCCACATCTGAGACAGGCGGGATCCCGAATACTCCCCAAGGGCTCCTGGGTTATAGGCTGAGTCCCCAGAAAGGCATTGCTTCCAGTTCGTGGAATAGTTCAGGGGTCGGGTCGAAGGAGTGCACCTCAAATGACATTGTTTGTTTGTTAGTTCAGATAGATCCATTGTTCCTTAGCATGTCTTTTGTTCATGAAGAGGTTGGGGGATTCTCGGTCCCTCACTCTTCCACCTTGATGTGCTCACCCAGCCGCAGGGCTGGCCGTCCTGGGCTGGAGCCTCGTGAGCTCTTTCTTCCTTACAAATTGATCTCCTTAGATATTCACAACATGAACGGAGAGCTGGCCAAAAAACAAAAACAATAACAAAAACAAAAAACCCATAGAATCATTTACTAATGACAGAAAATTTGAGCTAACTAGAAGGCAAAAGGTGATTTAATTTAATTCTTTTAATTTCTGATAGAGAAACAGAAACACAGGGGCTCTCTAGAAAGCAACCCAGGTGGAGGTGGTGGCTGAGGAGGAGGTAGGTGGAGTGGGTGCCCTTATGCCACACGATGATCTATGGGCTGAGCCCCTGTTCATGAGCTGAGCGAGATACTGTGTGTGATTCTGGGGAGTTTTCAGAATGTGAAGATCCCTGTTGGCCAAGGAAAGAGCACCACTGTAGCTCTGTCACAGAGTCACTGCCAAGTGACTGTGCCAGGGAGTGGCGTGAATTCAACCAGTGCACTGAACAAAACACGTCGTGAGCATACAGTAACTGTCTTTTAAACTCACCCCAAGTCTTCTTTTGCAATTCTGACAAGCTGGGCTTTTCTTTGAAAGAATACAAAATATATTCTGACCCCTTTAAAATCACTTTTATAAGTTTAAATCAATCCATTAATTATCGCATTCTCTCAGAGGTTTTACAGTAACATCGTCCTCCAGCGCATAATAATTTTCCTGTTTCCCGCTCTCCACACTGTCATACCTTACACAGTGTGTGTAGATGAATTTTTCCTGCTTCCAATGCTTCTTGTGATTTTCCCCTGCTAGGAAATGTCCTAGGCACTCCTCTCCTGCCTATATGCATGCTAAATAAGACTTCCGTGCTTTTCTTTCTTTTCTTTTCTTTTCTTTTCTTTTCTTTTCTTTTCTTTTCTTTCTTTTTTTTTTTAGAAGATGGCCCATTCTATTTTTCCTATTTTGTTACTCATTTACCCATCTTTCTTTCATTGAAAAGATTGATAATATCCCCCATGGCCAGGCCTCAAAGATGCACTGATAAACAGAGTCTGCTCTTTTAGAATTTTTGAGCCATTAGATGATCTAATCATTCCCAAGAGCTTATTACAATGGCTTACCTGCCTGATTAATTTATGTGGCCACTTCTGCCTGGAATACCGACCCTTCACATACACACATGAATGAGTCTGGTAATCTCATCCAAATTTCTTCTTTTAATTAGAGTCTCATGATTGTCTTCCAGAGATTGAGCTGAGTTTTATTTTGGGTATAGCTTTTACAAATTAGTGCCTTATATTATAGTGAACTCTATGCTTTTATTGTCCTTGCTAGACCACAGAAGTATTGAGAACTGGGTGTGTGTTTGATTTTTACATGCTCTATAATATTGTTTTTCAAATAGAACAAAAAAGAAGAAAAAGGAGAACATTGAAACAGTATTTGTATGAGTGGCATCCAATGGTGGCACTGCTGCTCAAAATTAATTTATGAAAAAATTAGCTTAGTGACATAAAGAAAGATTGGCCTGGGAAATTCTGATGGTTGAGGATTCAAGAGAGACCTTTGAGTGTTTGACATACAGACATTTGATTACCAGTGATTCTTTCCTTGACCAAACTCTAGGAGCTGTCTCAAATTTTCCCTGGGCCTTCTGTTCAAATTTACATTGCTCTGTTTTAGGAAAAGTCCTGCTAAGTTGGTTTAGTGGAATCTCCACATTTCTTTTGGATATGGGCCTCTTTTATAGCATCCTTCCCTACCTTCTGTCCTGGTAGGTTGGTTTAGTAAGAATTTCCTCTTAGTAAGCTTCCATCCATCAACTCCCCACCTTAGACCTTACTCATAAATTCCTGGTTTCCTTGTTCTCTTGAAGGTGAGACCAGTCTCATTCTCCTACAACATCTAATGTACTAGTTCTCGTCGAATAAATGTTTTTCTTTTTATATTTAATATTTTTCTTTAACAGTATGTACAAACTTGTATTTAATTGGATAATAGTTTTATATCAGTAATCTGAGTATACTTTGTTATCATTACTAGAATATCAAATTTACTATTTGGACTTCTGAAAAGTTTCGATTGTATCAGGTTCAGTTTTCATTGGCAACTCAAAAAGTGGCTCTGCTGCCTTTGCATTAGCATATCTAGGAGGCATGGGCGGATTACTATGTTGCCTGATTACTATGCCAGAAAAAATGTGTTCTATGCTAAAGGCAGTCTAGCCCGCCCATGAAACTCCAAGAAGCTAAGGGTAGCAGAAAATTCAGCCCTACCAAACTGTTCATGACTTAGTGACATCATGTTCAATGGATAAAGCCCTTATTTGCCAAACAATAAATGCGAAAAATAGTTTTTGTTTGTATTTTGCTTTTCTTTCTTTTTTGATATAGGGTCTCACTATATAGTTCAAGCTGGCCTTGAACTCACTATGTATCCCAGGCTGGCCTCCTACCTACCTAATCCTACTGAGTGCTGGAATTGTAGGCATGCGTGGATGTGTCCCATGAGAAAACCTTTCTAAATTGACAAAAGTCATGAGAAAGGCCTTCAAAACAGTGAAGAAAAAGACAAGGTTTATCTTACTTCATTATAAACCAACTATTAAAGCATGAAATTTAGAGGAAAAGGTCTGATAAAATGTAGGATCACCTTTTCTGGAATTGCATATCTAAATTTAAGATTGAGAAGTATTTTTATATTTATTAATTATCTAGAAGTTACTTCCCTATTTCAATTCAAACAATTTTCATTTTTCCTACTTTAACAATCAGCTAACTCAATACCTGCTCTTTCTTGTGTTGTTTCGGGGACCCACATGAGATAGCTTTAGTAACAAAATGGAAAAAAAATCACATGAATTGCTTAAGCACTGCTTTTCTTTTCCTATCACTACTTAAGAATGCAGTAAGTACTTTTGCTTATCTTTAAAGCCAGAGACTTGTTGGTACTACTACCTAGCTGCAAACACCAACACTATCAGAGCGTTGTCAAAACATTTCAATCTTAAACACATTGAGGAAATTGTAAAGGGAAGCCATCCCAAACTTTAAATATCAAACCCTTACATGAGAGATTTTTCTTATGATTTGGAAAGAAACAGCTTTACAGGCTTTATAATTAGATTGGCTGATTATATAAAAGGCAATGGGACTTTATACTTTAACAAATGGCTGGTTTGGATTTTAAACTTTCCCAATGCGTAACTTCAATGAAGGGAATTAGAAAGAAACCAGAATGTGTTCGCCTAAATTGTGGATTTCTGGGTCTGCTGGAGAAAGAGGTTGGGTGTCTTTTTTTAAAGCCATGTGGTAATGACATTAAAGGATGCAATGGCAGAAGCTGGGCTATAGGGAGACAAAGAAAACATTGCTTGCATCGCAGAGGAAACCATGCAGTCCGCTGTGGACAGGAATGGGGCAAAAGGTCAAAAGGCTTCCCCGGGATTGTTTGACCTTTAGAGAGTCAATAAACTCTGTAGAATAAAGGGTGTACATACATATGAGACTCGTGTTTATGTCACTCTCCTGACTTCTAATTCCTGACCTTGACGAGCTCAAAAGATTATTGTGAAACATCAGAAAATCTCGTGGAAGAAAGGGCTCCAGCTTTCCCAGATGGGCAGCAGAGGAGGTGGTTGTTTGCAGAAGTCTCAACACAGTGAAATTCTGATCTGCAAAGACTTAAGGAACTATGTGGGGAAAGAGTATAAAGCAGAAGCCTCTTTATTCCACATGAATCCCCTACTTCTGTATTGTTTGACCCTTGAAAGTTGGTAAAGCACAGATTAAAACCATCACTGTGGAAGCTGATGTTTTCCAAGACAATAATGCAGAAACTGAAGCAGCAGAATCAAGTGACATTGTACAGACACCTATTTTTTTCTCTAATTTCATGAAAGAGCTTAATCCATTTTAGAGAAGGAGACTTTGAAGATCATTTAGGAAAACCACCAATAAATGAAGGTAGTAAATTTTAATCTAGTTTCTTTGATGGCAGAATCTACTATTCAACCAACATGTTGGTGAGCAGATCAGGAAAACTAGAACTTACTGGAGAAAAAACAATTGTGAATGATAGAATATTTTTGGCTGACATATCAGAAATTTGACTCAAATAGTAGAAAAATGAGACTGAGTAGTAATTGGAAATTCTTATTGTATTATTAGGAGATTGCCAGTATGTTTTTACACAGGATTTGTTTGTGTTTGTGCTCTTATTATTGCGGGCAGACTTTTCCCCTATGATAGGAGGTCTTTCCATAGACCTATCATCATATCTACTCTAGTTTTATCATAAAGATAAAAATGAAATTTTCCATCTCTCTAATACCCACATATCAGCATGGTCTAAAATACTACAAATCCCAAGGATTTAATGCTCATGGTTGAGGCAGAGATGTGCAAGAAATTATGAATGAATGCTGGGCTAGTTGTTAATGCCTGCAAATGCATTATAAGTCTAAACCTAACCTTAGCCCTAGCTTTAACCCTAACTTTAAACCTAACCAGGTCTTTCACAATGAGATTGGTCATGTATCTATTTCCTTTGACAAGTGGTATCATGCTAAGTTTTGTCAATAGAGAATAAAGAGGAAATAATGAGAAGATGCTATCTTTGCCTGTTCATTTGTATGAGCTTAGCAGGATCTTGCAGTGTGCAGCTGTTCCAGCAAAAAAAAATCTTACAGCCCAATGCAACTTTGCCAAGGGCATCTCCTGCCACACATAGAATGTGTCCAGTATCTGGGGCCTGGAATGCCCACTAATGAGCCTGTTCTCCAACATGCCTCTTGGGAACTTTCTTTCACTTCTTGAACCTTCAATTTTACCATTTATAAAATAGGGTAATATGACACATTTCATCAGCTTGTGTCTTAAATTAGAGAAATAAGGGACCAGAACACTTGAAATCCTTATTTGCATTTTTTGCCTTTTTTTTTTTTTTGTTTTTTTTGTATTTTTGGGCAGGGTCTACAGGGTTGCCCTGCATAGATCAGACTCATAGTGATCCTCCTGTTTACAGCCTCCCAAGTGCTGGAATTATAGGTGCGCATGACCACGCCCAGTCTCATTCACTATCTCAGTACACTCTGGGGGCAGGCAGGCACGGCAGGCCCGGGCATCGAACCCCCAGCCCCTGTGTCTACCTAAGCAGGCACTTTAATCTATTCAGCTATTTGATTGGCCTTTTTTTACCTTTTAAAATCATCCTTGGCAGAAATGTAAAAATTGCACAAAAAATGAAGATCAATTCATATTAATTTAATTGTCAGAATAAGTAATGTTTTTGCACTGTTCAAGTTGGTAAAGTGAACTATCTCAGGTACACATATGTGAAAATCTTTAGCTAAGTTCCTGATCTACAGACAAATCCCCACTTCACAGTTTAGAATTCAAAAGCTAGTGGTAGCACGAAATGAGTAAGGAGTGGAGAAAGATGTCAGTTTTCTCTTTAGCCTGTTTTGTTTAAGATAATAAATATTTATTTATTTTCCCTTTATGTGAAAAATGAGTTTCAATATTTAGAACGAAAATTCAATCAATATTTTATCAGGTGTTTTACCAGAAAATATCTTTATATGGGAATATTTTCAACATTGTCAATATTTGTCATTTAGTTTAACTTTAAATTGAATTTATCATTGTACTTGTTTTCAAATAATGTAGCTCATTTATTTCCCATATCTTAATTAAGAAGTTTAAAAAAAAATGGGAGGCATTGTTGCATGAGTATACAAATCACAGATTAATCAAATGAACATCTAAAAATACTCAAATGAACTGACTTCTCTTTTTTAGAAGGCAAAATAAGTTTTTATTTTCATCTTTGGCCTAAGAGATTTTAAGAAAATTTAATTACACACTATGGACACAAAGGAGCTTTGCCAGATACATAGCTGTCTAGTAATGTACCTTCATAACTCACAAATCATAATCTAAAACATACACTGTGTTAATTGCCCCATTAAATAATTAAGTTTGACTTCAGGGGCAAGTCATACCTCATGCTGGAGGAACTCCCACATAGACAGGCTTAGTGTTTGCTTAATGAATACCTATCTTTACAGAACTAACCACTTTCCACAGTGTGCTGGTGGATACTTTTATTTACTTGAAGCATTTCACACAATGATTTAAATTAGATGAATGAGGGCTTATGATTTACTCTCATTAATTGTTAGTTAAGAATAATTACAAATTTAAAAGAAGATTGGTCAAAAGATTCTTTTGCTTCTGTTCATTAAAATATAGCCCTTTCGGGTAGTGTAACTGTGACTTAGTTGTCATCTGGGTTTGCAGGTTTCAATGTTTCTAAAATTATAGGTGTGTAGTATTTGTTTTGAGCAAATGAAATCTTATTCAGATTCCTTAAATGCAGAGAAGATATTTATATTTAATATAAATGTAGGACCCAGCTGTATAGTTGTAAAGATTAGCATCTTGAAAATCATCTCATCACTAAATTTCTATTTTTCATTGAGAATACTGAGGCTTGTACTACTGCAAGAGTATTTTCCCATTACTTTTCTTAAGTATTTCCTTTCATTCCAAACATCTAGTTTCCTGATGTTGGAATCAGGTGTCCACTGAGCTCCTAAAGAGCTAACCAAAGACATCTGAGACTAGGTTCCTCCTCCTATCATTGGCCAGGTTTAATGTTCGCAACAAATGTGGGTGTTACTACATAAATGCTGAGATAAGCAGAAGGTGATGCCCTTTCCTTGGTCCGTTTTTGCATCATCCATAGGAGGAGTACCTGACTTCACCTTGGATACACTTCAGTGCGAGCCACTGCACCAACACTGATGTCACCACTTGAAACAACCGTTTCAAACAATGGAGACCTTGATGCCTCTCCTCTGTTGCAATAGTAGGGGGAAGAGGTGCTGGAGGGACTGGGGACAGCGTGGGGCGGGGACTTTCACATTTTTATGTTCATTAATTGGTATTCATTTCAGAATGTGTTTTGCACTGATCTTGCTAGCACTTGTAATGTATTACTTTTGAAGGGAAGACAGAGCCTTCAGTCTTGGAGATAAACCTGTATGTGCACTCCATAAGGAAAGAAACTAAATCCCTTTCTAGCAGTAATTTCCCAGCAAAAGGCACAGTGCTTGCCATGCAATAAATGATCGATCAACATTTTTTGAACAACAACAAAAAACCCTGTCCACGGCAGGTAGGAAGTAACATGGGTAACAGAAAAAACACACATGAAATTATGTATTCCATGTTCTAAAGGGTATTTTGTGAATACAAATTTACTAAATCCCTAAAAAGCTCTTGAATTTGGCAATATTCCCACTGTGCCCCAGAAGGAAATAAAATAAGATGAATGAATGTGACTTAACCATATTCATACGCCAGAACAAGAACCCATGTGAGTCTGAAACAGACTGATACAAGTTCATCTGAACATAGTTGGTCCTCAGATACTTTAGGACCATGTGCGCAGGTCAGGGCAGGAGGGGAAATTCTGACTTTTGTTAACTGCTCTTCTTTCCTTCTGAATCATCTTTGGAGTCTGTAGTTCTGGTTACGTTAAATGCTTCAGATATATTTTGTTTAACAGCATTCCTAAGAACTAGAGATTGGTTATGAGAACAGAAACAAAAGAACATCATTGCTATGGGTTATACTTAGAGGCACGCAACATAAACCTAGAGGTTCTTGTAACTATAGTGAGAGGGAGTGAATCACTATTCTGTGCAGAAATCCGCAACACAGTGAGAAGATCTACGACCCATCTTCTGAGTTCGTAAGCTGCCTTCAACCTAGCAGACCCTCCCTGGGGACCTCCACTCCAATGCTAACCACTTTGTATTTCACCATGAATAGAAACTAAGGCCGCTTCACAAAGGATAGGTTGACTATAGAACTGTTTTGTGCAGTAAGGTCTCGTAGAGATGCCTCCAAGTGAGAATCTAATTCTTACAGCCATAGACGTTTTCTATCAATGGCAAACAACTGATGAGAGGAGAATTATGGTTTCAATCATGAGGAAAAAACACCTTTTATGCATTATAACTGGTGATGTAAAGGTGGAAACCAGGGCCAGGGAGCAAAGATTGCAGTCTATGCTGGGAAATGTGCTAGCCACAAGTCAGTTGTATCCACTGAATATTTTGTATTTTAGGGAAAGGTATACACAGACTTGTAGGGATATGCCTGTTTACAGCCTCCCAAGTGCTGGGATTACA
>NW_004524737.1:3317189-3318339 GCF_000260255.1 Octodon degus | reverse complement strand
AAAAGTTACATTTCTTGTTATACAGTTCTTGCTTTATCTTGGTCTTAACCATCCAGAGAAAAGTATAAAAAAGAAGTGTAAAAAATAAAGCCATATTAATATGCTGAGCTGTAAAAGGCTCAAGTCAACAACTTCTGACATTACCAGTCCTATGGAAAACCCAGTACTATTTTGGACTATTGGATTATATTAGAATAGTTTGCTAAATTCATGCACCTACAATATTTAAATGTCAATGGAATACCCATCTCTGACAAAACTAAACAAAAAAGGGGAATACAAATGAATGACCATTTTGTATCTGTATATTCAAAACAGTTAGAATAGATATACAGCTACTTTCTCTTAATTGAATGAATAGAAAGATTTGTTCTAATAGTGTTTGTGAACATGATATCATGTCTTCACCTTGTACAATGAATGATCACTAAGATAACAGTATGTAATGCATTAATTATTGAAACTGTCCCACTAATCAGCTTTGTGTCTCATTGCTAATTGTTTCTCAATAAAATTATTTAAAAAAGAAAAATAAATAAAAAGAGAAAAAGAAAAAAAGAAGGCAGATGTAGGCCAAGATTTCATGAACTAACCCTGATCACATGGGAAATAATACAAAGAATCAAGAAGGGATATTATCCAATTAAAAGCTTTTTGCACATTAAAATAAATTATAATAGAATCAAAAGACACCATCCTTTGTGGGAAAACGTTTTAGCTACTTCTCCCTCAGACAAGGACCAATATATAGAAAATATAATGAGTTGAAAAACAAAAACAGATATCCCACATTTAAAGATCCAATTCAAAAATGAACATCTGAGCTAAAATATACACTTCCGAGAGGATGAGATATAAATGGACACTAAATATATGAAAAATTGGTCGACATCACTGGTCTTTTGAGTGATGTAGATTAAAACACTGTTAGGATCCCATGTCACTCCAGAATGAATGGCTATTGTACATAAGTCAACCAATAATAAATGTTGGAGAGGCTGTGTGAAAGGAGGGAAATTTCTCTTCTGTTGGTTCAGCTACTGTAAAAATCAGTGTGAAAATTCCTCGAAAAACTAAAACTACAACCAACTATCTCCCTTCTGTTTATTGCCCCTAAGAATTAAAAACATACTACAAGTATATATGTGCA
>NW_004524737.1:3314430-3315366 GCF_000260255.1 Octodon degus | reverse complement strand
TGCCAATGAGTGCCCTCTCAGTTAAGGGAATTGTGACTGCATACAAGCTCTCAGCATATCCTTACATTCACATAAGTTCAGACTATTTCAGATTAGCCTGTTAATATTTTCTGTGGATTCCCATGTATTATCATGAATTTTTAAAAAAAATATTCCTTACATTGGCAGAAAGTTGATCTAATTTTTCATTTTTATAGATTTAGTTTTATTTATAAGACTTTCACAAAATAAACCTGGTTCTTTAGCACATCTTTATGTTAAAATATTCATTATTGAAATAGGTGTTAAATGTCTGAAGATTTTATTTTAGTATTCTGATTCTCAAGATGTGTCTTGAATTAGTATTTTTTTCCTTTGAGCATAGTTGGAATCTAATTTTCAAATTATATATTCTTTCTTTCCAGAGCAACCTGGAAAATACATGCAAAGTAGATCCATTTGGATGTCTGTAGGGTGTGATTACTGAGGAGTTTTTGTTTTGTTATTTTACCGCCATTATCTCCCAGACTGAATGCTTGAAACTTCAATGTAATTAACTGTAGCCAGTTGACAACAATATCAATTATCATTGTAGTTCTATGTTTTTCATCTGTTAATGCTTTTCAGTGCTGCATTGTATTTTGGACCTTGGTGTTCTATTTCAGGATTTGAAGATAATTAGTAAGATTTTTTGCTCCTTATTTTTCATATTTTGTTAGATGGATTTGCCTCATCTCCTCTTCTGATTTTTTTCTAAAACACACTTTATATAGACTCCTTTTTAATGTAGCAGAATAAAATTCATTCACATTTCATATGGCAAGTAAAAGTGATTTAACTTGAATTAATCCCTAGATATACATTTGACAAGCATGGAAAACTAATGTTAAGAATCTGTCTAACCTACATTCTTTCTCATTTGTTAAACAGTAGAAGACAGCCTCAAGCTGTATGTTG
>NW_004524737.1:3313130-3313995 GCF_000260255.1 Octodon degus | reverse complement strand
CCTGTTTACAGCCTCTCAAGAGCTGGGATTACAGGTATGTGCCACCACACACTGTCTCATTTGCTACCTCAGTGTACCCTGAGGGTGTGGCCAGCACAGTAGGACCAGGGATCAAATCCCTGGCCCCCTTGCTTGCTTGCAGGTGCTTTAATCTGCGGAGCTTTTTGGCCGGCCCTGTTTTAATTCTTTTAAAATTATCTTGAAATGCTGCAGAAAATGCTGCAATGTCCTATTCGCTCTCTTGACCCCTCAGTCTAACTTGGGCATGAATTAGAGAGTATCCTCAAACATGGCTATGCATTTCTGTGTCTCTTAGCCTAGGACTGTTTTCTGGTTTTCTAGCCTGCAAGACTAAGGTAAAGGACAGATAGGATTTTCAGAAACTAATATTTCAGAAGCTTTTCTCAGTTTAGGAAAGACAGGAGGATAAATACTCTAAGTTTCTTGCCTGCTAGTGTGTAACCTAAGTAATAAATTATATTTTATTGGTTGTCCTACTTTCCCTTTGAGAATCAGAACAACCACTGCCATTGGTTATGCAAGAGTGAGAAATTGAATATCACCATTATCAGTTATGTAATTAAGCCACAGACTGTCTTATGACTTGCATTCACATTCTTTCCTCTAGTCCTTGCAGGCTTTCACTTGGCTGTGGTCTTAAGAAAGCAACCAGAACAAGTCTTGTTTCTTCTGTCTCACACAAAAACCTTCCATTCCAATTCATAAGCTATGTACAGTATACACATCTTTCAATAATGATAAACCAGGGCTGGCGAGATGGCTCAGTGGTCTAAAGCACCTACTTGGAACAAGCTTGGCAAAGCACAGGGACCGCAGTTCAATCCCCCAGCACCACATGCCAGCC
>NW_004524737.1:3306281-3313030 GCF_000260255.1 Octodon degus | reverse complement strand
AGCTTGAATGTGCTCTAATTTCTTCATAATGTTTCCCACTGTCCTTATGCGGATTCAGTGGAACAGATCTTCCTGTGTTAAAATCATCCCCATGTGTACGGAATTAATTCCCAAGCCAGGTAACAGAATATATGGAGCTTGAGTATGAATGAAAGTAGAGGACTTAAGAATTTCAAGACAATGACAAATAACTTTAAAGCAATTGCTGTGCCCCACAGGCACAGTCCTGTGTGATTGCTCAGGTTGTCTGCTTTACTTGTTCTGGGTTTGACTGAAAATCCACAGCCCTGGACTCAGTTGTATATTCAGTGATTCTGTGTATTTCTGTTGATCCTTAAAAGAACTTTAATTATGAAAATAATACTTACTTTAACTTGGTTTAGAGACATTTCTCCCTGTTTGTTAGACCAGACACCATCTTCTGATGGTGGGTTTTGTACAGTTTTCATGGATTTCTCTCACTGTGTTGTCACAGTTGGTTTTGTTTTGCTTTTTGTCAAGTCAATCAAACTCTGGACCTTGCACTTGCCACACAGGCACTTAGGCTGCTGAGCTCTCTCCCCGGCCCTGAATCACAGTTTTCGTGTCATTCTTTTAAAATGATTTACAGTTCACCAACATCACCGTAGTTCCCAGATGTCATCATGGGAAAGGCTCTGAACAGATTCAGAGAGATGGTTGAGCTGGGCCTAGCACGGGTGACCTTTTTTTCCCACTTCCTACTCGCTGTCTGTATCCTTTTCTTATTTTCCTTACTGCTTTCTGCAAATGTGTGATGTACAGGCACTATCTTTGAGATACCAACTAAGATGCTGAGACAAAAACCTCACTTTTGACATCCCATTCAAATATTTAACCTTCACAGTTTGTCTTTTTTCTTTACATTTCAGATGTTTCATTTCTAAAAATTTTCATTAGAGTACATCTTTTTAAATTCCTAAAGTAGAATTTTGAGCATATTTTGTTCCTGAGATGATTCAAGTTTAATATAAAAACTTAGGCCATAGAATATTTGAAAACTGAGTAAAATTTTCAGTGCTAGCTCTGACACCTGCAAGACTAATTTGGGGAACAAATGGACTATGCTTTTTTTGGGGGGTGGAGGATTTAACATTGGGATTTTTCTCAAGTCCAAGAAAAAATCAGTGCTTCATAGTTGAAAAGGAAGAAATAGTAGAAGACAATTATTGGTTCAGCAGCAGTATGCAAAATTTCATGAAATCCTGAAGTACCTTCTCAAGAAAAGAGGATTATTATAATCTTTTTACCACTGATATATAAACAAGAGCTACCTTAAATTTTTATAGCAGAGATCTTTTGATCCCATTTCACTAAGCTTGTGAGGAAGTGTTTGACAGAACTGCACGTTTTTTACTAATACAATTCATAACATCCATTATAAAAAGGGCAGGCTTATCTAGGCAAAAATACTGTGTAATAGTCAACTACATTCTGTGATTTATATACAGCATGAAGACCTCCATCTACACTCTTTCAATTCACATTATCCCACTTTCCCAGCAAAGATTCTAATTTCAAGTGACCAAAGAAAAAATTTCTTATATCAATGTGAAATTTATTGGAAAAGCACTAACTTCTACCCAAAAGAAAACCCTAGAGAGAACTTTCTGTTGCAAATATATTTTAGGTCCCTATGTTATATGGTTTAAATTTACCTAAATAATAAGATTAGATTTGTTTTTCCATCATGGTTCTATTTATTTATTCAAAGATGAGCAATAAGTTTTGTTATTTTTAATTTCAAATCTTCTATCAATAGGATGACATCAAGATGATAAATTCCTACCTACACATGATAATTAATGACTATTTTTACATTTATATTGACAGTGAGACAAAGGTCTTGTTACACTATGCCAAAGTGTAGATTATAGCGTCAATCTCTGCTCTTTATATAAAGTTAGTGCATTTGATTCTTTATATTCAGTTTTGGGATGAAGTAGAAGTTACAGGGCTGGGGAGATAGCTCAGTAGAATAAGCCCTTGGCTGGCAAGTGCAAGGTCCTGAGTTCAATCCATGGTAGGCCAAAAAAAAAAAAAGTTACATAGTATGTTTCTAAAAACATCACCAAAGTAAATTAAAAATAAAGCTACAAAAATAGAATTACATATTAAGGTTCAATTTTAAAAACTCAACTCAAAACTCTTTAATTTTACAGAGCTCACACATAAGTTCAAAAGTACACAGTGGCAAAGGACCTGTGTGATAATGGACATCTCCACATAATCTCATCCAACTGCTATCGAATGTTTAACCTGGGGTCATCCATGGGCTGGAACCAGGCTGGATGTACGAGTTCATTTTAATGACTCCAGTCACTCAGACTGGTGTGTTAAATTGACAAGGGCAGACTGATGGCACGTGACAATCAGAGGTTGTTTTGGTATATGTGTTTGTCAATATTTAATGTTATAGTCTCACTGAGATGCTGTCTTTTTTTAAAGTAGATAAATTTAGACTATCAACTAATTAATCTAAGTTTCACAATACTATCCTTCCTCATCCTGAAAAGTTGGAAACATAACTCACTTAGGCATTTTTCAATACATTTGGAAAAACACTATTTTTTAAAATTGATATTTCTGTTAAATTCAACTTTGGGAAGAACATATGCTTTTCAAGTAAGTCATCATGCTAAGTCCACCTGTCACCTTTGCTCTGTCACTTAACTGGGTGAGATTTTGTAGCAAGAATAAAATTCATCTCGTGGCCACGGACAAAGTCTATGCATGTCTCCATTTGTTCCACGACATCCCTGTCTGATCAAATCCATTTGAATCTAAAATTTTCTAATTTCCAGGACTGACATGATGACAGGAAACAGCTGCTAAAAGGCCCCAAGATGCCTTCTGATCTTTCACATAATTACAGGCAGTTTTCTAAGAATATTCAAAGGGATTACTTACAATTATAGTTCATTATGATATCACAGCTTTCCCCCCCGCGTGGAGAGTCAACATTTATAATATTCCTATTGGAGTGATATGAATACCAAGTTTCTTTGGAAGGAAAAAAATGAGCAAACATCTGAAGCAGCATGAGTCCAACTCTATGATATTTATCCTTTTCTTGTATTCAAAGAAGAATTACTATAAAGCTAAGATTATATGGATGCAATTTTATTTTAAATGTGGGACCTGCTATCATAACATACACCCAATCAGTCAAGAGAATTTTTCTTTTCTCCAAATCACCTCCCATGGTATATATTGTTTCCAATGATTTTATATCAACCGTATAAGGTGACAATAGCAGGTATTTGATTTGACAAAACAAGTCAACATTTTAAAGTTATTTGCCTACAGTAATGGATAATGAAGAATAGGGTTACATCTATGTTTCCTAATTCTAAATTTAAATTTTATCTCTATTCAAGAATAGAAAAATAATTTTTAAATAGGTCATCCTCAAAGCAGTGGAATGCATTTAATGCTTGTGATAAATTACAAGATGTTCTTAGTACATGGATTTCATAAATAATTCTGGAAAAATTGGTTGTGTTGTTATCATTACTAAATTATAGAAATAGATATAAAATTCATTGAGGCAGAATATGTATGACATTTAGTTTTGATATAATTTACACTAAAGTTAGATATACAAGGGGGCGGGGAGATGGCTCAGTAGAATAAGCGCTTCCCTGGCAAGCTCAAGGGCCTGAGTTCAATTCCCAGTTCTGCAAAAAAATAAAATAAAATTAGATATACATGGACCAAATAAAGTAGGTATTTACTTATTATTACATTTAATACTTTAATAAAATATATTTCTCTGTGTGTTACATTTTTATACTACAGCAGGTTTTTTCTAACACTATATATTTATTGATCAGAGTGTGCCATTAAATGAATATATATGTAGGATCTTTGTAAAAGGTAAAATATATCTAAATAAATTAAATATTAACATCAAAATGAGTGGTGGGATTTTATAACATTTACATCGTATCTATCACACTAACCTAAAATCTTAGACTAGTAGTATCTAAAATTGTACGCAAGGGAAGGCCTTTAGTTGCAAGTAAAAACTTACTTAATGTAGCTTATGTTAAGTGAGGGAAACACTGACAAGGACAAGCTTGTTTTACACATGCTTAGATAAAATTGGTCAGAAGCAAGCTTCATATCTCTGATCTTTTCATATTGATTGCCTTCTCCTGACAATGACCAATTTCTCTCTGCTTCTCTGAAGACCTTCACAGGGGAGTCCGTGGATGGGTTGAACACTCTGGCAATTCTGATCTCCACATGGAAAGGACTGTGGCTGGCCAAATGCAGTGACTCCCCTGCTTTTCCTTTCTTTCTTTTTTTTTTTTTTTGCGGAACTGGGGATTGAACTCAGGCCCTTGGGCTTGGCAGGGAAGAGCTGATTCCACTGAGCCATCTCCCTGGCCCCACCCCTGGTTTTTCATTCTTCCTGAAAGGAAATGTCACTCAAAAACCGAGGTGACCAGGTCTTGCTCCTCTGGTGCAGAAGAGGCTAAAGTTTTCTATGGGCTTTTATGTAATTGCAGACATTCTCCAAAACTATTAGGACACAGTAGTCTCCCAGTTCAAAGTTACGTTTTGTTAGTTGTCTTGCTACCTTCAAGAAAAATCCTTTTTTTTTTTTTTTTTTTACCATGGATTGAACTCAGGCCCTTGTCCCTGCCAGGGAATTGCTTATTCTACTGAGCCATCTCCCTGGTCCCTAGGAAAATACTTTTCACTCAAGCACGAATTAAGTACCATAAAAAGGGTAAATATTTTATACCTGATTTCAAATTAATTTAATATGTATTATAATTTAATATAAGCTATATTAATATATTATATATTCTGATTAATATATTAATTACATTAAGACATCCTTGATCATTATCAAAAACTGAAGTCCCTCCTGGGTACTGGGCTTAGGGGATACAAGAAATCAAGGCAATTCGTGGATATCTTCCGTACGGGTGATGTAAAATTTGTCAGAAGGAATGAAGAACGGTGTACACAGCAGCAAAGAACTTGCAGTATTGTGCATTTTTCCTTTAGAATCTCATCCAAGTGCTACTATTGAATATTTGGCATGGGGTCATTCAACTTGATGTAAAAGTTTATTTTAACATAAATGCCAATTGAGAAAAATGAAGAACTACCCTCCTATATGTTATCATGCAGTACAAAAAATAAAAGAAAACTGTAGTATGTGTTTATGGCAAATATAGATGCATTCGAAAAAGGTTGGTTATATCAGAAATTCATTTTGATCCATTGAGTGATTGCTCTTTTCCAACAGTTTAACTCCATTTAAATATTTCATATAGAGATTTAAATGAAATTGAACCTAGTAGTCAAATAAACCTCACTCATAAGATTTAATAATGTTTTCTTGTGCAGAAGTTATCTTCATTTCTTAATATCAATAGCTCTAACAAATTATAAAAATAGAGAAAACGCTTTTAAAATGTGAATAGAGGATAGATATGTTTCAATCAGTAGCACTGAAATTTCAATTAATGCTTCAGATTTCTCTGATCAACTTTGCAACAAATGTCACATTCTATTTTAAGGAATTCTTCAAAAGAAATTTACATCCATCAGTGTAATGACTTTATGCACTGAGTGTATTTGGAGCGCATACTATTATGCTAAAATAACTATTAGAATATATTAAAGCAAAATATGTGTGAAGAAATTACTGAAAGGAATGAAGTACTCTGAAGGAATGAATTCAAATCACTGAGAGAATCTAAATGATAAGACATACTGCATATATATATATATATATATATGTGTATAATCATACAAAAATGTCATAAAAATCGTACTGATGCAATGTCCTTGAGGTGAATGTTGAATGCATTATGTAATATACTCAATAATAACTATATATAAAAACAAAATGATATCTGAAAAATGACTATATGTACATTCACCTGTGTACATTTAGCGACGTGAATTTAAATGTTGAAATGTATACCAGTAACTCTGGTACTGATTACTAGAGGACTAATGGAGTATTTTTCTGTCTCTCATTTTTTTAATGTATTTGATACAGGGTCCCAATATGCAGCTCAGACTCATAGTGATCCTCCTGTTTTCAGGCTCCCCAGTGCTGGGATTACAGGCAAACACCATCACTCCTCATCTCGTTGGCTGGTTCAGCGTGCTCGGGGCAGGGCCAGCACAGTATGTGGTACTGGAGATTGAACCCGTGTCCTTGCGCTTGCCTAGGTAGACACTTAGACCGCTGAGCTATCTCCATGGCCCCTTTTATAGCTCTTCAGTAAAGGAGGGTATGCAGAATGGCCACCAGTCTGTATTTACAAGGAATAAAACCCCATTCAATGTAGACATTTTCCTTAAAGTTTGTTATACTAGTAGAGCTGGATTTTCTATGATCACAAGTGGCATGTTTATTTTTTTTACAAGTGACATGTTTAAAATAAAATCATTTAATATTTTTATACAATCTTGTGAATATGAAAGAGTAATGAGGTCTCTGTGACAGTTTGCATTGATGTTCAAATGATATTATGTAGTGCGTAAAAATGCAAAAGTCAAACAAGTTTAAAAAAATGCACAATTATATTACTAGTCTCTTTCTTTCACCCCAGCCAACTGATGGTTTCTGCCATTGATTTTGATGAAGCTTCACAAAATTGTATTGATGCATGATCCTTGGGATTAATGTTGAATGCATTATATAATACAGTTGATAATAGCTATACAATACTTATATTGCAATATATTTACAA
>NW_004524737.1:3297029-3298751 GCF_000260255.1 Octodon degus | reverse complement strand
AGCTCAAATCATTACCACAGTAGGTACTATTTAGAGGAGAGGATAATAAGACAAATGTGTTGGATTAACAACTGGTGGGCAAATTGTAACATCCAGCTGAACCAAATCAGTGGTGCTAGGTATGGCAGGATCCCTTGGGCATTGTTGCCAACATCATAAAAAGGCAAACCAGAGGGGAAGTGGTGGTGCTGTTGGTTCTGTTGGAGAAGCTTGTTGATTAGCTTTGCTGGTAGGAACTCAGCTGATCTCATCATAGGAGTGTGGGACCTTGTTGTCACTGAGCACGGCTGTGGTACTTCTGAGGGGAGCTCTGGCTCATATTTTGAAGGTGCACTGCAGATCCCTCAGGCTGCTAGAACAGAGCCTTTACCCCACTGACACAGACTTTCTAGCTTCCACCACTAACCTTTGGGCCTCCCCAAAACAGAGCGTTGATACAGACTTGCATGAGACATTGCCATGGGCACTTCTGCTGGTCTTACCCAGGACATTACTGTGGAATCCAGGCCCCCTGCTGAATTCTTTTGTTGTTCTAGTGTGTAGCAGATTACCTGCTTTTTTGTTTTATTTGTCTCTTTAGGTGACTACAATAAAGCAATATTATATATCTTGTGTCCTGTATTAAATTGTTTCTCTTATAAACCTTGACTACATTAATACAAGATTACATGTCAATTATTACTGTAGGAAGTATTATCATAAATTTGGGGCATAAAAGAAAAAAGATAAGAAGCTATGTGGTATCATAGGTCTAGCCCAAGATGTTCTCTTACAGATTAATTAAGCATCGTGCCTGAGATCACAAAGCACATGCTGACAGGGAAGGCATCTCTTCTCCATTGTACTTTTATGATGTTCTTTTTTAGTGATAACATGAGATTTTTATGGAAACTTGCTGGGATAAGCTTATAAAATCCATGACTTAACAGTGAGGATAGAATTTTTCTTGAACATAAAGAATCTTGATGTTTACTATTGATTGAATTGTACCTTTTTAAAATGTGTAAGTTGAAGACTTATTTCCAAAGTGGCTCTAGGTAGAGACAAGATGGTTAGAAAGTAATCAAGGTTAAATGAGTACCTGAGCAGGCTCTAATCTAACAGGACCATGGAATTATAAGAATGAGATGCTGTGTAGTTCTGTCTCTGTCTTTTTAGCCATCTCTTTGCATCAAGTGAGAATACTGTGCAAAGATAGTCATGTGTAAACTACAAAGAAGGCCTTAGGACCAGCCAGATAACTCATCAGACTAAAGCATCTGCTTGGACAGACTCAGAGATTGGGGATCAGTCCCCACCCTGGAGCACACTGAGAAAGCAATTGAGACCCGGCTTGGTGGTACACTCCTGTAATCCCAGCCCTTGGGAGGCTGGAAACAGTAGGATCACTATGATTCCAGTTTGTGTATGTAGTGAGATCTTGTACTAAAATACATTAACAATAGCAAATCTTGACCAGATCTCTACCGTGCTGGCACACCGATGTGGGACTTGTAATGTCTAGAACAGTATGAAAATAACATTTCTGTTATGTAAGACACCCAGTCTATGCTCCTGTGTGACGTCAGCCTGAGCCGAGTTGACATCATGCAAGTCTCTCAGTCTTTATCTTCAGTTTTCAACCTAACTCCTGTGTCCTTCACACTGACTGTAATAAAATCTATAACATTTGCCACTGGAAGACCATCTAAGGCACATGAGTATCATATTCTCTCTCTCTCT
>NW_004524737.1:3294344-3296929 GCF_000260255.1 Octodon degus | reverse complement strand
CCGGCCTTCCAGTGAATATTTTAAAAGGGGCTTGTATAATGTGTTTGAAAGACACTACTTTGAGGCTGGAGCGCTCTGGAGGAAAAGGCCCAGCCTAACCCCGAAGAGCAAGGGTGGAGTGCTGCTAGCTGAGCAGCTACACAGAGCAAGCAGCTGATGCGTGAGGTGAACAGTGCTGTGTTTTGTACACAGACGCCTGGACAATAACTGGGCTGGAAAGGCTGCCATTTCACATCAAAGTGCGCGTGGTGAACCCTCGCAGCAGAACAAACAGGTTGCTTCTCAGCCAAGGTCCTGGAGTGGAAACAGGGAAGAGCGATCCAGTCGCAGTGGACTGCCAGAAGTTGAGAAATAGACTAAGTGGAATTCTGCTGAGATAGAGGAGCAGGTGACATCCAGGCTCCTCTCTGGTGGCTGCGTGGGCCCAGTAGTGCAAGCAGACAAGCAGTCTGCAGCCTTGGCCTGCAGCAGGACAAGAGCAATCCCCATTTTTAGGGCCAGTAAAAGAAGCTAGTGGTATGAAACAGAGGAAGTTGTGCAAGTTCTGGAAAGAGTCAGCTGTACAGGAGTCTGGGAGCGGGTTGGGGCTTTGTCTATCCCAGGGCATCAGAACAATAGTAAGAGCAGCATGGGGACTAACACAGTACAGGGAAGTGGAAATCCAAATGTCAGCTGAAGAACAAGTCCAGCCCCTCTACAGAGGCCAAGATCATCCCCACACCCTGCACAAATCGTGCCATTTCTGATATCTGACAGGGACAGGAACACAGCTGCTGAAAACCAGAGGAATTTTACTATTTTAGTTTTTCTTTGTTGGTGTGGTCCTCCTTTTTCAATACGATTCAGTTATTCTTTTGTTTGTTAGTTTGTTTTTCTTGTTTTGTTTTATTTTTTAACTATTTACATTCCTTATATTGATTTTTGATTCATTCTATTAATCTTCTCTCTCCTCAACTATCTCTTGATTTTATGATATTTTCATGTGAGTGAACACAGTCTCTTCTCTTTCCAGTTTGCTTCAATATCCCTTTGTTTTCTCTTTCATTCTTTCTCTGCTGCAGTCCACTTTACTTTCTCAAATCTTGGGTGATCATCCTTTGCCTTATGGACTTGTTTGTATTGTATTTCTCTTCATTCATCTCTCTGTTTGATTCCCTAACCTTCTCAAATACTCCTTAAACTGAATAAAATTAATTTACCAAGGTAAAATTCATCACATACAAGTTCCTAGTGTATGGTGAATTTTGTTGTATAACTATAGAGCTTGCATCTGTATTTTAGGGTGCCAAATGGGTAATTGCCACAGTCAGTTGTCAGGCTGTGCTCCGTGCTAGGTACCACTAACTGTAATATTTTAGTCAAGATGTCATACAATTTGTAATCAGGTTTTCTTTCTTGTATGACCACATTGAGATTGTCTGGGGTAACATTAATCAACATCATTCATTAACAAAAAATGGGGTGCAGAGCCAAATAGATGGCAACTTATAATTTCTAATAGTTTGAGAAGGCAGGCTTTTGGGAAAGATGTAGAAATCAAGAACCACCAACACCTAGAAGACATCTCTGAGGAATAGTTAATATTATGGAAGCTTCAATATGAGTGATAAAACTATCTACATGAGAAATCTACAAGCAACCAGAAAGTGAAACCAAAACAAAAATTAAAAAAACCAAACCAGACACTGAAGTAAAATGCCATGATGGCCTCCAGCCCACCCGGGACAAGTCCAGAGCACAACGAAGCAAAAGAAATCAAAAGCCACACACTAGATCATTCTGAAATAGCAGTAGAGGTAAAACAAACAAACAAACAAAAAGCTAATATAGGTGGCTCTAGAAAAATTATCTGAGATGGAAAACAAATGAAAATCAAAAGGATAGCTATGCCCAGTGAATCTGGAGTAGACACAGATAAATAAATTAGAACATCTTAGATGAAAAACATAAATAGTCAACATAGGAAAGATATGGAAGCCACAAAACTGATCTAAATAAATAACCAGAAGGTTAAAAATTACATGGAGAGTATGAACAAAAGATTGAATGATGGTGAAGATAGAATATCAGATTTAGAAGACAGGATTATAGTTAATGATCACAAAAGGAACAAATTTTAAAAATAGAAAGTTACCATAAAAAACAACCCAACAATTGCACGATGAAGCAAAAATGTACAACATAGAATTCATGATGGAAGAGAATGCCAGAGATAGCACAAATTCCATTAAAAAATCTCCTCACAGAAGTAATGGCTGAAAATTTCTCAAATGTAAAGAACTTAATATACACATAAGTGACCTAGAGATACAGCTCAGCAGAAGAGCATTTACCTGGCAAGCACAATGTTCTAAATTCAATTCCCAGTACTTCCCCACCCTCCAAAAGTGATACAAATAAGTGAGTCTTAGAGAACTCCAAATAGCTATGACCAAAATAAAGTTTTGCCAAGACAAATAATATTCAAGATTCCAGAAATTCAGCACAAGAGCAGCAGACTAAAAGCAGATAGAGAAAAGAAACAAGTAATCTACAAGGGAAAACCCATTAGAATCTCAGTAGACTTCTCAACACAAACCCTTGTG
>NW_004524737.1:3292529-3294244 GCF_000260255.1 Octodon degus | reverse complement strand
CTCTCTCTCTCTCTCTCTCTCTCTCTCTCTCTCTCTCTCTTTCTTTTTTAATGCATTTGTTACAGGGTTTCACTACACAGCTGGGACTCATAGTGATCCTCCTGTTTTCACCTTCCTCAGGGCTGGGATTATAGGTGTATGCCACCATGCCTGGTCTCAGTGGCCAGCTCAGTGTGCCTGGGGGCAGTGCCAGTGTGGATTGTGGTGCTGGAATTCGAACCTGGTCCCTGAGTTTGCTTAGGCAGGAGCTCAGTCTACTGAGCTATCACTCCTTCACTATGATATGTATAATTTAAAAAAAATATGTAAGGACTCCAGGTAGGCCAGGAGGATGATCTCATTTATAAATAAATATATTTATAAATATAAATATATTATAAATATATAGCATGTCCTGGGGAGTCCTCCCTAATGTTTGCCTGATTAGCTTTTCTTGTTCCTTGCCTTGGCACGTCCAAGATTATAATGTGACAAGGGCCCTATTTTGTGGGCAAGACGTCTGAATTCTCACTCAAATCCTCCATCCCTTTGTCCCTTTCCCTTTCAGTCTATCTACTCTACACTTCATAAATAAAATTTTCTTGTTTTTCTAGTCTTGGAAAAAAAAGGAAAACAAACAGAAAAAGCTAATTATTGTTCACACTTCTATTGCACCCTTTTGGAAGAAACTGTAACACTTGAGGCAGTAAGTATCTACATTAACTCTAGATACTGACCTTTGACTCCAAAAGGGTGATGATAAATGATGTATTCCACTTTCTTGAAAAGATGAGAAGAAAGTAAGAGACCTTGTAGCCTAAGAAACTGCTGGACAGCAAATGTTTGTTGTTTAAAACGCTTAGCTTGTGGTTGTCATGCAAGTCCTAAGAAATGAAAACCCATCATCAATCCCACACAACAGATGCTGTGTCCTCACGGCCTACAGAGGAGAAGCCACTGTTCTCACAACCTGCCTGCCTGGTCTGGTTGCATCGCTTTCCTCTTACGTTTTCTTTGTTCCCCTTAAGTTGACTCCTCCCTGGAGGGTGGGGGATGGAAAGGGAAGACAGTGAAGCTGCTTGGAGGGAAGGACTTCGTGCCTTGCCTGCCTGCAGAGAGGCTTCCCCGAACCACCTGTGTGTAAGCTCAGAGAAAACCATCTCAAGGTCCCAGCTTCTCTGTGGAAAGCTCGAAAGTTAGTTGCATTTAGCGATGATGTCAGTTTGCACTTACCAGCTGCAAACTGGAAGTGAAAGTAAGGAGATGATGCAGAAATCCTGAACGCTAGCAAGGATTTAGAGAAATTCTCTATATGCAGTAAGGCAGACTGCTGAGGGCAAAACCCAATAAACCAATATTTAGAGGGCAAGAAAGATAATGAAGTGTAAATGCAAACTGACATTGATTATTCTCCTACTAAGTGGTAGGCAGTATAAGGGTAAGAAGACGCTTAGTAGATGTTCTGAATAACTGTAAATATTGTCTGAACTGTCTCAAAAGTATAATCAACAAGAATTGCTGTAATCTTCTTTGCTTTGATGAAGACACTGAAGCTGTAAGAGGCCACTCACTAGGCAGGGCAGGCAGGGCTGTAAGGCCAGCAGGCCCTCGGGCTCCAGCCCCTCTGTTCTTCACAACCACAGATGTCTCTGAGAGAGTAAACAGCTCTATGCTGTCGCTGTGGGTGGGTCAGATGCACATGGCTGATCATGAGACCACCAGTAGTCTTTAGACTC
>NW_004524737.1:3290066-3290807 GCF_000260255.1 Octodon degus | reverse complement strand
AAAAATGTGTTACATCCATTTACCAACAAAAATTCAAATTTATCTTGCTTTATATCTGAATAATATTCCATTGTGTAAAAATGCCACATGTTCTTCATCCATTCTTCAGTTGATGGACATCAGGGCTATTTTCAGGATTTAGCTATGACAAATTATGCTGCTATAAACATGGGTGCACATATATTACTGTGGTATGAGGTTCTCAGTTCTTCTGGTAATATACCCAGGAGGGGAATGACTGGCTTTAATGGGATCTCAAATCCTAGCTTTTGAAGGAATCTCTACACTGATTTCCATGGTGGTTGTACTAGTCTGCACTCCCACTGGCAGTATAGAAATGTTCATTTTTCTCAACAGACTCTCCAGTACTTGTTATTGGTGTTATTGGTTAACTTCTTAATGATAGCCATTCTTTCTGAGGTGAGATGTACTCTCTATGTTCTTTTAAATTGTATTTTTCAAATGACCAATGATGTTGAATAATTTTTCATATATTCACTTCCCCTTTGCATTTCTTCCTCTGAGAAGTGTATATTCATCTCAGATGATGAATTTTGGTTTGGGTCTTTGAATTTGGGGGAATGATTTTTAAAATTCTTTATATGTTCTACATAGAAGGCCTTTGTTGGAGGGACAGTCAGGTATAGGTTTTTCCAAGTTTGTGGTTTTTCTTTTTATTCTGTCGGAGGTTTGCCTTGAAGTGCAGAAAATTTTCAAAAAGATGAGGTACTAGTTTTTGAT
>NW_004524737.1:3286101-3289966 GCF_000260255.1 Octodon degus | reverse complement strand
AATCTTATATTGCTTCAAAATAAATGCTAGAAAGAATATAATTTTTTTAAAGTAGTGCTTGATTAAAACTTGGTTTCTTTGTTTCTTTTTGCATACTCGGCCTGACAGATGACACACTGCATTTTCAAAAGACTTGAGAACGGGCCATACACAGACGAGCCAAACCAGGGGGAAGGAGTAAAGGCAAATGTTTTTAAAAAGTGTTAGATTATAAACAATATGTAAGAGTTTTTCAAACAATCCTTTAAAATGCATCTCAGCATATTCATAACAACTCTACAGGTGTAGGAAATACCATAAATGTTATGTGTTAAGGAAAAGTTTTAGTACAGGGAGGTTCAGTCATGCAAGCTGCTGTTGTTTGCACCAGGAGCAATGCATAGGACCCTGGAAACCCCTGCTCCACATTTTTGGCATTTGTATTACACAGATCTATCTAGTGGAACCAAAGGAAAGAACTGTTTTAAGAGTCATAGAAACATAAATTTTACAGTTAAAATAGCCATCCAACAGCAAGGGGCAGATGATGCTTTTGACTGGAAGAACTAACAGCTCTCACAGGAAAGCAGTTTCATTGGGTGACAAAGACAAAAGTCAGTTTTCAGCCTGAAAGGTAAACATGTGGTGTAGGTATAGGGACATTCATTGTAATTCCTTTTGTCAAAAAATGAGAATGGCAAAAAGTAGTGGATAGAGTTGAAGAAAAGGTCAAAGGTCACTGGCAAAGGTGGGGGTAGGGGTAAGAAAGACATCAAGCTGAGTCCACCCCAATGGAAGGAGACCGTGGTCATAGAAACTGGACCCTGGACTGCAAGCTGCTTCCGGATCGACAGCTCCTCAGTTTCCTTTGCAACTTTTGTAAGGCTTAGCCTAGTGCTAGGCATATAGATGTACATGGAAGAAATACATGAGGTTGGACTCTTAATAGCCTAAATGTTATCACTCAGGACTCAATAAATGCAGCTTTGCCATCTTTTGAAACTTTGCACAGAAAAGGCACTGGCTTGAAGAGGATTGGAACATTCTGCAGGGAGGGCTTCAATTTAAGTGCTGATCAGACTCGCATTTGAGAACTCTGGCAGGACCAGAGGAGATAGCTGCACACAGCAGTTGAAGTTTTAGGTTGCCTGCTGTTTTTCTAGACAGCTGTCAAGACTGATAAAACCTGTCATGTGCTCCCCGGTGGTGCAGCCATTTAATAGCAAAAAGACATCACCGTAGGAAGCACAGTCAAGAGCCATAACATTTTTAGAGATGGATGGATGCATTCTTTGTTGGGCATCTCCTTACAACAACTTAAATGTTGATCCGTTCCCTGGAGGCGTACTCATCTACCCCCCAGGAATCACTTCTGAACTTACTTCCAGGGAGTTCAGAGTGTGTGATGGGCGTTGTGCCACTTAGCAGACAGGGAGATAAAAAGCCAAGAGTTCCGATGTGGAAACTTAAGGCAGTGTGTTAGGTAAGATGTAACAGCAGGGTAGTTCAGAATGCCCAAATGAACTTAGGTTTCTAGACCTGTCACAAAAGGTGTTTTATTCCCTTTCAACTGTCAAAAATAATAATAATTTAAAAATAGCTGGAGTCAGAGCCAATGGCCAGTGGGGTTGAGGAGGCTAAAACAGAATGGAGTAAAAAGTAGATGCTGTCTTGCCAGCTAGTCTTGTTCTTTTTTTTTTTTTTTTCCTTTCTCTTTGCAATGGAATGAAAAAATTCTTGTTTACCAAAGACTTGTGCTAGTTCACGTTTTACAAAGCGAACAAAGAGAACAAGGTTCAAGAAATAATTTAATGAGCTCAAAAAGAAAACATCTAATATGAACAAAGACTATGTTTCACAAATTGGAAGGGCTCAAATATATCAAACATAAAATCACAAAGGCAAATGTGTGGAGACACAGCTGTGCAGCTATATACTGATCTGCAGTCCTCCCTCCTCTCCTTAACACATTTTTTCATCTCTCTCTCTGTTCTTTTTTCTCTTCTCCTTCTTTTTCTACATGTGTGCATCTTATAATTCCCTCAACCACATCATATATATATATATATATATATATATATATCCTAATTTATATAGCTTGGGATTTATTGTGGTTTGTAAATCAATAGATTCATGGCATTTATCATTCCTAAAGAGTTGTCTTCTATTATCTGCTCAAATTTTGAATTTCTGCAATCCTTCTATTCTGTAAATGTGGAGCTCTGATGAATTATGTTATGATTTTTCATATCTTTGTTTCATATTTTTCAATTTTCTGATGCTCTGTGAAACATACCCCATCAAGGTTTCCCAGCTTGGTCTCGAAGGTTATTTTATATTTCTTTAGTTACATAATCTGAATTCAGCAAAAACTATTTTTCTATCTGTTTTATACTTTTACAGTGTGAATTCTGGGTTTGGTGAGGCTTAGCATGGAAAGACTGAGGGCCATAGATTCAGACCGATTCCTCTAAGACTTTATTTTTTGTGTCTCTCTGGTATGTACCCACTGGCTTGTCATCTTGAGACTTTGAATCAACTATCTCAGTTACTTTTCTAATTGCTGAGCTAAAATACCCAAGATAGAAGGTAAAAGAGAAAAGGCTTACTGTAGTTCACTTTATGTAGAGGTAGCAGGCTGTAACCAGTTGGTTCCAGGGGGTGTGCTATGGCAGAGGGGCACCGCGGAGGAAACGCAGATGATGGAATGCAGGCGGGAGGGGGGCACAGCAGCCAACTAGCAAAGCAGTAACAGCTTCCGTCTGTCCCTTTCTACTCCATCCAGGCCATGAGCCGGCCCATCAGTGCCACCCTCACCAACGGTGAGGGATTCTTAATTCCAGCACCACAGACCTAATATCAGGCCGGCACACCAAGTCCCAGCACCACATCCTTAACCTGAATGTCACACACCGTTGTTATGGTTCCTGTATAGATGTCTCCCCAAGTTCTCATGCAATCTTAGGGCGGCTTCTGGAGTTTGTGATTGATTACTGTGGGTGTGGATGCTGCACTTGCCTTGGGGCCAGTAATTGGCATTACAATGTAAGGTGGGAAGAGAAGCTAGTTGCTTGAGCTGCTGCTACCTCTCCCTTGTGCTCTTGGTCTTTGCCGCTGCCATGAAAGGTTGCTCTCTGCCTTGTGCCGCTCTGCCTTGGAGCCAGCTGAGTGTGGACTGAAACCTGCAGTAACTGTGGGCTAAGAAAAACCTTTCCTTCCTTTATTTTGGGTGTCATTTGTCCTAGCAATGAGAGAAGAGTAACTAAGACAACCATAGATCCAACCTCTTCCATGAAACCCCACCTATGAATGCATGAGGCGCATATGATTTGGGTGAACATCTAGACACAAGTTGAAACATCCAGGATGATTTTGAGTTTCTTCTTAGCCAGACCACAGCCTGAAAGAAAAATACTGGCCTTTGTCAGCAGCTAATTTTGCATATATGTTCAGGGAGAGTTCGGTAGTTCAAGGTCTCTGGCTTTGTGTTAGGTGAAAGGTAAGGGTGTCTCTAGATCCAGATGCATAATTTATTTAGATCCAAGGTCTTTAATTATAATCTGTATAAATCTTACAACCTAACTGCCATTTACCAAAGTTGACAAATGCCCTCAGTAAAACTACAACTTTAGGGTCCACTTTTTTTTTTTTTTTTTTTTTTGAACCGGGGATTAAACTCAGGTCCTCGCGCTTGCTGGGGAAGCGCTTATTCCACTGAGCCATCCCCCCAACCCCTAGCCTCCACTTTTAATGTATGTTTTTGTCTTCATATTTATCAGCCTAAGGATTTTGTGTTCTTGAAATCTCATGTGTGATATTGGAATGATGTTCACTTGCTGTGAACCTGGAACTATTTTTTAAAATAAAATCTATTTGTTTTTATTTT
>NW_004524737.1:3258269-3279151 GCF_000260255.1 Octodon degus | reverse complement strand
TCAGGACTATTTGAAGTGTGTGAGTGTGTGTGTGTGTGTGCGTGCGTGTGTGTGTGTGTGTGTGTGTGTGTGTGTGTGCTGTCAAATTTGTTGAGCAATGCTATTTGTCAGGACAATTAATTGGGGATTTTAATAAGAATAGTAGTTTTTCAAACGTTTTACAGAATAAATGGGAATTTAAAGTAAAGTATAAAAGAAATGATTTGTAGAAACTAGAATGAATGAAAAATAAGTCCATTATTTTGACTTCAACAAGAATCAAAAATGCTAAAGTGGGTTTTGATAAAAGAAATACATATATAATTTTGGGTAATTTATTTTTCTAAGAATTGGCTGAATAATAATTCGTATCCTTTGTTTTTGTTACAAAATATTACCCAAAATAACATTCAACATGTTTATATCTGTCCCACTGTCTTACTATAAATATTGAAATGGTCTATTGAAACGGTTGGCTAACTACTTTAGAAAATTTAATGCTTACAGTTGGAAACTATATAGCTTTTTGGGGGGCTACCAGGGATTGAACTCAGGACCCTGTACTTGCCAGGCAAGTGCTAATTCTACTGAGCTATCTCCCTCAGCCCTATAGTTTTTATCTTTGCTTCATATAAAACATTTCACTGTCAGTTCACAGAAGTATTATTTATCCTTAACCTCTACCAAAAAACTTTAAAGGAAAAAAGAAAAGCCTCTTTGGATTCTACTTATAAATTTCTAATATCATCTTTGCTAAATAATTAATATTAATTGTCCATTTAACATTCTGTTCATATACTGTGAATAAACAAGCATAAAATGTGCTGTAACACAAAAAGTATAGGAGACTTTTTCCTTGAGGCTTTGAATTAATTATCATAATTCATTGGCTGGGTGTGACATCTGTCGGTTCAGAAAAGACCTTGGAATAGTGGCCTAGGGAGTGAGAATAACTATGAATTCCTTTTCACCAGATTGCAAAATCTATGCTAAGTACTTTCAATGATAGAATCACAGATTTTTGTAAATTATTCTCCTCCAAATCCAGGAGTATGTGATATTCTTAGAGCTTACTTGATTCAGATAGTTAGTGAGGGTTTTAGTGAAGACAGCATTACCCACAACCCTTCACACTCAAGAGCTTCTTTCTTTGAACTTTTCATTCATACCTATACCTTATTTGCTCATTGAAAATCTCTTTCATCCTTTCTACAGATCAGAATCTTTCCAAAGATACAGAAGAAATAGCAGAGCAATTTCCCTCATGGTAGTGAATGTATTTTGAACAAACAATAGAGTGTTTTATACAACATATGGGAGCATTTATAAATGGCTGGGCAAGGTGCCGGTGTTTTGCCAAGTTATTCTATGAGAGTGAGTTAGTACAGAGTATTTACTTCATAAGGAGATGTTATTTTCTATGTTACTTGTCAAACTACGATAGAGTGAGAAGTCACTTGAACAGCAAATCAAACAGTATAGACTTTGATTGATCATTAATAGCACCCATGATAGGCAATGAGTCAGAGGGACTCATTACTAGGCTTCCTACCTAGCAGCCCATAGCCCCTACCCTGCTGTCTAATTCACAGCCTTACTCATTGCAGTGACAGAGGATGGATTCCAAAGAAAGCATTCCCACATTCCAGTCCTACATCTTCCACTTCAGAAAATTACTCACTACCTCTGTGCTTCAGTTTAGTTTTAAATAAGATGGAAATATTCTCTAGCACATAAATTTAGTTTGCTTTTTAAGGGGTTAATTGATTCCAAGGTCCAGAATATGAGTTCGCACAGGTATCAACTATTCTGACAACACCTTATATTGTTTTACTTTCATACTATTCTGGTCCTTTAGGGCCTTGAATTTGGAACCCTATTTTAAGACTATAAAATATAGAACATCATGAAGAAGAGAAACAAGGGAGGTGATAAATAATATGCCACTGACAGTAAAACTTGTAAAGAGAACCTTATATACATAAAAGAAGAACTTTCACTTATTTTTTTAAAAAAAATCACAGATTTTCTTGATGTAAAAAAAGTAAATCAGGTCCTGTCTTAAAGTGTGTGGAGATTATTCTCTGTCCAGGAAACATTAAAATAAAAGCAAAGTGGCTTAGTCACCATTTCCTTCCTTCAAAAAGTAGTATTTAAGTACCTTCTAGGTGTCAGATTTTGAGGATACAAAGTTGAATTATAAAGTATCTCTACAACTTAAAATTGCATATCCCACGAGTGCAGAAAGATATGGATAGATGCTAGTTATGTGATAGACAAAGAAAACCAGAAGGGCCTATGCAACTCTGGCTAGAGAAATGCTCACCTTAGGGGATTCTCAAGTACAGATGACAAGGACTTGGGAGATGGTCAGTAGAATAAGTGCTTGCCTGGCAAGCACAAGGGCCTGAGTTCAATTCCCAGTTCCTCAAAAACAAAAAACGAAAACCAAACAGGTGACAGGTAAGCATGTTCCTTGGAAATAAAAAATAATTATGTAGGTAAAACACACGAAAGAGTAAAGAATAATTCAAATAGAATAGGATATTTAAAAAAAATTAATAGTATAAAAAGTATAGCAAATTTTATTTTATATTTATTTATTTATTTATTTATTTATTGTATTTTAGGGAAGGGTCTTCAGGGTTTTCAGGTTCTCATTACTAGATCGGACTCCTAGTGATCCGCCTGTTTACAGCCTCCCAGTGCTGGGATTACAGGCACGTGCCACCAGCCCAGTGTCAATTGCCATCTCAGCGGGCCCCCTGGGTGGGGCCAGCACTGCAGGCTCAAGGATCAAATCACTTGCGCCTGTACCTGCTTGCAGGTGCTTTAATTTGCTGAGCTACTTGGCTGGGCTTATAGTAAATTTTAGGATGAGAGCAGATGTAGGAAATATGGAAATTAGTGCAAAAATTTTATATTTGTCAATGATGTATCATGAATTCACGGCTTCTTACACTGTCTTTAAAAATCCATTTTCATAGCAGTTCTGTGTGGTAGGAAATATTCTCCAAAGGAACAAATAAGCACAGCACTGTTCAGATATTTGAACAGAGTTGTTTACAGTATTAATACATAACAGAAATATTCAGACAGGTAAAAAATGCAGGGAGTATATACAATATTATGAGGTTGATTTGGCTCAGGTTAAATTTCATAAGGAAAAAATTAGAGAACAACATGGAAGAAATTGCCTTGGATGATACCAGTGGCAATTGGACAGAGGTCATTTGTTTAAAAGAAAGGAGATAATCTAATGACAGTCAATTTCATGACTTCAGTATCTTTTGGATTCATCTTGATCTTTTATAACAATTTGGAGATCTTGGCAGGATCCTTCTGCTGTCCTTGATGCTATGTGAAAATGGGAAAGGTGAAATTCACCACAAATGTACTTTGCTCTATAACTTTCCTGTAATTAAAATGCAGATCAAAAAGAGTCATCCAAATAGCTCAGAGGATTAAAGTGTCTGCATAGGTAGACACAGGGGACAGGAGTTTGATCCCCAGGCCTGCCATGCCAGCCCATCCCAAGGCACACTGACAGGGTGACTGAGACTAGGTGTGGTGGTGCACGCCAGTAATCCCAGCACTTGGGAGGCTGTAAACAGGAGGATCACTATGAGTCCAATGTATATAGTGAGCCCTGTAGACTCTGTCATAAAATAAAAAAAATGCAGATTACAGAAGACAGACTTAGCCCATTTATTTTCAGTTTGTTCCATATAAATATATATGTATGTAGTCATATTTTTTATTTTTTTCTGAAAATTAAAAATAGATTTATGATTAAAAGTTGAAAGCAAGGGCTAGCCAGATAGCTCAGCAGACTAAAGCACCTGCTTAAGCAGGCACAGGGACAGGGGTTCAGTCTCTGGTGTGCTGTGCCAACCCCACCTCTGGGAAATGCTGAGAAGATGACTGAGACTGGGCATGGTGTTGTATGCCTATAATCCCAGAGCTTGGAATGCTGAAAACAGTAGAATCACTACGAGTCTGATATGTGTAGTGAGACCATATACTAAATACATAAAAATAATAAAATGAATAAATAAATAAAAGTTGAATACCATCTATATTATCTAAAAGGTTTTTCATTCTTTTACTTATATGAGGAAAGTTTTCAAATCAGATTAAAAATGTTCTATGCTATTAAGTTACAATACTTTAAAAACATTTTAAAACATTTGCAAAAATAGTTGGCCTTCAGTGAATTTCCTCCCCCTCTCCTACTCTCATATCTAGCAAAATAGGACACTTAGTTCTTTTTCCCACATATTATGTTATACACTTAGATGAAATCTCCCCAAACTTAAATGAATTTGACAAATGAATTTAGCAGATGAACAGATGCACTTAAAATATAACAGATGGGTCTCCATTTTCTTAGGTGAGGTGATCTATAACCAAGTTACAAGGGTGAATGAATCTGAAGCTCAAATGATATACAAAGAATAAGAAAACATTGATGGTTTCATGCCATAAATTAAATGAACCTTAATATTTATTGAGGCTGAAGTATACATTTGGGCAACTTGAAAATGTCTCCCTTACTGGTCAGAATTACATTAAGTATGAAAAACAAAGATCCCAAAACAATTGGCATTTTTTAGAGTAACTCTTTACTTTTTAGCAGATAAATTTATTATTTTATATTATCTTGTTTATTTTTATCAATTGTATTGAGAAAAAATAACTAAAACAGTTTCAAAACAGGTTAGTAAGACAATTACAATAATTAATACATTGCATATTGTTGTCTTCATAGCAGTTATTCATAGTACAAGATGTAAACATGATATCCTGCCCAAACACTATTAGTACAAATCTTTCTTCTCAATGAATTAAGAGAAAGGAGCTGTATATCTATACTACCTATTTTGTATATACAATACAAAATGGTTCTTCATTTGTATCCCCTTTTTCTGTTTAGTTTTGTCAGAAATGGGTAATATATTGTTATTTAAATATTGTAGGTGCATGAATTCAGCAAAATAATTCAATATAGTCCACTAGTCCTTAATAGTAGTGGGTTATTTGTAGGACTGGCGATGTCAGAAGTTGTTGACTTGAGCTTTTTTATCTCAGCATATTAATATGGCTTTACTTTTTATACCTCACTTTTATACTTTTCTGCTAGATGGTTAAGACCAAGATAAAGTAAGACCTATATAACAAGAAATGTAACTTCTGTATCTGACAAGGTAAATCAAATCCCCTCAGGATTTATCCTGAGACCCTGTTCTGCAGTTTGTAGATCCTTTGTCAGTGTCAGCCATGTGGATGAGTCAGGCCATTGCTTGACCAATTTGTTGAGCAGATAAAATTTAAATTCAGTTGATATTCCTTAAGAATACAGCATACTTGTAGAGTTAGGAAAGAATTATTTAGAAAAACAAAGGGAATCTAATGATTAACTGTGGTCATTGTGGTTAACTGATTTGAGTAAAAGAAAGAATGGCGGATCTTTGAGGAGAACCAAAAATCTTGTCGATGATTTTGGGATATTAATTCTTTGTCTATTTCCTCTTCCAAATAGTTAGCATAAATTACTAATAGTAAATCAGCTCCTAGTAAACAGTAGCTGTGGAATTTCACCCATAGTTCCTATAATGCCAGCATTCCAGTCCTCCATTTTCCATTCTTCTGGAATAGTGCTTATTAAAGAAAACCTGCTTCATAAACCTTTCCAGTATTGTTTTACATTTCTCCATTTTATTTTGAGAATCTTTCATTTTATCCTTCAATGGTAACAATGTCTCCATCCCATGCATAATTCTAATTTGAGCACTTGAAAATCAATTGTAGACGTAAGCAAAGCACTAGTAACTAGATGGCAGTCGATGTAGATGATAGTATTTTTCTCCATTTATGTTTAATTTGTATTTAGAGGTTTATGTCATGTACAGATTCTGTTTTCACTATAACCCTAACATCAACCTTGTCTGTCAAGGGAGGTACAAGGTTCTCACAAGGGTGAGGTTCGACTATTGTGGTCTGGATGTAAGGACCTTCACAGTTTCTCTAAAGGAGAGAGGCTTGACAGAATAATTGGTGGTAGTGTGGGATTGTGCTCACCCTGACCCTTCTAACGAAAGAGTTTAAAGATGTGCTTTAGGGTGGGGGGCTTTGAAGCATTATGCATGTGGCGATTTGGCTTGTGTTCATACTGACAAAGACTTTTCTTGTGATCCTTTCAGGCTGTTGCTTTAGTCACTGCCTAGCAGTGGGTTCATGCTTTAGAAATCTTGGAAATTAGAGCTAAAGGGCAAAGTTAGTTGGGAGAGTACACGCCAAGAGTTCTAGCCCTCTGGGGTGCTGCAGGGGGGAAGATTGCAAGTTCCAGTCCTCCTTAGGCAACATAGCAACTTACTGAGATCCTGTCTCCAAATAGCAAATTCAAAAGGTAGGAGAGGTACTGGGGATGTAAAGTGAAGTTCTTGGGTTCAATCCTAGCAGTGGAAATAAGATAAATAAGATTCATAGAATTATGAATATCAATATTTTTACCAAACAGCTACCTAAATAATTGAAACTTCATAGTTTTCTTGGGTGACATTTTTATGAATTAAATTAAGAATAAGCAACAAACCACAAATCCGTGTCTTAACAAATAATGTTATGGTCACGTATTATTTGGAAAAAAATTCCCATCATTCCCTTGTATCTTAGACACTAATACCTCTTCTCCACATGGAACTGATTTGGTTTGCTCAGTGGAAGTTAGAGGACCTAGAAGTGTGTGTTTCCCATTTAGGCTGCTGCCGCATAATACTATGAACAGGAAATCTTCTTAAAAATGGAAATGTACTTCTTACCCTTCTGGAAGATCAAAATGGTAGTGGGCTTAACATTGGTCAGGGTCTGGATCCTGGCACAGAGACAGTTGTGTTTGTACTTTCATGTCAGAAAATGAGGAGATTCTGTGGGACCTCGTATGTCCCACGTGTGAAGGCTCCGCTGCAGTGACCTAATTACCTTTCAATGGCTCCACCACAGCTTACTCTTTCATCCTGGCAATTGGCCTTCACAACGTGCACTTAGACCGGAAACAAACGAATGATCTGTTCATGGTTGTTGGCCGGTCTTTGGCCATCAGTCCTTGCACATGATCTCTCCTTATTCAGCCCTCCACCTCATCCTGTTTTTCATGGCTCTTAGCTTCCTTTTGGATAAAAGTAGAGCTGCAGTCTCTCAACTTTAGTTTAAAAAGCACTGCGCATTCTCTTGGCTTGGATTGAACCAAAGAATCACATAATTGTATGAGGCTTACACAGAGAGAAAACAGATTTTAAATCTTCATGGGAGAAGTGATAAAGTCATATCTTGAGATATATATATATATATATATATATATATATATATATATATATATATATATATATGAAATAGACTTCCCAATTCAATAATCTGTATTTCAATATTAGGAATTAAAGTAAGAATACAACACAGCAGAAAAAATAAAATAACAACGTTCATATAAGGAAGGAACAAATTGAAATATGGAAGTAATTGGGAAAACATGAATGAAACAAAGGAGTTGTTCCTTGAAAATATTAAGATTGCCAGATTTCTAGCAAGCTGAAAAAGCAGAACAGAGACACTGTTACTATTAAGAATGAATAGGAAAAGACTAATGATCCATAATCATTGAAAAATGAAAAGAAAATATTACAAGTAACTTTGAACTGATGTATTTGACAGATTAGAAGCAATAGATAAATTTATTTGTTGAAGGCCATAAGGTATTGAAACTCAATCAAGATGAGTTAGATCATTTGAATAGTCCCATCATTGTAGAACGAGAAATGTTAAAAGGTACTCAAAGTTAATCTCTAGGGTGAGATATTTTCATGAGAAAATTCTACTGAACATTTGCAGAGTTAACAAAGATAATTTGCAATTTTTTTACAATATATCAGAATAAAGAACAGTTCTCAGTTTATTTTATGAGGTAAGAATAAGCTAGTACAGGGGCTGAGGAGATGGCTCAGTGGAATAAGCGCTTCCCTGGCAAGTGCAAGGGCCTGAGTTCAATCCCTGGTTCTGAAAAAAAAAAAAAAAAAAAAGAATAACCTAGTACAAAATACAGACAAAAATTCCACAGATCAATATCTACCAGTAATTGAGATAGAAAAATCCTACTAAACTTAGCAAACAAGATCTATCAACACACAAAACATTTTAATCACTTTCAGTCATATAAGACTGGCCTCATATCTCTAATCAATGTAGCCATAGATTTCAACAAGCTAATTCTATTTCTCACATGCACACATAGTAAAACTACTCAACATGTTATGAATGAAAGTGTTTTATCTCAGTTTAATAAACAGCATGTCCAAAATTTAGAACTAGTATGAGTGAAAAATCAGATGATTTATTCTAAAATAATTCACAAATCAAAGTCGTTTATTCTCACCCATCTTACACTTCAGAGTGATAGCATTTCTAACCATTTTGATAAGGCAAGAAAAAGAAATGATGAATTGAAGGACAAGAAGAAATTCAACTACTTATAAGTTAAATGATTGCTTTCTAAAAGTATATTTTTGCCCTGACATTGGCTGGTGTCCACTTTCCTTTAAAAAGAACATTATTATTTTCACAATGCATAACTGAAAGTGAGACATGGTAAGGTAAATATGCAATGTGCTGTAGAAGCTAAAGTTATCAGAAGTTGTAGTGATCAGAGAGTTTTCTTTCCATATTGGAACTAAACAAAAACCATGAAGATCTTCGTGTGTGTGTGTGTGTGTGTGTGTGTGTGTGTGTGTGTGAAAAGAATAGATAGAACCTATCTATCTCACAGCTTGTCCTGTGACTACCTATTATGTCCTATCTTGTGTCCAGTGTCATTACTTTCCTGTAAAGAAGCTCATAAAAATAATCCTTATATATTTGAACAAGAGATACTAACCTAGAAATAGGAATTATGAATTTTTAACATATTATTTCATTAGTGTATTGAAACAGAAGCCATTAACTTACAAACAAGGAAGGCCACCTAGATTTCCATGGAAGCAGTTGCGTGTTGGTTTGCATATTCACAGTCATTGCCTGCTAGATTTCGCCTGAGTCTAATATGTTATTTGTACCACACAGAGAAGTTTGCATGCATTCACACTCTTGACCCCAGTAACTTAATATCTGTATTTCCAGTACTTAAAGATAATTACATGAATGAATGCTTCTTTGTCCTTTTTCATTATAAACAAATATAAGGCATTTACATGAGTTGAAACTAAAATAAATCCTACCCAAAAGGTATCGGGTGAAAATTGTGGTACTTAAATGAAGTCGTAATAAATTGTTATTCATGTAGAATATGTTACTATCACTAAAATTCACAACTAGAAGTCAAAGTCAGCCAACATTTCAAGATCGCAAATAGAAATCCAAATTAAACACTTAAGCTAATAATTTTGAAAAAAAAACACCTAAAGCATAACTAGTTTTAATGAATGGCAACTTTCATTCATTCCTAAGACTCAGATCTACAGAAAAAAATTCCTCTCAGAAAAATAACTGATGACACTGAGCTTGGGCTTATATTCCAAGACTGGTTTTATCTCTAACTTATAATGCCACTGTGACATATATACAAAGCAAAATAAATGTGTAGATTTGTAAAAGGCAACACTGTGCTACCTATCTTTTCAATATGTACATCATAGAACTGAATTTTGTTTTTAATATAGTAAGTAAATTACTCCTTTCAAAGCTGCTCCATTTCACATATGTCTCCAGATTTTATTATCAGGGAGATGCTAAGAGATAAACTAATTGGTCACATAGTTAATATAATTTGAGATCTGATATTGAAAGGCACTATGTGCAGAACAAATACCTCATTTTTCTTCTAGAGTCTCCAAAATTGCATTATTTCAGAGGTATTCTTTACTTACAGCCATCACGCTTCAAAATCACTTTTAAAATGCAATTAACACCTTGGGGAGATAGCTCAGCAGTCTAATCGCCTGCCTGGCAAGGGCAAGCACCTTGCCTTGAGGACTTAATCCCCGGTACCGCATGTCGTGCCAGCCCCAGGCACCCAACCAGCTACCAAAACCGGGCATGGTGGTGCACGCTTGGAATCCCAGTGCTGGGATAGCTTTGACAGTAGGGTCACTATGAGTGACCCACCATAAAATAAATAAATAATTTAAATAAAATTGTTTTAAAAATGCAACTTACTGAGAAGGGGATTTTTGATATTACTAAATCTTTTCTTAGTCTACTTTCCACAGGTTAGTATATACTCTCTAATCATTTTTATTAAAGCAAGTCATGTCTCCAAACTTGGGATAGGTGGAGGAGGGAAATGAGCTCAAATGAGGGTGTGAATAGAGAAGGAGCTAATATTTTTGTAAAATTACTATATTATTTGTGTACAACATTTCTCCCCTGCCCCCATAGTGGGGATGGAACTAACACTTTTTTAAACATTCATCGAGTGTTAACATAAAAAAAATATCATGAACTTAAAATGAATCCCAACGAATACCTCAGGAAGAACCTGTACAAGGGCCCTGGGATGCAGCTCAGCAGCACCATGCCTTCCTGGCAAGAACAAGGCCCTGAGTTTGAATCATGTTCCTGTCCCCCAATAAATGAATCTTTACAGATCAGCTTCTCTAACCACAAAGCATTATTAAAGAATATGATTCAAGAAAGTTCTACTGCGAAAGAAAATCTCAAAACTGTACTGGAATGCTAGGTCAAGAAAGGGCGAGGCAAGCGTAGAGGACTACTAAGGAATTTAAGAAATTCTGAGATGGCCAAAGACACAAATTTTTCAGATTAAAGTTTCTTTTTAAAGCCTTTTATTTATTTTTTTTTTTTTTTGGCAGAACCGGGGATTGAACTCAGATTCTTGCGTTTGCCAGTCAAGCGCTTATCCTACTGAGCCATCTTCCCGGCCCTAAGTTTTTTTTTTTTTTTTTTTTACCAAGAGTTAAACTCTACCAGTTAGTTATAAAACTGAATTTTCTTCTGGAAATATTTTATTTTATCTTTCACAAGAGAGGATCCACAGTGTTAGTATAAACAGTTAGTTGTGTGGCTTTAATTCTCCACTACAAAACTGAGGTTGATGGGAGGTCCACATGAAGTACAGTTTTCTGAACGTTATGTACTACTCTTTATTCTGAGACTCTGTTCTTCCTATATGTAATTGCTAAAGTCCTTATTCATTTTCATGAAATGGTTGGGAGGCCAAGGAACAATGCTTTTTTGAACCTTGTCCAATGTATGAATTTTTATTGGTTCTCAAGTCTTATAATACTGGTGTATGGTTTTTGCATTTTTTCCTTTATTAATTCTTTAGCAAGAGAAGAACTGGCTGATTATTTTATTTTATTCAGTATTGGATCTTTGGAATCAGCACCCTATGCTAGAAACACAGTGATTATTTTGCATAAAAGCAAAAACAGGGCACCATTCAAAGACTGGGTAGATACTGAATCCGTTTTCTTGTCTCCTAGAAAAGAGCTGTACTTTCTGCCGTATTGCAGTCTTCCTAAACATTATATGTGGCCATAGATATGTGAGTGGATGTGATGTTTGACACAGCCAGACCTGCTCCTTGACACCCTCCCATGCAAGATGTTCTACCTCTGCTCATGCATCTGATTGCCAGATCTGGTCCACCTATTTTTATTTTATTTTATTTATTTATTTTTTATTATTAGGGAAGGATCTACAGGGTGTTCTGGGTCTCACTACTAGATCAGACTCATAGTGAACTGCCTGTTTACAGACTCCTAAGAGCTGAGATTACAGGGGAGCGCCACCATGTGCAGTCTCAATTGCAGTCTCAGTGTACCCTGGGGGCAGGGCTGGCATAATAGGCCCAGGGATTGAAAGAGCATCCCTGTGCCTGCTTGCAGGTGCTTTAATCTGCTGATCTACTTAGCCAACCCTGGTCCACCTATTTTTATATTTTTATGTCTTGTTTATAAACTGAACCAAGGTACTAGACAAGCCAACAGATATCTTTTTCTAAATAATCTTGATATATGAACACTTCTAATGATTGGGAAGCTCTCTGTTTGCTACAAAAATGAGACTAAGTTTTAATTTAGGATGAGAGATACTTTATAAAGATATAGGGGTTCTCTCAGAACTGTGGACATGGCCACAAAGGCAAGACAAGCTAGGCAGCTCTCTGATCCTGCCTTTTATTCTGAAGCTTGTAAGAGGACTACCTTGAAATCTGTCTTAAGAAAAAGATGATTATGTAAGCTTTACAATGATATTTCTATTCGTCTTTTGAATGATTGCTTGTATGATCATTGAGGCAAAAATGAATTTCTGTCATCTATTAATCATAGTAGTAAAAGTAATTTTACAAACTATATTTAATTAACTACTGCAAATGATATGCCCATAACTGAAAAGTGTAAGTAAAAATGAAAGTTCAGTGATTTCTTGTGTTTAGAAGATTTTAATTCAAGAGTCCATTCCAGGAGATGACTCTGTACAGAGGCAAATTTTTCCTTCAGTAACTTCCCTCTGAGTTTGTTTAATATTCATAAACATCAAATTCAGTGATTACTCTTAAATTCACCATTGTAAAATTTTACACAATACTATATATCTCTTTTTCTTCCTCACAGAGAATATTATTTCTGCAATCTATAGTCTACCAAAGTCAATACAAAAGCAGCATTCATAATAGCTCAATTCAACTGAAATGCTAAAAATCGTTCACCAAATAATATTTTTCATTCCTTTTTTCATAGTATTAAATAATTACATTCTATGAAAATTTTGTCAAATTTTCAAATCTGTTTTTGCTCAATTAACTAATCAACATGATTTTCAATACCTTGAGATTGAACGATTTTTTTGCATTTTTATCAAATTTAAATTATTTCATCAGTTGCATATTTAATGAAAGCTGGTATTGGAAAGAACACATAATGAGAGGCTCAGAGGAAATTATTAGGTGATTTTCATGGCTCAGTATTCTGAATTGAGAGACACAAAAATACTTTCTTGCCTGGCAGATGATCATTCAGTGACACTGAAAAGAATGACCTCATGTGAATTGTACTTTTATATAATATATTTTCTTGTTTTAAATAAGTAAATGAAAGCATAAGCTGTGATGGAATAAATGGGCCACATACAATGCCTTTCTACACATGCTGGAAACTTTGAGCAAAATAACAGCTATCATTTAGTAAAAGTTGTCTATTTTGGGCGCATCTCTATCTCTGAGTACTCTCTAGCCACAAGGTGTGCACTGTGATTCTTGACTTGTTTTTGATGCAGTGGGAGAACTAGGGGCTTCTTCAGGGTTGCAACGACAGTAAATTGCTCTGCCAGGAATCCAACTCTATTTCTGTTCCCTTTCCCATGGTACACAGAGGATATCTGACAAAACCGCGCAAAGATAAGATGGCCAAAGTGCTTAGTTGGAAGAGTGCTGATGTTTATTTGACTCTACATAGACTCCTTTCATAGAACCATGTGCAAAGTATATTTTTCTTTTAAAAAGCTTCAATTACCATATATTGTGGGTTTAAGTCAAACTGGCATATAAAGTGACCTGCATTTTTTCTGTATAAACATTTCAATTTTGATTTAATGTCTAGATTTACTCATCCAGCTGCTACTCTGAGCAGTTGCAGCCCTGGGGCAGGGATCAGTAGATTGGAACTCTCTCCTGCGAGTGGCTCCTTAGCCCCTAAGAGGAGCTGGAAAGCCATGAACAGCTTTCAGTTGCTTCTCATTACCATAGCATGTGAGACTTAGAAAGATGCTAAACATTAGTTTCTCCACTTCTATTTTGGGGAGAAAATTTAGTCAGTGAAAGACAACGCACCCTACGTAAGATGGTATACTTGTGGGGTAAACCCAGGTTGCTGGACTCTTAGGCAGATGCTTTTTATTTTCCCTACTGAGATATTTACTTTCCAGAAACTGCAGCAAAGCCTTGTTGCATATCTATAAATTGCTCTATTCCTCCACAAGTGGTTCATAATTAGTGACATTCATGTAAACTACAAGGAGTACTGCAACTACAAACAAGATGAACAGTGTGATAGGTAGATGCGTGTTTTACTTGACTCGTGGTTTTTTTTTTTTTATTTTTATCAAAATGCCTAGCGTTTTCTTCATATGTGAATCATCAAAATATTTGCCTATGGCATTTGGGGCCCAAACCTTGGGAGATCTTCAGAGAACATCATTTGGAGAAGTACGCAGGGTTGGAATCCTGCAGGATGTTCTGTTTTATGGTGTAGCAAGGATGAAGGTGATTTTAAAGCCAGGGTTGTGAACTTGAACTCTGAGTGTAATAATATAAAACTTTAGTAAAACTGTATTGCATAAGATCTGACTTCTATTTGATAAGCTCAGTAAAGGAACCAAAATACTAAATTCCCATTCTTTTTAAATTAGCATTGAAATATTAAGTATTATTTTATTTTTTATTCCCTTTTTCACCAGAGACGTGCATATATACATTTGCATACATACATGTTCATAGGGCACAACTCATGTAACTTTTAAGGTTTAATTATAAAACATGTAATTTTCAGCAATTGTAAAGACATTGTCTGCCGATGACAAAGAAAACCTTGCATATTCTTTTCTACGCTGTTTGACAGACTGAAATTCTTCCTCTAACAAACCTACATCTTTGAGTAGGAAGAAAATGTATCTTTTCTTTGCATTATGTCTATTAATAAAGTAAATGTCACAGTGATAAATTTTTACACCACCACATTATATATTCATAGAAAGCATCAGAACTCCCAAAGCTCATGAAATTAAATGAAAAAAAGAAAAGAGTCAGTGCCATATTTTGAATAGATTTGAGTAGAACTTACTGATACTGCTGATTATTTTTCTCTGTGTGTGAGACATGATCCAGGAAATAATGAAAGAGTACAGTACAGCCAGTAGCGGCCTCTCAGGAAACGGTTACAGTCAGCACATGCAATCCACAAAACCATCTGAAAAAGGACTGTGAAGTAATTTCTCCATTCTAATAGTCCTTTATTTGCATTCTCTTATGCCCATGTTTGTTAACAGTAGTTGTCAGTATTGTACATCTTTAATTAGTTCCTTAAAACTGGGTACAATAGCTACTGTAGGGTTTATTCCCCTTTCGTTTACTCTAGGGAGAACAGTGGACAAAATACAATTCCACTTCATTCAAAAGAAAGCTAAAACTGCACCAGTCAATCTGATAAAATAAGAGAAAACTAATGCCTGTGGGAAGTTTGTGCAAGGCATTAGGAAACGCAAAAGCATTTGATGCACAGCGCTGTTTGTTAGGAGGATTTCAACAATCCCGAGTTTCATCTTGATATGTCAGTTTTCTGCTGTGTCAAAATAAAAATTTTGGTGTTAGGGTATCTACTGGAGAATAAAAAATGGATTTTTGTAATGCTAAATGGATTGCATTTCTCCTATATTGCAATATGCAGGATTTCTTTCCTTTTACTCCATTATATTAAAGTCTGAGTTTGAACGTTATATATTAGTTCTTTTTGTTTCTTTAGTATTTGGAATATATTGCCTAAGAAAGGCTCAATATCTGCTTATTTAATAAAGAATTTTAGCCATTATTAGATTATGAACTTAGTAGAATAATTGCTGTCCTAAAATCAGCAAAATCTCTATAATAGAACTTGCCACTTGTGCAACTTAATATCAATTAAATTGTGCAAAGAATTTTATCTAATAGAAAATACATTTTTTGCATATGTGTACACACATACATTAGGTTCATTAGGATAATTGTCAAATTAGAGTAGATTTGTTGGTTTAAAGCAATAGGAAATAATTTTATCAAAATTCCAGAGAATAGAAATCTGGCTAGCCTCCGACCCCCACCAAAAAAATGTCTGAAACCAAAGAGTCACAAGGCCATGCCTTTTGAGAAGATATCTCCCCTCTTCTTCCTAGCTTCCTACTGTTGCTGGTAATTCTTGGAATTACTAGATTTGCAGGTGCATTGCTAAAATTTCTGTCTCTGTTTCTACTTGGCTGTCTTTCCTCTGTTTGTGCCCCTACATTCCTTATTTTTCTTCTCATAAAGATATCTACCACTGCACTAAGCAATGTCTAGGAAGTATGATTTCATCTTTACTAGCTACACACTCGATTTTGAAGTTATGCCACATTCTCAGCTTCCATGAAGTCCTGTATAGAGTCACCTTCCATGACTCTATACAACTCAGAACACCTGGCTGAAATCACACACTTACTTCTTCATTTACTGATTATGTGACCTAGGACAAGATACTCTACACCTTCAAATCTCAGTCCCTTTATGTGTACTTTTTTTTTTTTTTTTGGTGGTACCAGGTTTCAAAATCAGGACCTTGTACTTGCCAGGCAAGCACTTATTACACTGAGCTATCTCCCCAAACTCTTTATATATAAAAGGATACGGTGTGTGTGTGTGTGTGTGTGTGTGTGTGTGTGTGTGTGTGTATGTGTAACTGGGGATTGAACTTAGATCCTTGTGCTTGCCAGGCAAATGCTTATTTTACTGAGCCATCTCCCCAGCCCTGAGAACAATGCTTTTTCAACCTGCCTCTGTAGGCATAGTGAGGACAGCTAAAACAAATATACTGAAGCTTTCATCACAGTTGTTGATATTTTTAGTAACTTTACTAAACAAAATATCAAATTAACATAACAAAAAGGTTTAGTATTTTTATAATATCCTTATAGCACAGAATAGTGACAAATTTTAAAGAAAAACATTCCTAAACATGTTTTTACGAATGTCAAAAAAAAAAGATATATAGGTATAGCTCAATAAGTTTGGGACTTGTTCATAAATAATTGTTTTGGTAACACATTCTTTTAGCATAAGCACTCAGATAGTCTTGTTACATATAAACAAAAGAGGGAGTTCTCTGCTTGCTGTGTCCTGCTTGGGAGATGAAGTAGTGATCACTGGTTTACATTGTTCCACAGGGCACAGATTTTAAGGAATGAGTCTAAAAGGAGGAGGCAGTATAACCTCTTCATGGAGCATTTTTTAAGTCATTGTTTCTCGTAGTCAGATGCATGTTTTAGTTTGCACAGCTAGAATTGAAGGCTAACAGAACATACATTCACCTATTAGTTAAAAGAGCAATAAATATTTCAAATTCCTATAATTTCAACAAATTACGAGGGATTAGTTTATGTACTGTTCTAAATATCTGCCATACATTTTCCACAATCCTCACTCCTTCCTATAGAACATACTATGAATTTGCCCATGTTCCCAGAAAATAGAAAGGGAAATGAAATAAGTTCAAAGGACCCTCAACTTATATGCAGTGAAAACAGCATTGTAATTAAGTAGAATGCAACTACTGGCCATAATTTACTCTGCATTATTCTTATTACATTACAAAATAGCAATATCTTTCTACTGTGCTGACCATAATGGATCCAGTAACACTTCCTGTTAGTGTGAATGGTGCCACCTTAAGGGTGAGTGTTTCTATGTGGAAATACATATGAAGTCTTTCTTCCTTCAATATCAAATGTTTGATATGTTTTCAACATGTATTAGGGACTCAGTGAATATGGCCTTTCTGCACATGGCTTTCAAGTTTGTCAGGTGATTTAGGCAACTGCCCTGTGCCCTTTTTCCAAGTATGCAAAAATCTAGAAACAGAACCATTGAAATGACACAATTAGCATGAATTTGTTAAAATTGCATGTAGGAATTAGTATTTCAACTCATCATGAAACAATTGGGTTGTCTTGAACCCTTTGATTAAACACAGTGTGTATTGTACTCTATGGACTGGGTAGAAACTGGATTTTCAGATTTGTTTTCTTTTGGAGGGGGGAAATCATTAAATTCTTCCCTTACACTTAGTCCTCTTTAACACGTTGACTAGGAAAGCTTCCAAGGTAAAAGAACTGTCAATATTCAAATGTTTTCACACTGAATATATCATGAAATTGTCATGGCGTATAGAGGCGCAGCTTTGGCAGATGATGGGTTATGGGGCACTATAGCTGACTGGTCTTTGGAAGTTGGGCTGGGTAGAAAGGGGCAGGTTACTGGAGCACAGCCAGAGGGTTTAGAGCAGACCCTCAAGTTATAGCGAGGCTGATATATGAACAACGTGGGCTATGTCTGGAATTTTAGTTTCACCTTATGACCAGAGACTTTAGTTATGAGCCAAAGGCTAGTCGCTCTTGCTTCCAGGTGATCTCAGGTTCAGATTTATCTGTTAGAGAGTTGTGGAAGGAGCATGGCAATATCCTTTCCTATACACAGTTAATTCAGAAATCTCAGGCTAATGTCTCTCTAAGGACACAGAGATCTGTGTGTATGCAGGAGAGAGAATTTAAAGGCTGTGTAGAGAAGCCTGAACCTTCAAATGACAACTTCAGATACATCCACATCTCGAGAACTAAGTGAGTTCATAACTCAAGGGGCCACTGTGACTCTCTTCTGAAAGCTTCCTTCTCTCTCTCCTTACTGGCCGCCATGATGTGAGCAGTCTTCTTCAGCCAGGCCCTTCCTCTGTGTTGCTTCTGCTTTGGAGCCAGCTGACCTTGGATTGTAGCCAAGAGTCAAAGTCAATCTTCTCTTCCTTTAAGTTACTGGTGTTGAGTGCTGCTTCTCAGTGAAAACAAAGTGCCTAAGACACAAACTATATTTTTTCAACTGGTGAATATGACTTACCCAGAAAAGTAGGGAGATTTAGTAAATGTGTTTCTCTATTTAACTTGGAATGTCAGCTCCAAATAACAGCACATTTTATTCTGTTACTAATCTTCCAGTGGGATAAACCACTGGAGAGATAAATTTTATTTGGCTGATTTAATTGCTTTGGAGGAAATGGATGAGCTTAAAGCTACCTGACTAATGGACAAAAAATACAGAGATAGAAGTGAATGTACCAGAAAAGAAGGGACTTACTATTGATGCAATAGACAACACAAAGCCTCAAGGATGCTCTTAGATACATTTTATTCCTTGAAACTTCCTCCCCAGGAATAAGTAAGTAAAACTATGCATCTTTCCATCATCTTCTTTATATTAATAATTTATTGAAATTAACCTTTGTGCCTGCAGCAACCACTACTTAGAAAATTATGCCTACATTATAAAATTATTAACTTCTGATACCAAAAAAATAATTGGTATCCACAGGAAAACTGACACTATTTTAATTTGGTTTTATTTGTTGTCATTTAACGTGTGTGTGTGTGTGTGTGTGTGTGTGTGTGTGCATATGTGTGTGTGTAACATTACTTACTTTTCTTAAGAACTAGGACTGAAAATAAGCATTTGAGAAAGCTCTCTGCACACTGTATCACCCAGAAGCAATTATTTAACCACTCAAATAATAAGAGGGAATAACAAATTTTCAAAGGAAAATATTGATTCATACCTGCCACAAGCTGCTCTATATTCAATATTTGGAAAACACAAGGATGAAGAGGTCTCAATCTTTGTTTCTGTGAAATGCAACCAAGGCAAGGAAATAGGCAGAAGCAGAGAATTTAAGACAAGCTTGTATCATGTTTAGTGACCAGGCTAAGACAGGACTGGAGCTGCAAAGACACAGGCTGGGAACCCACGTTGTAGCAAGTTTCTAGGGTGACTTGGTGAGGAGACACAGCAATTAGTGTTTTTCCTTTGTTTATAACAACAGAAAGAAGAGAGAAAGGTGCATTTAAAACTTTAGGTTTGCTACATTTCATCTGTATGGCTTTCATCTATAAAAGAAGATAAAGAGAATTTTCTGAAGATTGTGAAGCATAAGTTACTTTTGCACATTGAGTGAGATGTTTCATTGGAAACACATCTTTGTTTTCCTGCCTTTAGAGATATTTCATGGCTTGTTGTCTTCTGTTCTCTTTCAGATTTCAGTGAGAAAATTCTGAAAAGTGAGTGATAATGAAAAACATGGCCTATGAGGAAGCCCTCTGTGGGACTCTGCATCTCTGGGATTTCAATAGGATTACATGGAGGTGGGAAGAGTCAGCAAAGGGTGACACATGGGCTCTGATGTGGCCACGAAAATGGGGCATGCAGTGGTAGAGTACCCTGCTTCACCTGTGGGACAGCTCTGAGATCTTGCTTTCCCTTCTGCTACCTTAACATCTTAAAAACATCACACAAAAACTGTCATAGTCATATCCTGCCTGAACTAGGTTTTCTCATCCCTCTTGCTATCTTCAAATTAAATCCCAGGTTAAACAATTTTGGCCCGCTGGTTGGTATGCTCCTTAGGAACACAGACATGGAATATGGATAGAGTGCCCCGTATGGAAATCAGGAGTATTTGTCTTGGAATATTTGATTATTTTAGACTTTGTTTTGTTTCTTTGTAATTTTATTTTTCTACAATGGGGATTGAACTCAGGGCCTTCACACTGAGGTACAGTCCTGTCTTTTTGTATTATTTTTATATGGGGGCTTGCTAAAACACTAAATTGAACAGGTTGAGCTCAGACTTGTGCTCTTTTTACATCAGCCTCCTAGATAGCTGGGATCACAGACTCTATTCTTCTTTAATCCATTTTTTCAACATTCATAAAACAGCAGCCTTTTGATTGTGATAATTGTCATGATGCAAGCTTTATTGGAAAAGTCTATTCCATAGCAATCTTTTCTTGATACTCGGTCTTGTTATGTAGTCCAGCCTGGCCTTGAACTATTGATCCTCCTGCTTCATCCTCCAGAGTGCTGGGGTTACAGGGGTGTGCCACTTAACCCCTCTAACAAAAGTGAAAACCAGAAAGTAATGCCTGGATTTAGGATTGTCAAATTATATGAGCTGAATAACTGGAGCTTTTCTTTGCTTTTTAAATGTTCCATACATCAATCACCTTACACTGGTAATGTCTCATGTAAGTTACTTGAGCTACTAAAAGACATGAAACACATTCCCAAACTTTTATTA
>NW_004524737.1:3256580-3257874 GCF_000260255.1 Octodon degus | reverse complement strand
AGCCTAGATCTGAGGATTATGGGGGTGTTTGATGAGGTGGTTTTCAGAAGAGATGTTCTGAGGGGCTTAATGCTAGCTGTGCTGCTCCTGGCTCCTCTCTTCCCGATCCTCTCCATGCCACTAAGGACAGCGCCCTTGCTGGGCTGGGCTCCCATGCCCTGCTACCTGTCCCTCCTAGGAGGAGCACTTATCCTCTGCCCACACCCATACACCATGACCTATCTGCTTGGAGCCAATGGACCATGGCTTGAAACTTCTAAAACTGTGGCTCAAAATCAGCTTCTCCTCCTTTACGTCGGAGATGTCAGGAGCAGTGTGTCCATGAGGAGGAAAGTGGCCCCACCAGGCTCTGCAGTGGAGCTGGTGAACTCAAGATGGATAAAACCGTTCAGGTCTTTGTATGATTTTGGTATGTGCACAACAATTTTTGTGTGTAGGAAATATAGCCCAAGATCTTGGGAGAAATTGAAATATTTAGGACATTTTTAAATATCAGTAGCAATACATACAGTGTCCTGAAGTACAACACTTACACTGAGCTGCTCCCAAACTCACCTTTGTGCAATTCATTGATGGATATTGGCTTGTTCCTTAGAGGTTTTTTCTTCTATTTTCTTTCAGCCTCCAGGTTTTCGCACTCTATATCCTCTTCTTGCTCTGTTAAGTGAAATAAATCAAACACATAAGCTTAAATATCACATAGTTTATCTTCCAGGAGAAACTTAAAGTACAAATAATGTAAAAAGCAAAATGAACAGCAGATATCAGAAATTGGGTAAATAACAGAAAAGGATCTAGAGGTGGAGGGGGGAGGGGGAGAAAGGAAGTAAAAATTAAGATGTGTTATGTACACATCCCGACCCCCCACAGCAAATGTGGCCACTATGCACCACAAATGTGTTAATAAAAATAGATAATAAAAGCTTTTATATTGCTTTTTATTTGGTGATGCAGAAAATACTTCTAATCATTTAAATCTCCATTTCCCCCTCCTTCCATATCAATCCAAGTCCTGATTTGCTTACCATAATAAATGATGATTGCACAGAACAAAAAAAAAATATTCTTAATTCTCCTTTGCAATCAAGTATAACCTTGAGATCTCAGACTGTCCAGGGTCTGACATAAGTAATGGTGAACTCGTCTATCATCTACAATTTTCATACTGATTTATTTTAGGTGAAAACAGACATCAAGAATGCCTATATGGAAAGAATGGAAAATGGAGATGAAGTGTAAAAGCTAAAATACATATAGAGGTGGGCTCTTAATTAGTGAAATAAAATTTTCAAAG
>NW_004524737.1:3253985-3255555 GCF_000260255.1 Octodon degus | reverse complement strand
TTCTTTCTTTCTTTCTTTGGTGGAACCGGGGATTGAAATCAGATCTTTGCACTTGCCAGACAAGCACTTATTTCTACTGAGCCATCTCCCCAGTCCCCTTGTTTGCTTTCTTTTGAGGAAGGTGTCTGAGATACAATTCCTGTCTCCACATTTAACAGTAGATATTGCATTTTTAAATATTAATGCATATTTCTTTTAATGAAACTTCAAATAAAAATTGAAAAAATATTACATTTTATTGTATAATGCAATTTTTAAAATTGAAAACTTGTTTACTTAGATCATTAAGGTTTTTTTTTTGTCCTACTCTTTCCTCCTTATTGCAAGGGCAATCAAGCCAAAACTCATTCGTATGAAAATGTATTAGAAACAAATTACCATATGATTAGTGAAATTAAATATGCAAAAATTCTAACTAAGGCCCATATTTTTGCTTCAACAGTTCAAAACATTTTATGACCTTTTGTTTTAAACTAAGGGCAATACTCTAATTAGGCATAATTTTTCTTGCTTCATCTCAGTTGAAAGCTGCGCTAAAACATGTCTTTTTAAATTTTGAAATCCTTCAAGGATGTGCTGAAAATGCCACAGATCTGGGAAGACTTGAGTCTATTAGTTGACCACTATACACATGGGGAATGGCTGAGTGGATTAGTCTTTATCAAACTCCACGGAAGTGAATTGAAATTTTTTGTCTTTTATTGGCACTGTGAAACTAAACTCAAGTACTTCATAGACAATGTGAGGTGCACAAGAGTCACTGAAAGGAGCATAAACACAAAAATCAACATGAATCATGATGCCATGATGGTAGGATGTAAGAAGGAAAATTTGCGATAAAAGACATGCATTTGAGAATTTTTCTTTTGGTGTGAACACATAGTCTAGAATAGGAATAACAATCCTAGAGAATCCTACAAAAGAAGAAGGACATTCCACATTCACTGTCACTTTATGAACTCTGTCAGAGATGAAGTACATTTAAGGTATTATTTACTTTAGAGTATTCTGGATTTATTTTTTGGAATGTCCTTTCAGTATCTAATATAGTTAACAAAATATAAATTGTTATTAAGAAGATTGTTATAGAACACAGTTGGGGAAACACTTCTACTGAACAAATGATCATAAATGAAATGTTGGCATGCATTTTAAAGATTTTTGTGCAACTAGAAATTAAAGACGATGGATGTCAATTCAGTGTACACTTCTAGCCATAACTGACTTTGAGGAAGGACGTGACAAGAAAGATGTTGTGACCAACTCCCATGTATGTGAAGGACATATACATCTATTCATATCTTAAATACAGGCAGATTTGCTAAATGTCTGGTGCTCAGTTATAGGCCTCAAAGATGGGGAACAGATGGTCTTTCCCACTGGGAGTTTTAATCTGGAGATGTTGAATGAAGAATCATTTAGATCTAACCATGAAAACAGGAAAACCTCTAAGTCTTTAGAATGAAGATATTTCATGCAAAGGGTGGATATGTAGATGATGGGATTGTTGAGAAGAGGAAGATGAAGTAATGTTCGAGAAGGCATGGGCCTGTGGCTAGGATGATTTTTA
>NW_004524737.1:3250650-3252516 GCF_000260255.1 Octodon degus | reverse complement strand
GGAGAGTATGGCCATTCTAAGTGGTTTCATTGATTTAATTCAGATTTTATAAAGTTATTTTGAGTCAGTTATCTTGGGAAGGTATACTCTAAGCAATTGAAAACCTTTAAAACAGTGGTGTTAGCTCTCCCTGCAGCATGCAGATAGCCAACTCTTAAGAAACAAGCCACCAGCAATTCAGTAGACAGAAAGAACTGAGTTCTTCAACAACCTGAATGACCTGATGAGAAGCTAGGCAAGTCAGGTGGCACCATAGCCCAGGCAAATCCTTGAATGCTGAGAGACCAAGAATAGAGAACCAGTTATTCTACACCTGGACTCTTGTGGCCCAGAAGCTGTGAGATATAATTCAGGAGGTTTCTCAGCCCAAAATTTGCAGAAATATATTACACAGGAATAGAAGACTAATACAGTGATGCACATGAGCTTTGAATTCCAGTGGTCTGGGTGTCTGACTTGCATTCCTCACCTCTGTGATATTCAGCCAGGCTTTCAGAGACACAGTGGGCATTTGCTGCTCTACGGATATACAAATGGTCCACTGCGTGTGCTGCGTTGACTTGCCATTTTATTTAAAATTTTTTCAAGAGTACAAAATGATAAAAAAAAAAAGTGGAAACAGTACACAATATCGTTAAAAATGTAATAGGAATTTGAAAATGGTTGCTGTATCATGTGATATTATCTTCAAATTAGTTGTGTAGGTTACCAGACATAAACCAGAAAAATTGGTAAAAATACATAAATAAGAAATTAAAAAGAAGAAAATATATTACACATTAACTGATCTTTGCAATAGACTAGCAGAAAACAACAGTATAATTATCCAAACTATCCTGTATATATACATGAATATGCTTTTCCCTTTCTACTCTTGTCCTTTTCCTCATCCTAGGACTTTTTCTTCCCAGTGAACAGATTCTTTCTGTTCCATAGTATTGATTGTACCTTTCACATTTTATTTACTCTTTCAGGTTTTCAAACTAGCAAGACAATATGTTTGCACATGTGAGTCTAATTTATTTCACTTACCAATACAGTCTCTAGTTATATCTATTTACCTATAAAAAACCTCTAATTTTTTAATAGGTGAGTAATTATCAAGTCCGTAAAAATACCATATCATTTTAATCAATTCTTCAGAAGATGGTAATTTGGGTTGCTTCCAAGATTTGGCTATGACAAATTGCACTCCTATAAACATGGATGTACATATATCACTGTGGTATGATGTTTTCAATTCTTTTGGAAAAATGCCTAGGAGAATATGTGGCTTGAATGGGATCTCCAATGCTAGCTTTTTGAGCCATGAGTACACTGATTTCCATAGTTGTTGTACCAGTCTACACTCTCACCAAAAGTGGAGAGGGTTTCTTTTTCTTCACAGCCTCTTCAGCACTTGTTATTGGTTCACTTCATGATGATAGTTATTTTTTCTGGCATAAGATGGAATCTCAGCATTGTTTTAATTTGCATCTCTTGAATATTTAATGCTGTTGAGCAGTTCTTTGTTTGTTTATTTTCCTTTTGTACATTCATCTCAGATACCCATTTCTGTACTGGGTCTTTGAATTTAGAGGCCTGACTATTTTTTAATTGTTTATATGTTCTTGATAAAAGACCTTTCTCTCAAGGACAGTCAGCTAAATATTTTTTTCTAGTTCATGGGTTTTCTTTTACTCTGTTGGTCATTTATTTTTTATTTTTTTGTATTTTAGGGAAGGGTCTACAGGATGTTCAGAGTCTCACTACTAGATAGGACTCCCAGTGATCTGCCTGTTGACAGCCTCCTAAGAGCTGGGATTACAGACACGCACCACCACATCCAGTCTCAATTGTCATCTCAGTGTGGCCCAGGGGTGAGGC
>NW_004524737.1:3237623-3250085 GCF_000260255.1 Octodon degus | reverse complement strand
TAGGTGTATTCTGGTTTCAGATTAATTTTAGGAATATTTTCTGTACATCTGTGAGGTATACTAATAGTATTTTAATTCAGATTTTGCTGAATTTGTGTTAGGGTTTGTGTCTAGTTGCCCCAACCAAAAGCCTCATGCATTCACTGGGGTGGCTTCTAGAGTTTGTAATTAACTCATGATCCAGTGCTGGGATTATGGTTGTGAGTGCTACACCTGCCCTGGGGTGGATAGTCTGAATACAATGCAAGGAGGGGAGAGAGGCTTGGTAGGTGTTACAGCTGCTGCTCTCCCTTTACTCTTTGCTATCTTCCACTGCCATGATCATCTGCTCTCTTTGATGTGTTACCGTGCCTTGGACCCAGACAAGTATTGACTGAAAACTCCACTAACTTCAAGCTAAATAAACCTTCCCATCCTTAAGTTTGGGTATTAGCTTTGTGCCAACAACAAGAGTAAAGCAACCAAGACAATCTCTATAACAACTTTGGGAGGATGTCCATCTTCATAGTGTTGTTTCTTCTTACCCAAGAGCAAGGAATGTCTTTCCATTTTTAAAATATTCTTTGATTTTTTTTCTTTGCAGAGTACTATAATTTTCACTGTATACATCTTTTACTTCCATTGAGAGAATGATTCCTAAGTATTTCATGTTTTGGGTTGTGATTGTGAAAGGTATGGTTTCCTTATTTTTTTTTTTCTTGGTGCATTTGTTGTTTGTGTATAGAAATGCTATCAATTTTTGAGTGTTGAATTTGCGTCCTCCTATGCTATAGAATTTGGTGATTAAATCTACGGATCTCTTGGTGGAGTTTTGGGCGTTTGTTATGTACAGTATTTTTTTTTTTTTTTTTGGTGGAACCGGGGAATGAACTCAGGCCCTTGCACTTGCCAGGGAAGCGCTTATTCCACTGAGCCATCTCCCCAGCCCCTATGTACAGTATTTTGTCATCTACAAAGAATAATAATTTCACTTTTTCCTTTCCAGTCATTATTCCTTTTATTTCTCTCTCTTGTCTAATTGCTCTGTGTAATGTTTCCAGAAGCATATTGAACAAAAATGGTGAGAGTGGGCGTCCTTGTCATGTTCCTGATTATAAGTGAAGGCTTTTGATTTTTGTCTGTTAAGTATAATGTTGGTTGTTGGTTTGAATTTATATCCTATGCTGCAGAATTTGATGATTAATGTTGGTTTGCCATAGATGACTTTTATCAGGTTGAGGTTAAGACCACCTATTCTGATTTTCTGTAGGACTTTTATTGTGAATGAGTGTTGGGCTTTGAAAAAACTTCTTCTGCATCTATTGAAATGATCATGTGATTTTTTTTCTTTACTTTATCTCAGTTGATGTGGTATATTACATTTATGGATTTTAGTATATTAAACCATCCCTGAAATCCTGGGATGAATCCAACTTGATTGTGATGTATAATCTTCCAGATGACTTGCTACATTCTGTTTGCTAGCATTCTATTTAGGTTTTTTGCATCTATGCTTATTAGGCAGATTTCCCTATAGTTATCTTTCTCAGTTGGGTCCTTCTTTGGTTTTGGTATCAGAGTAATGTTTGCTTGCAGGAATGAGTTTGGGAAAACTGCTTACCTTTCAATTTCATTGAAGAGTTTGAGAAAAGTTGGCATTTAATATTTTACTAAGATCTTAGGGGGTTCAGCACTAAATATATCAGGTCCTGGGATTTTCTTTTTTGCTAGATTTTTTATTACATTTTCTATTTCATTCACTGATATTCAGTTATTCTAATATTTTCTGACTTCTTTATTCAGCTTTGGTTGTTCGTATGTATATAGGAATTTCTCCATTTCTTCTGTGTTTTCCATTTTGTGTGAGTAAAGATTTTGTAAGTAAGTGTTGATAAGCCTCTGAATTTTTGTAAGGTTTATAGTGATTCCACTCTTTTCATTCTTCATTGTATGAATTTGACGTTTTTCTTTCCTTTTTGTAATGAGGTCATCTAGGAATTTATCATTTTTATTTATTCTTTGAAAGAACCAACTCTTTGAATCATTAATTCTTTGTATTGTTTTGTTCAACTCCTTTGCATTTACATATGTTTTGATCTTTATTATTTCTTGCCTTCTTTGGGCTTTGGCCTTGACTTGCTCTTCTTTTCCTAGGATCCTGAGGTTTAGCATGAGATTGTTCATTTGGGTTCATTTTGTTTTCCTGATGTGAGAATTTGCACTCTAAATCTCCCTCTTAAGACAGTTTTCATTGCATATCATAGGTTCTGGTAAGTTATATCTGCATTTTTGTTTCTTGGTAAATATTGATTAATTTCTTCTTTAATTTCATCCATGACTCACCCAGAGGGTATTATTTAGTTTTTGTTTCTTTATAGAGATTTTTCTGTTTCTTTCAGCAATAATTTCCATTTTCATTGCACTGTGTTTACATAATGTGCATGGGATAATTTTGAATCCTTCATATTTATTGAAGCATATTCTGTTTTATAGCACATGTTCTGTTTTGGAGAATGTTCCATGTGCAGGTCAGAAGAATGCACATTCTGATGCTGTTGGGTGGAACAGTCTGTAAAGTTCTACTAAATCCATTTCTTCACAAGTTTGGTTTAGTTCTGTTATTTCTTTTCTGATATTTTTGCGTGGTTGATCTATCTCTTTGTGTCAATGGGGTATTAAAGTCCCCCAATACAATTATATTATTACTTATTACATTTTTCATGTCTGTTATAATGTGTCTTATATAGTTGGGTACTCCTACCTTGGGTGTATATAGATTTATAATTGTTATCTCTTACTCTTGTAGTTTTCCCATAACAAGTATGTAGTGACCTTCTTTATCTTTTAATCATGCTTGGTTTGAAGTTTACGTTGTCAGCAACTAGAATAGCTATCCCTGCTCTTTTCTGTGTTCCTGTCACATTGAGTATTGTTTTCCATTCTTTGATGTTCAGTCTAATAGTTTTTTTTGAGTTAAACATTTTTTCTTGTATGCAGCGTATTATTGGATTTTGTTTCTTCATCCACTCTCCTGGTCTGCTTCTTTTGACTGGTGAATTGAAGCTGTTTACATTGATAGTTATAATTGATATGCTTTGGCTTATCTTTTTCATGTTGCTTTCTTACTAGGGGATCCCTACTTTTGCCCTTTGCTTAATTACTTGCTTTGCTTAATTGTTCTCTTTGGATGTTCTTGACATTGTATTCATCATTGTTTCTTTCTAAAATATCTGTCAGTACTCTTTGTAGGGTTGGTTTGGTTGTCATGAATTTCATCACTAGTTTTTTGTCATGGAAGTTTTGTATATCTCCATTAAATTTGATAGATAGTTTTCAGGATACATCATTCTGGGTTAGAAGTTGTTTTCTTTCAGTACTTCAAATATATTACTCTCAGCTCTTCTTGCTTTGATGTTGATGTTGGTAAATCTGTCATGATTCTGATTTGCTTTCCAGTACAGATGATCTGTTTCTTTTCACTAGCAGCTTTTAATATTTTGGGTTTTTTTTCCCTCAGTTTCTGGGATCTTGATTATTATGTGTCTGGGTGAAGATTTATTTTGATTATGGCTAGCTGGAGTTCTATATATCTGACTTAACTGTATGTCAGATTCTTTTCTGATGTTTGGTAAATATTCGTTACTTCTTCTGCAAAAAGCCTTTCTATGTTATTCGTGATAACTCCACTTGTTTCAATTATAACTATTAGTCTTACATTAATTTTTTTTGCATTATCTTTCAGTGGTTGTTTTGTTATTTCCTGGGTCTCTGTTATGTTGAAGAGACCTTTCATGTTCACTAGCTGCAGTGCTGTGTGCAAGGTCTCAAATTCTGTCTTCAGCTTCATTTCAGTGGTTTTTTCAGCTTTCAATTGAAATCTTTATGCTTGAATATCTTTTAGAATCTGTTTGGTGAATTCTAGTTCTTTCCTGTGTTGTTCATTCAATGTTTTTATCATTTTCTGATTCCTCTTTATTTTTTTATCTATGTCCTTCTTTAGATTTACTGATCAATTCCTTCATGATTCTTGTCATTTTTTTTTTAACCACAGAGATTATTTCTTATCTGATTTCCTTCAGAGCCTGATGGAATTGTTTCTTTACTTCAGTTGCTATCATTTCAGAAATTTCTGGGGTGTGTCTTCTATGTTTTTCTATAATTTTGTCTACTGGACATGTTTTGGGTGTGTTTTGTTCCTTCCATTTGACATTTTTGAACTTCCCAATGTTTACCCTGGCTCTCCAGTGATGGTGAGTGGTGGGATGCATGCAATCAAGGTTCCCATGTACATAGAGTGTGATGTAAGCTCACCAAAGCTCCAAATGTATGAGGTACAATGTGAATTCCATATCTGTGAGAAGGGCAAGCCTCAACTCCTGAAGGGTCCAGTGATAACGAGGGCAGGCACAAGCTTCACAAGGTTCTCTCAATGGTGAGGGAGTGCAGGGTAGGGCTCACCAAGGCTTCTGCTACTGGTAGGACACGCAGCAGCAGTTCGGCATAGTTACAGTGATGTGGTGGTATAAGAGGTGATCACAACTCAGCTGAGCTTTGGGGATATGGGGAAAGAGGTGGGACATAGATTTTCAGGTCCCCATGTCTGGCCTTTGTGTGCCTAATCTCCTTGGGCAGTCAGAGAAGCACCCACAAGTCAGCCAAACTCCAGAGGGCCCAGTCACTTCTTTACAGATTGACATATGTAAATGTTTTCCCTTGAATTTCTTAAATTCTTCTCAACCCTAGGCTGGCAAAGTTTCAACCTAGCAAAATCACAAATTGTACTGCTATTCATGTATCTCTACTCATTCTGAAGGACTGGCACTGTCCAGTGCTTATAAAGGTGCCAGTCCCATCAGTGGATTTGCTCAGAACTCTTGACTAATGATTATTTTGATGTTAAAATGGTATAAATGTACTAGGCTCAGCAGAAATTGCACTACATGGTTTGAATTTTCATCTTCCCCATATAACAATTCACTGTATGAGCCTTTCTTATGACACAGAGTAGTGACCACAAACTGTGGCTCCCTGTCAGCTATATGACACAATATGAATGATGGATGCCTTTCTGTATAATGCATTGCTAAGTGACAGCATTCAGTAGTTCAGGTGTCTTTAAAATGATTTGTTTTGTTTTGGTCTTTTTGAGACAGGGCCTTGTTATGCAGTTCAAGGTGGTGTTGAGCTCACTTTGTACCCCAGGCTGGTCTGGAACATGCAAAAATCCTCCTGTCTCAGACTCCCTAGTGCTGGGATTACATTGAATATGATTTTAACATCCCATGGATTTATTACTTTGACATTTAGATTTTTATGGTCAAATGGATGGTATTAACACTGTGTTAACTGTCCTATAACAATTACAGAGGCTGAGTGATTTAAAAAAAAAAAAAACATTTGTTTTCTAGAAGTTCAGGAGGCTGTCACAATCAAAGTCAAGATATCAGTAAATTTAGTTCTCTAATGAGGGATGATTTCTGTTTCCAAGATACCATGTGATGTTATCTTCTCTGGAGAGGAAGAATGCATATTTGAAGGATGGAAAAGGTGTGAAATACAGACTAATTCTCATTCTTTCTCTCTCTCTCTCTCTCCTCTGCTTTCTCCATTCCTCCACTTTTACGAGGGCAGCTGCCAGGCTTTTAAAAGGCAGGTCTCTCACAGCTCAATCAGCACTTAAAATTCTAACTTCTTAGTAACACTGCATTGGTTGTATTGCAACAGGAATGTTTTTTTCGTAGCAGGACAGTCCTGTGACATTGTGTGTGTGTGTGTGTGTGTGTGTGTGTGTGTGTCTTTTTATTTCATTTATTACCTTTTATTTTAAAAAAAGAAAAAAAAAACTTTTACTTGACAGACAGTATGGTCACAATTGGTATATCATGACAAGAAGTACATATTTAGAAGACCAGAATGACAGGCCTTCCAAGGGTGACCCTTCCAGTACACATGGCTATTTTCAGTGCAGTTGCTTGGTTCACAGGTAACAGCATATATAGGTAGTCAGAGTGAGAATCCTACTAATTAACTGCTAGTTTAAAAAACCTGCTGATGTCTCTCAGGATCATTGCCTTACCCATCTTGCACATATAAATGTATGGCTTTGCCCCTGTCATATGTCCCAGCTTTTCTCTTTGCCTGCTTCTTGTTGTCCAATCCTCAATTTCTCGTTTTCCTTTTAGTTGTGTTACACCTTGCTATTTGTAATTCTTCTTTGGAGTTCTTATACTGGAGAGACTATATGATATTTACAAATGTGTGTCTGGTTTATTTCACTTATGAGTATATGTTCAAGTGGCATCCATTTCAATATAAAGGCTTTGAGTTTATCATTCTTAATAGCTGAATAATACTCCATTGTGTAAAAATACCACATCTTTGTCAACCATTCCTCATGTGACGGGCATCTTGGTTGTTTCCAGGATTTGGCTATCACAAATTGTGCTGATATAAACATAGGCGCACATATATCACTATGATATGATGTTTTTAGTTCCTTCAGGAAAATTCCCAGCAGGGGGATAGCTGGTTTGAGTGGGATTTCCAGTCCTAGTTTTTAAAGGAGTCTTCACACTGATTTCCATAATGGTTACACCAGTCTACATTCCCACCAGCAGTGGAAAAGGTCAAAATGAATTTTGATGGGATCAAAACTGTTTCAACACTAGAAATGCCTTACTTGGAGTTTTGTATTTTTTCTTTCTTCCTATGATATGTTCAGAGGTATTTGGAGAAACTGGTCAGTATATCAGACAAACTTGAAGTAACTACATTTACTCTGTGGCGCTGGTTTTGTTCTCATTTAATTGAATGTCTTTGGAAGAATTTCTCTGGTTCCATGCTTCAGTTTCCTTCCTGAAATTACAGATATTTTATTCAGTTTCCAATGGAAGAAGTTCAGCCTATTTATTGTACTATTTGATGATGACTACCAAAAGGCTTCTTTTGAATGACAAGCCTTCACAAATTATTACCTAACATGGCTAAAATCCATTTCAGAGCTTATTTTAGTTCTCATTCAATGATGAATACTGTTAATCTTTGTGACTTCTTTAAAAAGCTATTGCTTTTTCTTCTTTTAACAACCTAAAGGGAATGCTAGTGAGTTTCATGACTTGACTCTTTGACCATAAGACAAGAATCCTTAAAAGTCTGATTTATTGGGCTGCCCCATAAATTCTGACTTCTTCTGGATCTTTAAATCCATATTCATGGGTTGCACATCTTCAATATATTAAAGAACAAAGAAAATGTCAGATGATTTCAATTCTTTTTTTTTTTTTAATTCTCCCAGATGATGCCATGTTACATGCAGATATCAGAAAAACAAGGCAGGTCTCTGTTTTTATACTTGGCTTTCACTTAAGGAATTGTGTTTTTAAAAATAGCATAACTTTAAATATATCTCTTCAACCCTCTAGTCCTTCTAAACGCATTGCTACATGCACCAGGAATTTAGGAACATTAATCCTTTCTTGTCAGCTCTTCGCTTTATGCGCACTTTGCAAAGAACTGCTAATTTCATTTTCTTTCTGTTTAGTTTCATTTCTTCCTCCTTGGGATTTCTGTTTAAAAGAACGTTTAACAGTCTTCTCTCGCATATGGTGCATATGCTTGTGGAATAGGCAAACCAGCTTGAATCAAATAAGAATAAAAATAAACCACAAGGATCCAAGCTCCAAACTTTTTGGGAGGTCCTCAATGGCACTGCACTGATTTTCTTTTCTTTCTTTTTTTTCTTTTCTTTTCATTTCTTCTTTTATTTTCTTAGCTTTGCTTTTTCTCTTGTCTGTAATTTCTATTTGGAGCTACGCACTGAAAATTCCAAAGCTCAAATAAGAAAGATCACATTGTTCCCCAGATCAAAGAGATGAACAGGAACTATGAATTGTGGAAGATTTTTCATCTTAAGAGATTTGCATGTTTTTCCTGGAGAATAAATTTATCAAAAGATGAGAATTGCCTGATGCACTTAACTAACTGAGGAACCTGACAACTGCTTTTTGACATTATATTACAAAAAGACAGACACTAAACATAACAGGCCCTAGAGTAAGGAGTAAAGCCCCAAAGCCAAATATTTAAGTCTTAGCTACTCAAGGAGCCATATAAATAAAATGAAGTTTTCTAGAGAAATCCCTTTGATATTATCTTCCTGCTGAATGTTTTCAAAACACACCAAAAGGTCTATATCCCCATGGATTGCTTTTCGTTAGTTGATTTATGTGTTTACACATGTACAACTACTCATTGTATTGTCTATTGAAAAAGAAAATTCCTACCATGCATATTTTTCAAGTCTAGGTGATTAAGGAGAGTGATTCAAGATGTAGAAGTGGGATGCTTTAGTTTTGGGATAATATTTCACCCTGTGGCAATGGGGCAAATCTTAAAAACACAAGAAAAAAAAAGCAAGGATGTAGGGTGATCTAAAACTGCTAACCTGGCTTTGGAGGTGTGACAATGTCTCTGCTTTTTGATCTTTTGATAGGAATCAATCAGGAACTAAATCAAAAACATGAGACAGGCACAACGCAGGTAAGATATACAAAAGAACTGGAGCTTCTTCTCTGTACATTATCACTTTCATGGTATAAGATAAGAAGTTAAATAATACATATGCCACCAATGGGAAGGAAACCATGATGTTTCTCGTTACTTTTTTATCATTACTTTTCACTCAATCATTCTCATGATGGAGTCTTCAAAGAAGAAATGGGATGTTACCAGAAATAAAGGGAAGTGCAATGTCAGAGGAAGGAGGGAGAGGAAACACTGTGGAAAGGACTGAGTGCGTGAATTAGAGGAACAAACTCAAAACAAATCACATACCATGTGTGGCAGAAAGACAAATTTTACTTGCATCTCATTTTATCTAGGCCAGGTTTCGACAAATATACTTCTCATCCAGCTAAAACTTAATATACTTAAAAAAAACAACAACCCAGCTTTGCTATACTAGACATAAAGATGTGGGAATATTTCTGCTCTTGTCTCTTTTGATATATTTCATAATGGTCCTCACATTTTAAAAAGTTACACATCCAAGTGGAAATATTTACTTCCACGAAGAAAACCATACCGTCATTTTCTATATTTCTCGTCCTTCGTTTCTGCAAAATGGGCTTATAGGGTAACATTTTACTTGTAATAAACAATGACAATATAAAAATAAATGGTGCCAGCACAGGGACAAAACTACTGACCCCCAACATCCCTTCAGCGGACCCTGGGAAGCACCAAGAGCCATTTGCATGGACTCTGACTCGCAGGGTCAGGTACTGTGTTGTTCAGTTCTTTTAACCACACCATGCAAGTCAAACAACAGACACCTGTAATCCTAGATGTCCTTGTCAGCCACTACTATGCAACTTGGTGCTGAAGAAAAGGGTGCTGCAAGACAGGGAAGATAAGAACCTTTTGGAAGTTAATAGACTTATTCTCCAGGGTTCAGTACTTGGTTCCAGATTAAGTTTCCTACACAGAGCACAAATTTGATTCATTTGTTAAATGCTAAATCCACTCTATTTGCGTAGTATGTTCTCTAAGCCTTTTTCAATTGGAACTGATTTTGTATTTGAAAGAGAAAAAAAGAATTCATGCTGTCAAGCTGAAGTTTCTGTCTGTGAAGAGCTGCCTTAACAGGGGGCCGACAAACACTCAGCTTGGTCCTTCAGCATTTTTTCTATGTGCTGAATGGGCTTTGGGAGCATAGATCACTTTTACTGCAGAATGCAATATGTTTGATAATAAACTTTTAAGCTCTATTTATTGGGCCTCACATACAAAACCATTACTTTCTTGGCTAACACCAATACCTTATCTAATGGGAAAGATAAAGAGTGATTTCAGCAAGAAACTTTAAAGAGCGCTTGATACTTGGTTGAAAAGCATAATCAAATTGCCTTGTATTTATTTTCTCTTGTGTTCCTGGCATTATAAGTTTGACTGATACTGCCTTGCCCATCTCATGCATAAACATGCTGTGTCTTTGTGTGTTTCATCAGCTCTAAATAATTGTTTCCTTGGCGTTAGATTAACAAATTTTATTGCCTGAGCAGAAAATATTTGATACTTTCAGGACATTTCAGAAGGACAGAAGAAGGAGGTAAGCTCTGTATGTTGCAATGTTTGAAATTAAATAATGATTAATAGATAATTTATACATAATTTTCATCATTTAAATGTATGTTGGACAAGTGGAGAGTATATTTTAATGCTAGATGGGCCATAAGTGCTTATATGCTTCATCATTTCCTGTAGAGTTTTACCTTTACTAGATCATTGATACATGAAATAGCATTGCAAATCCTGGTGGGAAAATGATGTGTGTGTGTGTGTGTGTGTGTGTGTGTGTGTGTACAATCTGCATTATGCATATGTGAACACATGTGCATAAATGCACACATCCATGCATGTGTGTGTGTGTAAAGTATGTGTTCAAGTATTTCTATTGCCATCAATACAAGTAGCCATCTACCTGAGCTTGCAAGATGTACCTGTAGTTCCAGAGCTGCTTAGTAGCAGAATTAAGCTTTCTGACTTCCTACCCACTGTGATTTTTATCACAGTAATAAATACCCATACTCTTCCAGTATTCATTAGATGTGTGCTCCCTTGTACCAAAATGCCAATGGCTTTTATGAATTATTCTCAATCTTTGGCTAATCTGAAATAATCTTTAGAATTGATATTCTTGTTAAAGTGATTGGTTAAAGATAGACTCAGTGAACTAAATGAAGCTGAAGGTTTTCGCTTTGTGATTTGTAAGAAGATACATTCTCATTTTTTTCCAAAAATCTCACATAGAAAAAAAGCAACACCTCTCTCTCTCTATAGCTCTTTTTAGCCACCTTGGAGTCATATGTAGTCTGCCTTGAGGTGATCCTGAGCCCTGGCAGGCTGAAAAGAAACCACTGTTAGGAACAGTGGTCCAGCAACTAGGTCAAGCCTTGTTGCACCAATTTTTTTTTAAACAACAAGTTAAAAACAAATTGGTTCCTTATATTAAAAAGAGAATCTTGATTGCATTTTGTTATTTATGAATGAAAAAACTCTAAATGATATGCAAAGGTATATGTGAATTAACCAAATTTCACAACTTTGATATATTTCAAAGAGAATTTTTGGACCAAGCAAGAGATATTTACAAACATTATATGTTAGCTTTACTCAATGTATTCCCAAATATTTTTGAAAACTTGATTCAGAGAATAGTAACATTCATCTGAGGAAAGCTAATGAGATTCTAGGTTTTTTGAAAAAATGGATTTGGGCTTATGCGTCATACCGTGAAGCACATGCAGTTGAAGAGGTAGACAGTCTCTGTGCAGTGTTTTAGCCTAGAACTCGTCTCACTCGAGGAGCACAGGTTTCATGGGCAGTGAGCACCAGGACTGTTAGCTACAGGGTCATCATCAGCCTGGGCACAGGGGCAGCTTCTACAGGGGTCTGAGAGAGTACCTATCATCTGCTCAAAGAGGCTGGTAGCAGAACAGAAAGTACAATAGCTCCATGTGTGAGAGTGTGGCCGGTGCATTCCTTTGTCATCATTTAAATTAGTTATTTATTTTGCACTACTAGGGCTTGAACTCAGGGTACTACACATGCTAGGCAAGTTCTTTGCCACTGAGCTGAAGTCCAAGTACTGTGTCTTGATTTTAGTGAATCATTTACATGGGTTTCCAAGAACTATGAGAGGACTGAACTTTAACCTTTTGTGCAAGCTAAGAAGATAACTTCTACAAGTTCTTGAGTGCTTACTGATGTCCTTAGACTCAAGACAAAGGAGTAGCTGGTTGTGGTAGTGCAAATCTGTAATTCCAGCCTGAGGTATGAGAATCACTATTTGGGCTGAGCCTGAGCAATATAGCCATTAAATGAGACTATATCTCAAAATTTAAAACAACAATAATGATGAGAAAGATATCGGATGTAGCTTTTTGTGAAAGCTCGTTGTTCAAGCCCCAATAAAGCATATACATAGATAAATGTCTGTTTTACTTACAGCAAAACAATGAAGATGAGTATAAATTAACTGTGTCACCTCGTCCTTTATAGCCAATTCATAGAGTTGGCTGTCATCTCAGATAGATGCTGATGCACAGCAGGTTTCCCACACTTGCGGAATATTGACCTTACAAAGCCCAGCTCTTCTATAGACAGGGGTCACCACTTCCCTTTGCTTCAGAGGCATATGCTATCTCTATCATCTAAGGCTATTTGCTCTGCAAATATTCTTTGAAATGTAATCCAAAGCAGAGAAGGAGTCATTATCTATGATTGCCAATTTTAGGTGTCAAATTGAATACCTAAATAGTTGGCAAAGCATGAATTCAGGATGTGTCTGTGGGGTGTTTCCATAAAAGATTGTTGTGTGAACTGGTAGAGTGAGAGGGAACAGGGAACAATCCGTCATAATTGTAAGTGATCACCGTGGAATTTGGTGGTGAACCCATTTAAAAAAAAAAAAAAAAAAAAAAA
>NW_004524737.1:3225414-3237523 GCF_000260255.1 Octodon degus | reverse complement strand
AAAAAAAAAAAAAAAAAGCAGAGTGAAGGTGATTTTGTTCTCTTTCCTAGAGCTGGTACACATTACTGCTCTTGACCTTGTCCTTCAGATCTCTAGTTTCTCTAGCTTTTGAACTCCGAATTTTTACAAGACCTCCTGTGGCCCTTGGATCTTCAGCTTCAGGCTAAGAGTTATTACATTAAATTCCTTGCTTCTTAGGTTTTAGACATTCACTGAGACAAACTACTGGCTTCCCTGGATCTTCAGATTGCCAGGGGTATATCATGAAACAGCCTCAAATATGTAAAATGACTCCTTTAATTCATTTTTTATCTGTCTCCTTCCCTGCTCACTAATGCAATGTCACTGTTCAAAATACATGCAGAATTGTAAGAGACCTATGGAACATTGTCTCTTAGCAAGATGTCACAGTATGTGTTGTAAATATGATGTCAAAGTGATAGGTATGAAATAAATAGCTTTTAGGTAACAAAATGACCATATAACTCAAAGTATAATGGAAGCTGTTTGAATCTACCCTGCTCTAAGTCAATAACTGAGTAAGTTAGTACATGGAAAGAGACTAATTACTCATGTAGAGAAATTTAAAATATTTTCTATAAATATTCTCAAGGAAGGTGGGCATAGTTTTGTAAACTATAAGTGTGGCTTGAGCATAGTTACTTCCTCCCAAATTATACAGACAATGAGGAGATGTAGAGGAGCCAAAGTACTGTGGAGACCTTTACAACAGTGTTTCATCCAGGATAAAGCCAACATCTTCAGTCATGTAATACTGACAGTTTGTCAACAGTAGAATACAATGAGTAGGGCTTATCTAGAAGATCCCATGAGAAAACTTAGTGAAAGACGTGCCACAAAAGACATTGTTAGCACTCCGCAGAACTCTTCGTCATCAAAAGCAATAAAATGTCTGAAAAGAAAAGCCAAGAAAAGCAAAAGTGGGTGTGGTACCCTAATGTCATGTGGTATTACGAGGGAGTTCCTGAAACATGAAAATAAAGGCTAGAACTGAGAAATCTGAACTAATTATGGATTTCAAATCATAGTAACCTATCAATCTCATTTAAATAACTCCAGTGAGTGAATCATAATATAAGAAATGGGCAAGGGGAAATGAGGTGAAGAATGTATGGAGAGTTTTTTAAGTAGTTCCAAATGTTTGCATAAATTCATACTGTCCTGAAAAATAAAATCTATTAAAATATATCAAATACTTCTAAGTTGCAGTAATTTTACTCCTGGATACAAAAACAACAGAAACATGCATATAAATTTATGGCAGACACATATAGGAATGTTTATAACATTACTTTTCTTCATGACTTTGAAGTAGAAATAACCTGCAAATCTTTCAGTGTATAATAAATATGTATTCTGAGATAGATTTACAGTGAAACTTTGTGTACCAATAAGAATGAGTCAACTGCAACTGCTTGTAACAACACAGAAAACTCTCCCACTCTAAAATGGAAATCACTCAGTATAGATACTACATGCTGACACTTACCGAAAACATTAATAGGTGTGACAGATCTGCTGAGTTTCACACAGGACTGTGAAATCCCCTTTGTGTAAGAGCAACTGGGCCATGTCATGGGGACTTCGACATTCAGATGCTGGTTGTCTTCCTAACCTTTCTCTCTTTCTTTCTTTCAATTGATTGATTGATTTGGTACAGGGTCTCACTGTGCAGCTCAGACTTGTGATCCACCTATCTCAGCCTCCTCAGTGCTGGAATTACAGGCATGTGCCATCATGCCTGTTTTCAGTGGCCAGCAGGGCACAGGGCCCTAGCACCATGCAGTACTGAGGACTGAACCGGGGTCTTTGTGTTTTCCAGGCATGTACTTAGACCATCAAGCTATCTCTTAGGCCCCATTCTCCCCCCCTCTTTTTTTTTTTGCCAGTGCCACATTTATTTCACAGAAGTTTTGTCAATTTGGAGCAACAAATTTGGTTTAGTGAGGTTCAAGGAGTGATAAAACATTTTCATTCATTTATGAATTATCTACTTGCATGATGAACTTTGCTTTTTTTGTTTTTATCTGAGTGTTGATCCCAAGAGCTTTCAGGGTAGCAAATCTCATTAGGCCACACGCTGTCAAGACTTATGTGATATTTTAAGTGTATATTTAAAGAAAGCGATTATATATATATATGTATATATATGTGTATATTTAAAGAAAGCGAATATATATATATATATATATATATATATATATATCCTCTATAAGGTTATTTTCTCACAAAAGCATTGTATCAGTTTTACAGGATGTTGACACATGACTATGTTGTGTGGCAATGGTTCAAGTTCTCCAATAACACACAGTAGGATAAATGAGTCAAGATATGAAGTTCAAACACAGAGGAGGGAAAGATGTTAACTTTCAGGAGAGTATAGTGACGATTGTCTCACCTTTTCCACTGAAATTCTATTTATAGCTTTAGTTATCTGAAATGAACAGTAGGTGTGCCAACTGATAGAGGAAGATAGAGGAAGAAGAGACAATGATTATTTTTACTGGCTCGGCACGGAAGACTCTTCAGCAGGCTCACAGAATACACGGCCTGCATCTCAAAAGGGCAGCAGTGTTCCCTTGTAGCCAGCTAATAGTACATGGAAACCAATGGTTTCATCTATATTCTTTAGCACCATCTTAATAAGTGAGCAAGTACTACTTAGTCCATGAGCCATTATAAACATGAACTCTTCAGACAGATTTATTGAGTTCAAATTTGATCTCCACTACCCAGGAGTGGTGGCACTTAAGCATGGACTGAAATATTCCCGTGCCTCATTTCTTCCTGAAGAATTAAAATACAAAAACCAAACACCTTCATAACAGTGATGATGATTAAATGTAAGCTCTCGTCTTATGTTAGCTATTATCTTATATCAGCCTTGCAGATTAATTCAATAAATCATAGAACAAATACACAAAGAACTCATTTTTATCCCATTTTATAACAGAAAACTCCTTAAGTCACTTGACAGAGGTCACACAACATGTAAATGGGAGAACAGAATTTGAAATTAAAATGGATGACTCTCTCCTTCTCAAGTCCTTCCAAGTCCCTGCAGTTCCCTAAAAATGCTTTGAACCACTAAATGAAGTTGTTTCATTTGGAATGGAATTCATGTAATTATATTTTAAATATATTTGCAACCACCATAAGATGATTAAAATTTTTTTTCAAGAGCACTTATTAAAAGATGTAAATTTCTTAACATGCATGTCTTATAACAATAAAGAAAATTTAAGTCGTTTTTTATGATTTTGCATTTATGTAAATGTAAAATAAATGCGATAAGTTCATATCATATTACTGGAGTCTCTTTGGACAATATACTTCTGAAGATAAGTCACATTTCTATTAAAAATTTATTACTATAAAATGGTAATAACTTTAATTCTTTATGTCAGAGTGTTTATACAGCTACTATTATTTACCTTTATCTGTCTGAAATATTTGTAATAAATTCTAAATGCCCTTCATGAGAAGACATGCTTAGTACAGGATGCAATAAGAAATTCCAGCCTACTAACTATCCTGGCTTTCAGCCTGTCCCTGGGATAGCTATTCTTAGGCACCATGCAGGCTCAGAGGCAGAGCTACTTAGCATAAGCTTTCTCTTCATCTTGATCATGAGAATCTATTTCTATTCCAACTGACCTACAAGAAATAAAATAAACCTTATGTGGAAAAACTTAACAGCACTCAAATTCAAAGGTTTGTCACATGTAATGATGGGCATGTAATAAGAAATAAGTAGGCTTGAAGAAATTAGGGTCAGAGAAAACCACAAAAGTGCACCCAATTATACGAGTCAGACATGGTGTATAAAATCACTATAATCAATATATAGAGAAAAATGTGGAACATTGTATCCAGTTTTCCCCCCAGAGAAGAGGAACCAGTAAAATAGTACCAAGTGGTATGACTATACCTAAAAACAGTAGTAATTAAAATGAAAAACTGCAATCTTCAGAAACAATAAGGTAACTGGAAAGTGGGTTATTTAGAGAGAAATAAATGATGATAAATATATACAGGATGATCAAAAAGATACATACAGTTAGTGAAAAAAGTGCAATGTGTTTAGATCCCAAGAAGTGCAGGAAAGAATAAATAGGACAGAAACAATATTTGAAGTGAAATAGAAAAAATTTTCTCAAAACTTAAGAATAATTTTAACTTAAAAATTAAATAACTTACAAATTCTGATTCTGATTTCCCAGAAAAATAAAAATTAACTTAATCATACTCAACTAAATCACAATAATATTGATTATTTCTGTTGTCATTTAAATAATATGTGTGCATGAATTCAGCATAATATTTCAATATAGTCCAGTAGTTCATAATAATAGTAGGTTTTCCATAAGACTGGCAATGTCCAAAGTTGTTGACTTGAGCCTTTTGCAGCTCAGCATATGAATATGGCTTTACTTTTTACACTTCATTTTTATACTTTTCTCTGGATGGTTAAGACCAAGATAAAGCAAGACTTATATAACAAGAAATGCAACTTTTGTATATGATAAGGTCAGTCAAATTGCCTCAGGATTTATCCTGAAACCCTGTACCACAGTTTGTAGATCCTTTGTCAGTGTGAGGCATATGCTTGAGTCCCGGCCCTTGCTTGACCAGTTTGCTGTCTGCAAAAACCTGAAAGAATTTTTTTCTCTCCAGGTGACTCTCCTTAGGTACACTCTACATCATCAGTCACTTTCCTCTTTGGCCCCATAATCTCCTTGATCAGAAAATTTGGGACACAACTGAGTTACATGATGTTACAGTACAGGATCTTCTATGTCCTGAGTCTTCACTGATCTTGAAAGGCTAGGGCCAAGACGTTGGCTGTCCTTGCAGCCCTTCTTTTTCTTTAATTTTAGGTCTGCAAACTCTTGGTTGTTAACCCTCCAAAAGATAAGCTTATTATTTATAATGGCAAAAAGAAACTAATATTCAGTCATAGCAAAAAATATTCACTAAATCAAGTCACTAACAGTTTACATGCAGGGTCTCAAAAGAAGCAATGGACACTAAAGTTGAACTGGCATTATAAAAGAATTCTGTGGAATTACCACCATTAGTTTTTAAGATAATGCACTGAAGTAATCTTAAAGTGGAAAGAAAATTAAGGAGATTTTACACATATGAAAAATGAAAGTTTCTCCTTAGTAAGCTCACAGTACTAAAGCTAAAAGGAAAATTTCAGGCAGAGAAAATGATCTGAGACTCCACAAAATACGAACACAAAAAAGTGTGAATGCAATGATAGGTAGAAATGTATAAAATTCTATTGTATACACAAATGTACACACTAACATAGCAGCATGGGTACTTGTGCAACAGTGAAGTCAGGTGTCTCACTAGCTATAACAGTGTTTAAAAGACAAGACGGTCAATCAAAGACATAAGAAATTAAAAGAAAGAAATATAACTCATTGTTACAAACTGCATGGTTATTTCCCAAAAATTAAAATGCAGATATTAGATCTTAAACTTTTTATTTTATGTTAAAGTTTTCGGATATGGCAGCACACAGCGAATCGTTATATTCCACTATCTGGAAAGTCAACAAATTATGCTGATGGATGTAGTATTTACAACAGTGTAACAGTAAATATATGTAAATAAATCTGTTAGAAATGGATGATTTTTTTCATGCAAAACTGAGATGCTGCTGAGAGATGCTAAGGAAGCTGAAAGGAGTCCTGACCATGAACAAAGTTTTGAAGGCATATATACAGCGTACATAATAATTACATAATTTTAATTATGTATATGTTATATATATGCATATAATTTCTCTAAAAATTGAACGAAAGATTGGGTAAAATAACAAAAAAATTGGCAGTTTTTAAATGTTTTGTATATGGATGTGTGTGCATGTCTATGAATTACAATTAGATAATTTCCACTTAAAATATATATGAAAATGAAAAGTTTCAAAATGACCAACATAATCTTAAAGAATGACAATGTCAGAGGATTTATGATATCAGATGTCAAGATTTATTGTAAAGCTACAGAAATTAAGAATGTATGCTGTAAGAACAAGTATAGATATATAGATCAACAAACAAAATGAAGCTAAGAAACAAATTCATATATACCTAATTAAATGATTTATAACAAAAGCTTTTCTGAAGTGCTGTTGGGAATAGAATTTTACTTTCTCTCATTTTGCTTTGTTTTTAAGTAAACAAAGAACTGTGTCACTTGGAAACTTAGAAGTCTGCATCAGTGAAAAATGAATCTTGATCCCCAAGTTATATTAAAAGAATAAAACTCTCAATTTTCACTTTATTTAAAAAATAACATCTTCATTATACTTTGGGAGAAAGAAATATATTAAGGAAACACACACACACACACACACACACACACACACAGAAATGCATTACTTCTCTTTATTAAAGAAGGAACAGCATTATATTGTTACACAGGACAACATAGCACCAACCATAATTCAATAATTGATGAAAACAGGCCATGTGGAAATGAACTTCCGTTTTACAAAGGGTACTATTTGTTTTTTGTTTTTTGTTTTTGTTTTTGTTTTTTTGCTCCAAATGCCTTCAGGGCAGGTTTGGCTGGTTTGCGTTGTGGGGATCAAACCACAGCAACCTGAGCCTGACTGCTTTGTTGAAGTAGCCACTTAAAGAACTGAGCTAAGGGGCAGGCCCCCAAGGGTACTATTTGGATAATGAAAATCAATGAACAATGTTGAAAATGCTCTATGATCAACCTAAATACAAAGATATATGAATGGAAACTTTTACCCATTAATAACAGAAAAATGGCCAACCAAAAGAAAAAAAAATCAAATGTTTTGGAGGGCGCTGGTGATTGAAAGCAGTGCTTTATGTGTGCTTTCAAACACTATTTTTGAGCTATATTCCTACCACATACACAAGATCTTAGAGACATTTAACAAAAGGGAGTAAATAAATGCCAGCAGACACATAAAAACATTCAATATTATTATAAAGAAACTGAAACCCACAGTAAAAGACCAACATGCAATCCACACACACACACACACACACAAGGAATGCTGCAGGACTGTCCTGCTACAAGGTTGTATATGGTTAGATTTCTGGACTTAGGAGTAAACATAACAATTATATAATTCTTTATACCTATTTTCAAAATATATTTAAATTTTTTAAATGCTTTTTCACCATATTCTGTAGGGACTTAAAGTTCAACATATCAATACTTGATGAAAAATACCTGTTCCATGTTATGCCTAAGATGTTTAATATTCAGACAGATAGTGAGGTTAAGCTTACCAGCCTAGGTTTATGGTAATAACAATAAGCTTGTCCTCTGGATGGTTAACAACTTAAGTTTGCAGACCAAAATTAGAGAAAAAGGAGGGCTGCAAGGAAAGCCAACTTTTTGGCTCTAGCCTTCCAAGGTCAATTAAGACTCAGGACATATAAGAACTTGTACTGTAACATCACGTAACTATGTGTATCTTAAATACTAACCAAAAGCTTGTTAACCTATGTGTAATTTGTTACTGTCCATTTCAGTACACTTTTATACCTGCCTTGTATAATCAGGAATCAAGGAGTTCAAGGTAGCTCTGGAGACCAAATGATAACAGCAAAGTTTAGCATCTAGTTTAGGTGCTAGCATCTAGTTTAGGACCTAACCAAAGTTTAGGTCCCTGTATGTGAATCCATTTGAGCTCATGGGCAACACTAATAGATCACTAGAGCTTTGGGAGTAGTCGTGGGATTGGAAAGGCTGCAGTTAATATGGCAGATCCCACTGGCGGCAGGACTATACCATCCAGGGAGTTCAGAGAGACCATCAAGTGGTCTTTCCAGATGACATTCTCCCAGATATCTACAGTAAGCAAAAGTCATTTGAACATCCTTGTTAAGTCATAGCATGGGAGTTTCATACCTTTGATTTCTGACAATAACTGTGACACACGTGCTTTGCTGCCCAGAACTGTGTATCATGGAAAGATATGAGGCTGGGTAACTTTATTGGATGTAGATTAGCTATCACCTACCTTGTTGGAGACATAGAAGCAACTTAATGGAATCACAGCAATAAAAATACGATTACCACTGTGAGAATTTCTCCCAACCTATGGTGAACTTTTGCTTCTTATGCAAAATAATAAGTAGTACTCAACAGATATCATGTGTCAGTGCTTGTTGAATATATGTGAATGTATGTGCAATTTTGGTTCTAGGGTGATAGCTCAATGGCACAGTGCCTGCCTTGCAAGGGTCGAGGCCCAGAATTCAGCTCCAGGTAACCCCCAAACATAAACAAATGAATATATCTTCAACCAACCTCTGCTAAAGTATTTAAGAAAAACAAGTGTCCACACTGAGCATATACTTATTTTCTTGTCCTTATTCCCTAAGCAGCGCAGCACCACTATATACTGTTACAGTACACTAACTATGATAAATAATCTAGAGATGATTCGAAGCATTCAGGAAGATGTGAAACACAAAACTATTTTGTGGAGGGACTTTAGTGTGCACAGACTTTGGTGCCTGTGAGAGATTCTGGATTTACTCCTTCATGAATAATGGACAACTTTGTGAGAACCGCTGCGCTAAGATAGCCTTTGTTCTCAGCATCCCTAAGTATGCATTTCTGTACAACTGCTTTAATGACTAATATTATTCACCCATAATTTTTATATTGTTTTCTTAGTCAGTTATTTTCATCTTGCATATTTAATTTCTGCTAACATTTATGTAGGATTTAAGTTAACAAAATAAAAACAAAAGAAAGTTTTCCACTTTTATAAGGTTTATAGTTTAATATCAATAATGCTAAAATGATGTTTTGTGCTAAATTTTAGGATTTTCCTCAGACAGGTTTTTAAAAATTATTTATGGTGTTTTTAACACAATTATTCACTGTCCAATTGTAAGTTTATTAGAAAAATAAAGAGATAGTGAAACTAAATAAAAAATTTTAGCCTGAAAAAAATCCCTCAAATGATACACACTGTATTTGTTAAATACTTCTTTGAATTATACTCAAATACCTCGTTCCCACATAGACATTCAGTAAAATCAAAGACAGTGTTTTTAAGTTACTCTACATCCCATAAAAATTACTGTAAACTGATATACCTCAGGCCTTTTTTTGATGTTTGATATAAAACTATTTTGAAAAAGCTTGCATAAACCATTATGGAAAATACATCACTAGAAATTTTAGAATCAGCTTTGTGAAAAATTTGCATTAAGCAACAGCTACTTCATATATTTCCAAAGCACTTAAACTGAGAAAGACCAAAAAATCACCTTGACTCTTTCCCATCTTGCAAGATGGTGGGCCAAAAAACTGAGAAGCCAGTCACTACAGAGAAGAAACCCAAAGCCAAGAAGACTGTTGGCAGTGGTACTGGTTAAAAGGGTAAGGTGAAGGCAAAAATATTCAAGAAGGGGCAGTCTCCCTGTAGCTGAAATCCTGTCCTGGTTAGAGAGGAATTGGTAGATACTCCTGATCCGCTATGTATTTCAGAAAGGCTTTGTACAAGAGAAAGTACACAGCTGCTAAATAAAGGTTGAGAAGAAAACAGAATGTTCTTGCTACAATCACAAATCCAGTTGGTGGGGACAAAAATGGTGGTATCCAGGTGGTTAAGCTTTGAAAAATGGCTAGATACTACCCTACTGAAGATGTGCTCCAAAAGAAGATGGGAGGAAACTTCAAGCTAGCATCACTCCCTGCACCATTTGATCCTCCTCATTGGGCATCACAGAGGCAAGAGTATGGTCTTCCTGAAGCAATTGGCCAGTGACTTGCTACTTGTGACTGGACCTCTTAGCCTTTTAATTGTGCTCTTCTATGAAGAACACACCAGAAATTTGTCATTGTCACCTCTACAAAAATTGATATCAGCAAAGTGAAAAATCTCCAAATGCCTCACTGATGCTTATTTCAAGAAGAAGCAGCTGTGGAAACCCAGACACCAGAAGGGTGAGATCTTCAATACTGAGAAAGAGAGATACCAGATTTGAGAGCAGCATACAGTGGATCAGAAAGTGGTGGACTCACAGATATCAGCAAAAATCAAGGCTATTCATCACCTCCGGAGCTACCTGCAATCCGTTTTTGCTGTGACAAATGAAAAAATGATCTTGATACTTTTATACACTTTATTTATTTTATTTTACAGTTCTTACCTCCACACATATTCTCCTACCTCTTTGTGTATATTTACTTTGTAAGGCACTATGTTGAGGCCATTATGTAATGCAATTAATAATTGTAATACTTATTATCTAGATAACTACAAATAAAAACATGAATCTCCTGCTTTTTTTCATATGTGGGAGCTTAAAGAAAACTCAAAAATAGAGTAGCATTGCTAGATATATAAGGTTGAAAAGGTTACATGGAGTGTGAATAAAGATTTATATTTGATCTATGTATACTTCAATGTACATGGATAGAAATACACCAATTCACTGTATTAATACTTACAATTAATATGTATTAATTTAACTGTTAGTCATCTATTTTTAGAGCCTAGGCTCAGTCATTTATATTATGGTGGTGTTATACTTTAGTAATGTGGTTACACATGCCTGTAAGTCACTCTATTGCCAAATGATTGACGGAGGGAGTAAGACAAAAATGCTTGGTGTCACGGTATCAGAATCCAAAAGTAAACTCTTCTCAGACCATGAAAGATTTCATCACAAACTTTGTCTAAGAATTTGAACTCTGTCATTACAATAGGATAACCTCATATACCCATCTGAGTTATTGAATTAAATAACCAAAGGACCTGGGAGCCTTGCCTAACCTCTGTGATTTTCAATTTCCTTGCCTGTAACATTGGTTAGATAACAACTCTTCAAAGGGGTTCTTTGAACTACATCAAGTAAAATATCTTAAACAGAATCCACTACATAGGGAAGTAACCAATGTTAGCTGATAATTATTGAGACAGATTAATGACACAGTTAAATATGTTGGAAAAGAAAAAGAAGCAGTAATAGAGAACCCCTAAAACATTTCTGTCCAGTGTTTCACTTTGTGTGTAAAGGGCTACTTGTTTAAAAAAGATGCCATAAGAAGCAGTGTCTCTGCTTCAAAGGCAGTTAGGAAGAACTAATTACATGATGTATCATTAATGGATTTGAAGATTTTTGTAATTAGTGTTTTGTTATACATAATAAATTCATTGTGGGGAGTGATTGCATATACGTATCCAAGCATGATTCAATTCACTTCCCTTTCTCTCCCCTTTCTTCCATATCCCCACATACTGAGGTCCCCTTCCCATGTCCACAAGGTCCATCTCCCTACTGAGGATCATCTGTCTTTTATTTTTCTCTTTAAATCACCTATACATTGGGTTTCTCCTATAAGAAAATCTTGGTAGTACTTGACCATATGTATCTGATTTATTATAAGATCAAAGTGAATCTTTCTTCATACAAATGTCTCAAAGTTTATCTTTTTGTATAATACATTTTCTTCATCCATCCATCTGTTCATGAGCATATAGGCCACTTTCAAGATTTATCTGTTATGAGCTGTGCTGGTCACCATCTTCTATGTATCACTGTAATGTCATGTCTTTGAATTTTAGGAGAACATATACAGAAGAGGTACATCTGGGTCAGATAGAATTTCTGTTTTTATCTTTTGGAGGATATCTATCTACTGTCAACCACAAAAAATTACTACTTTCCTACGAACAATATAGCAGGGCTCCTTTTCCTTAACAATCTTGCCAGTCTTGGTTGTTTCCTGAGTTCTTGATGACAGACATTCTTCCCAGAGTAGGATGAAATCTCAGTGCTATTTGGCTTTGGGTTAGCCAAATATGCTAAACAGTTTTCATGTATCTATGAGACATTTGCAGTTCTTCTTTTGAGGAATATATGCCCATTACACATGAACGTTTTTATTGTTTTACTTTGGGAGGGTCTAATATTTTTGAGTTCTTTATGTATCCTACAGATTGATCCTCTGCCTGAAGAATAGCTGGCAAAATTTTTATATATTTCTATGAATTCCTTTTGTATTTTAATATATGTGAGAAGATCTTGAATATCTTCAAAGTATCTTCCAGTCCTTCCAA
>NW_004524737.1:3220271-3225059 GCF_000260255.1 Octodon degus | reverse complement strand
TTTTTTGCCTAATTATGTTGTGTATTTACATTTCACATTATCTTTGTTAACACGTGGAAATCCAGCTGGTGACCTAGCAGGAAGTCCCTTGAAGCCATAACTCTTAATTACCTTCCCTGGAGCCAGAATGGTTAGAATTGAGAGGTAGTCAGAATGAGTTAGAAGAAGGATGCTGCAGAAGCTCACAGATGTGCAAGCCCCAGTGATCTTGATGGATAGGTCCTTGCTCAGTATTTTACAGTAGTTAGTTTGACAGGCATCAGATCCAGATAGAGCTGATTCAGGTACAATAGATACTGGGAAAAAGGAATGAATTTATTCAAAAGGAAAGAGTTACTGAGTTGAGGAGAAGGACAAGAGGGGAGTGCGGGAAAGAGATTTATCTGTGTATGTAAGCAGGATGGATTGGACAACTGTACTGTGCATTTATGCTGGTCTATGGAAAGAAGCAGTTAATGCCTTAATTTGTTTGCCCTTCTTTTTCAATTGTTTGTACTTTTTCTCTTCTTAATTTTTTATATATTTCTTTCTTCTTCCGATTTTATATACCTGTGTCTAGTAATATGAAAAACTGGTTGGAATACAACACTATGCACTACAACAAATACTACGAAATTCATATTACTTTGTTAAATGGAATTCTGTATCACTAGTGATTTCTTTTTTTGTTTTAATTCTAATTTGTACTCTCTTTAAAAAATAAAAATTACAAAATATCACAAGCTGTAGTGTAAATAAATTTACATGATGCAGGCAAAAATTGAATTTTCTGTGCCTCTGTTGTCCAATATTAAAATGGAAAAATAATAATACCCAATATCCCCAACAACAGCACTTCAGAGAACGAAAAAACAATAGGAACATATATTTTATCTGAAATGCAGATTATGCACACCTAAGGAAGGTGTTATATGTATAATTTTAAAAATTATTTCTTATATATAGTGAGAAATGATTAGTTATGGCCAAAATATTATGTGTGTTTAAAGAAATTTTTCATTGTTAATAACAAAATAACTAATTTATAACTTTATGGAAATGATTTATCAATTGACGTTTTCTATTCTTATCAAAAATACTATAGTATTAGAGTTTTGAAGTGTAGTTTCTCTTCTATATATTTTAACTACCTTAACAAAAATATAGCGTTCACCCAATGCCTAAGATATTTTAAATATTGTTAAATAAACCACTGAAATAAAAACCAATATGCATTCAGAAGCATAAGCAATTATGCCATGATTATTTAAAGTTAAATTTCAGGAATGGAATAAAATCACATAAAGTTTCTGAGCAAATGGAAAGAGCTAAGATTGAGAAAGTCACACTTCATGATAGAATTCAGATAATGTAACTAGGTAATAACTTGAAGAGATACTGTTCATACAGTGGGTTGTACCCTTGGTAATTTGACATTATCAGAAGTTGGAAATGCTAAAACATCTTACAGAACATGATACCTTAGCCTAGCCAACTGTAAATGTGATCAGAACAGTTACAGTAACCTATAATTATGCAGCCTGATTTTTGATATAGTGTTGAATATATCATATAATTTACTAAATACTTTACTGAGAGTCAAATACAGAATGTATGTTTGTTTTGCTCCTCTGTAAACTAAATATCATGAATTGAACTACTGTAAGTCAGGTACAACCTGTATTTATGTCTTATGTAGTAAAGCATTAGTCTTCTGAAAATGAATTTTTACACCATTTAAGAAACTTTATAGAACTAACACTGTTGTGACTAATTATCACGTTAAAAAATAAGTCCAGGTAAGAAAACAAAACAATGAAGGAAACCCTGAAATTTCATCAGCACAGCTGTCTCAGTTACATTTCACTAATTGTTGGGACAAAACACCTGACACCCAAGATTAAGGAAGCAAAGTTTTATTTAGCTCACAGTTAGTGGAGGTTTCAGTCCATACTCAGCTGGCTGCAAGGCAGAGTGCCATGTGGCAGAGGGCAGCAGCTCATGGTAGTTGGAAACAGCAAATCTTAACCATCCAGCAGAAAAGTATAAAAATGAGGTATAAAAAGTAAAGCCATATTAATATGCTGAGATGTAAAAGGCTCTAGTCAACAGCTTCTGACATTGCCAGTCCTATGGATAACCACTACTATTATGGACTACTGGACTATATTGGATTATTTTGCTGAATTCACACACCTACAATATTTAAATGGCAATAGAATACCCATCTCTGACAAGACTAAAGAAAAAAGGGGATACAAATGAAGAACAATTTTGTATCTGTATATACAAAATAGGATAGATACACAGTTACTTTCTCTTAATTCAATGAGAAGAACGATTTGTACTAATAGTGTTTGGACAGGATATCATGTCTGCATCTTGTACAATGAATAGCTACTATGTAGACAACAATATGCAATGTATTAATTATTGAAACTGTCCTACTAATCGATTTGAAACTGTCTCATTGCTATTTATTTCTCAATAAAATTAATTAAAAAAGAAAGAAAACAGCAAAGTAGTGAAAGCAAATGGAAGGAATAGTGATAACAATAGCTGTAAAACCAAGTCTGTCTCCCTTATGTTACACTCAAGGTAGCCCCGCAGGCCAGAGTGTAGCATTCACAGCCATAATCCAAGCATCATTTATACATATAATCTCAGCAACAGATCATGAATTAATCACAAAGTCTGGAAGCCTGCCCAATGACTTCAGGAGGCTTTGAGGGGACAACTAGACACAAACTATAATACCAGCACTTCTTTCTGAGCTTTTATTCCATAGAAACAAGATATCCCACTAGACTCAGGGTCTACTTACGTTTTATGGGCAACTATCTGTGAGCCATGACCACTCTCTTCTCCTTTGAAAGTTTTCACTGATGGACATTTTCTACTGCTAGATTAGAGATACTGATGGATTTCTTTCTCTTGAGTTGGTAGGGAATGGCTTAGCCTTTTTCTGATTGTAACTTTTGTGTTGTGTATCTGTGGTGACTTGTGATTTATTTCTTGAGTCTTGAGAAATCTATCTGAATTTACATGGGTTGAATTCAAAATAGATAAAACAAAGGGCCCGCCAAATATCTCAATGGATTAAAGTACCTGCTTAAACAGCACAGTGGTCAGGGTTTGATTCCTGGTGTGCCATGCAGGACCCCACGGTGCGCTGAGACGGATACTGAGACTGGGAGTAGGGTTGCACGCCTGTAATCCCAGCATTTGCAAAACTGAAAACAAAAGAATCAGTAAGATTCTGATCTACATATTGAGACCTTGTAGATGCTGTCCTGAAATACAAGAAAAAAAAAGATAAAACAGAAAAATGCACATATTATTACTGTAATTAATTTCATCACACCTTCGTTTTGATATTGTCATGTCACTCTATTTTTCCATTTTTGAAAATTATTAAAGGTAAATTTTTTTCCATTCTTGAATAATAACAGCTTTTATTTAAATAAAAGAGACTAATGTAATTTGCATGGTGAAGAGTTGCAGCAGTAAGAATAAATCCACCTCAATTAACACAAAAATCTATTCTTGGTCAATGGAAACAAATATACTTGGACTAATAAATATATTCAGAAAACCTTTGACTTAATCTATTTGTTATCTTGATACTAACTCCTTTGACTTTCTTATTTTTTGTATATATTTTCCAATATGTTAGCTGTCTTTTCACTTTTAATTTCATCCTTTGTCATACAGAAGCATTCCAACTTGCTGCAAACATATTTCTCTGGTTTTGATTTTGCTGCTTATGATCTTGAGCAGTGTATTAAAAAAATTTCCCACAATAATGTAGGGAAGGTTTCCCTGTGTTTACTTTTTTTCTATAATTTTATTGAGAAACAAATAGCAATGAGACAGTTTCAAACCAAATTGATAGGACAGTTTCAATAATTCACACATTGCATATATTCTTCCTAGTGGTTAATTGCTGTACAAGATGAGGACTTGATATCCTATTTACAAACACCATTAGAACAAATCCCTCTATTCATTAAAAGAATGTAACTATATATCTATCTTAATCACTTTGAATACACAGATACAAAATGGACATTTGTCTGTGTCCCCTTTTTTTTGCTAAGTTTCATCATTTAAATATTATAGATGTGTAAACTCAGCAAAATATTCTAAAAGAGTTCAATAGTCACTAATAGTATTGGGTTTTCCGCTTCACTGACAATGTCAGAAATTGTTGACCTGAGTCCCCTACAGCTCAAGATAACACCATGGCTTTACTTCTTATACGTCGTTTTTATACTTTTCTGCTGGATGGTTAAGACCAAGGTAAAGCAGGACCTATGCAACAAGAGTTGTAGCTTTTGGGTCTGATAAGGTCAGTGAAATGCCCTCAGGATTTATCCTGAGATCCTGTATCTCAGATTGTAGAACCTTTGTCAGTGTCAGCCATGTGGATGAGTCACGGCCATTGCTTGGTCAGTGTGCTCTCTGTGAAAGGCTGAGAGAATGTTTTCTCTCTATGTGACTCACTTTAGGCACACTCTACATCATCGATCACTTTCCTCTTTGGCCCCATAATCTCCTTGATCAGAAATTTTGGGACACTACTGACTTATATGATGTTACAGTACAAGTTCTCATATGTCCTGAGTCGTAAGTGACCTTGGAAGGCTAGGTCCAAAATGTTGGCTTTTCTTGTAGCCCTCTTTTTTCTCTAATTTTGGTCTGCAAACTTAGGTTGTTAACTATCCAGAAGACAAGCTTATTGTTATTACCATATAACCTAGGCTGTTAAGCTTAACCTCATTATCTGTCTGAATATCAAACATCTTA
>NW_004524737.1:3198768-3199783 GCF_000260255.1 Octodon degus | reverse complement strand
GAATATATGCAGTGTATTATTTGTTGAAACTGTCCTTCCGATATGATTTGAAACTGTCTCATTGCTATATGTTTGTCAATAAAACTTAAAAAAAAAAAAGGAATGCATCATTTTTCTAATCTCTTTTTTTTAATCAATGTCTTCTTTAGAAGCAGTTATAAATTCTTCTACCGCTGTGTTTTTTTTTTTTTTCAGATTGGGTTTCCTCCCTGTTTCTGCAGTTGATTCCTTACTTCAGTTGCTATCTGTTCTGAGAATTCTTTTTTCATTTCTTAAAAGAATTCCACTCCGTGTTCCTCTATAACTTTCCGTTGTTGCTTGTTTACTATCAATGCTATTAATTCGTACATTTGAGCTGAGCTAGTAGAAAAGAATTCCGTTCTGAGTTCCTCTATGACTTTCTGCTCTTTCTTATTTACTATAGATGCTATTAATTCATACATTTGAGCTGAGCTAGCGTCCTCTGCACTTATTCTGGGTGGGCATTGGGTTTCCTCTATACGTTTCTGCATTTGATTCTTTACTGTAGATGTTATTCATTCAGGAATTTCTTTTTTCATTTCCAATCTGAGTTCCTCTATACCTTTCTGCAGCTGTTTCTTTATTTCAGAAGCCATTGATTCATTGCTTTCAGCTGTATGATACCCAATTTGTTATGTGTTAGTGTCCTCTGCACTTGTTATGGGTGGGCTTTGCTTCTGAGATTGCATTTTTCTCCTTCTCTTTGTTATTTTGTGTAGCCCTGTCTTCTGACATTTGTTATAGATCTTTATTGCAGTTATAGCCTTAGCACCTACTGAAGTTCAGTTGTAGATCTATAAAGTTTGGATTAATCCAGCTGTGCCTGGCTTTTGTTTTGCTGTTGTGCTCTGTTCCTTCCTGTTGCTGCCCTTGAGTGTGAACCTGTTGTGCCCCTCTGGCAAGATGTTCTGCTCCGGGACTAGCTGGGTGGCTCTGTCCCCTACACTCTCTGCAGGGATTGCAGCTGAAGTGTTTCACCCCAGGCCTGTATGCC
>NW_004524737.1:3196730-3198388 GCF_000260255.1 Octodon degus | reverse complement strand
CCACTGCAGGGTAGCCAGAAGCTCTCCCACACACTCACTTGTCCTGGTGTAATATTGGGTCTCTGTTCTTTCTTTTAGAAGTTTCAGAATTCCATTTACCCTATGTTTAATCAATTATGAATTTGTCCTGATAAATGGTGTGAGATTAGGGGACAATGTTTTTTTTCCCTTTCAATTTATTTACTGGTACTGTATATGTTTGTAGTACGTATATATGACCATTCTGGTGTAGAATTGCTTAAGATGTTTACATAACACATCTGAATTCCTGTATTCATCCATCCTTCTCCAGTTGGTCATTTTCCTTTTTGCAAAAGACCTCTCTCCCTAATGTCTATTGCTCATATCTTAGTTTGATCTTTATATTTTGGCCTTCTCATACAAGAGCGGCCATATGATACGTGAGCATGGGAGTCCAATTTATTTAAGTTAATATTATGGCCCCAAGGTACATTTGTTTTCCTACACATGACTCATACACACCCATTTTTAGGGCAAAGCAGAATTACTGTACCCTAGCATGCATATGCATACTACAGTGTCTTTATTCATTCATCTCTTCATGAACATACAGGCCATACCCAAGATTTAGCTATTAAGAATTGTGCTGCGTTGGGCTGGGGAGATGGCTCAGTGGAATAGCGCTTCCCTGGCAAGTGCAAGGGCCTGAGTTCAATCCCCGGTTCTGAAAAAAAAAAAAGAATTGTGCTGCCATAAGTATGAAGATGCATTGTCGCTGTAATATCTTTTCTGTAACATTTTTGAGAAGACACTTAAAAGTGGAAACACTGCATTGGATGGAGTTCCATTTTTAGTATTTTATGGACTCTCCCTATGGGTTTGCAAATGATTAAACACCATCACATTCCCACTGACAATGTAGAACTGTTCTTTTTCCTTTACAGCTTGTGAGCCCATGTAATTAACTGGGTTATTGATGACAGCCATTCTTTATGGAGTAAGATTAGTTTTTTTCTTTTACTTTTCTAATCCCAAAGATGTTGAGAATTCTTTCATGTATTGATACCTCATTTCCACTTCTGAAAAATGATGCTTCCTATCACTTGGCCAATTTTAAAATTGGGTCTTTCATTTGGGGCACATGTGATATTTTTAATTCTTTATAAATTTTAGATATTAGTCCTTGGTTCACAACCCCATCCCCATTCTGTAAACTGTCTCTTCCCTCTGTTGGTTGTTTCCTTCAATTTGCAGAGGCTCTTTAATTTGCTATGATCTCGTTTGTTTTGTTCTTTTATATTTATTTATGTATATTCATTTTTCCTCAACACTTCAAAATTGTCCTTTTCTTCCTCTGTGTTTTTGGTACTTTTATTGAAAATCAATTAATCATAAATATATGAAGATATTTATATGAAGACTTTTTTCCAGGTGCTATCATCTACGTCTCTATGCTCAAGTCATAATGCTTTGGTTACTATAACTTTGCAAGAAAATAAACATCCTGATTTAACAATGAACATAGAGGGTAAACAGACGTGTCTCAAAAGAAGATATACAAATGCTCTGTATTTAATGTTCAGGGAAATGCAAATTAAAACTACAATGAGATGTTACCTCGCATCTACCAGAATGTTTATTGTCAAAAAGACATCATAGGGGCTGCGGAGATAGCTCAGCAGCATAAGCACGTGCCT
>NW_004524737.1:3194919-3196206 GCF_000260255.1 Octodon degus | reverse complement strand
TTTAGCTAGCCTGGTTTGAGCACTGGGGTCTCACATTGTCTTGTACAGCTGTTGTCAACTACAGATGGAAAATATGTCTCTGTTGGTCTTGGTTGGGCTCCTTCACTTGTCTGGATGAGGGCCAGTATTTCCAAGCTTGGTGACTCTGCTCCCCATGTATCATTCTTGAACAGGCTAAGCTGGAGAAAAAGCAGATGGCAGAGGCATGCATATGCTTGTTCGAGCCGCTGAGTATGTCAAGTTCATTGTGTGTGTCAGGTTTATTATCGCTCCATTGACCAAGACAAGTCATATATCCAGCCCCAGAGTCAGAGTGACAGGATTGCATCAATGGGCAGAGAGTGACAGGAGAACCTTGGGTTGCCTGGGTTCATAAGTTACTCATTTTATTAATTTCTGTGCTTTCTGTCAGAAGAATCAAACAGGAGCACTTGGCCCAGGAGGAAGACTGGATTCTGATTCTAGACCACAAGGAGGAGGCATACAGAACACAGAAATCTCAGCTTCATGGTGTCTACATGGTAGGCGGACTTTCTCTTGATGTCAGAGGTCTTGGCTGAGCCTGTGCTCTCCTTTATCATGACTACAGCTTGTGTTTATCACCTGTTGTCTCTGCCCCAGCATCTATTTCTACTATGGTAATAAAGGTAACTATTGGTTACTTTCATACTATACATCTGTTTTTCACTTACCACCTGGAATTTGCCCTTGATGTAAAAGGAAAATTCATAACTGATATTTGGACCACAGTCAACCACTCCTGTACCTCAGTGAATTTTATTTATTTACTTATTTATCATTCATTTTTATGTATTTGGTACAGAGTCTCACTATGCAGCTCAGACTCATAGTGATCCTCCTGTTTTCAGACTTCCCAGAGCTGGGATTACAGGAGTGCACCATCATTCTTGGACTAGGTGGCCAATTCAGCATGCCCCGGGGTTGGGGTCGGCGTGGTGTGTGGTGCCTGGAATCAAACCCTGCTCCCTGAGCTTACCTAAGCAGGCGCTTAGCCTGCTGAGCTAGCTCATCGGCCCTAGTGAATTTTATTTTGGTGATCTTGATTTTCTTTTCTTATTCAATTAGTATTTTGGTACAGTTTAGATCTTGCCTTTTGGCTCTGGCTTTTTGGTATCTCCATTGGACACATACTGTTAGAAAGCTGAGCTGATTTTTAACCTCTCATCACATAGTGAATGACTTTAGGTTTATGATCTTGAACATCGTTGTACTATGTAACTCACCATTCCCCACAGAACAAAGGACTAGCTTAGCTGTTTTAGTTCC
>NW_004524737.1:3193273-3194819 GCF_000260255.1 Octodon degus | reverse complement strand
GTCTTTTAAATTGGTTGAAATTAATCTCATCTCAGCGTACTGCACAACTGCCCTATAGAGTAACTTTGTTTCACCAAATCATTAGTTGTGATGACAAAAGAGAGATCATGCTTATTAAGCTCTACAGTAGCTTTGTGGAGATGACCTTTCTAGCCCGGTGGTGTCTGTGAGCATGTGCAGATGTAAAAATGACAGCCGGCAAGGTTACAAAGTTGATAAATAAACTGCTGTTGTTTCTCTAAACTACTCAACCGAGAAGCTACTGATGAGGATGCATGAGTGGAAGTGTTGGGACTATAATTTTAATTCATGGGGAGCACCTTTACTATGGTGGAACTGACACTAAGTCGTGCATACTAACATGTAGTTATAGAAGTTGTCCTGGCATTTTATTTTCACTACTATTTATATCACTAAGTCTGATAGTTCACATGAACAGTGGATGCCAATCTTTCACATCTATGCAGGAAGCTCAGATGGATGCTGCTGGTAAGTGAGACCATTTCTAAGTAACAAAACCACAAGCTGCCTGTAGTGGCTGGAGTTGATTCCTTTCCCCAAGGGTAGATGCTGTGATTCCCTACACTATCTTAAAAGGTCCACTGCTGCCAGAATATTTCATGGGGTGCTCCTAAACACCATCCAACACGAGCTAATATTTCACTTTAACTGCAGTTTGGGGAAACACAAATGGAGATGTTGGGCTGGAAATATATGAGGTGCAATGGACAGGGGGGTGTTTTGATTTTGAATCCAGAAGATCTCAGAAAAATATGTACTGCTCTGAAACTATTTCCGTATGTTTCCTGATCCATAACTTTCAGGACAGGAGACATGGTGTTACCTTGATTAATGCCTCAGTCATAAATATACAATGAATGAGAACTTATGTTTGTTCTGACCTTTTCTCGGTGTAGCAAGATCAAAGCAAATATATTTTATTCTGTTGTGAATTTTTTATGTTATTTTTTCATCTTTTGTAATGCAAAAACGTGACCCCCTTTTACAGAAGCTCTACTATTTTATATATCCAAAAGAAAGAAAAGAATATTTTCTAAGGTTAAAGTCTTTATTCTTCCAAGAGGTACTGTATCCTTATGTGAAGGGATTATGGAAAAATGTATTTCATTTTTTACAACTCATTTGTGGTGTGATTTGGAAAATAAAAGGAGTAACATTTATCATTTTTGTCAAAATTATTTTTTTCCTAAACTTTTGCATTTGTGGATTTGTTGGTATTTACTTATTCTTCAAATATATAAAAGTGTACCATGATGTGCTATTAAAATAATCCTTTACTGAACATTTTATGGATGTGTTTATAGATGAATTGTTAGCAGTGGAGATTCCACACTAAAGAGCAAGTATATTTTATATTTTTTATATTTTCTAGTTCACACTTGAAGTTAAAGAAATAAGTATTTTTCTTGCATATTCAACAGTTTGACTTTGTCAAAACTATAAAATTGCTAATATTTGTATTTGTTTCTTGCAAGCGCAAGATAGCATTGAGCATAATTTTATTTTTTTCTTGAAAATTTGTTTA
>NW_004524737.1:3188212-3193173 GCF_000260255.1 Octodon degus | reverse complement strand
GAACCAGGGATTGAACTCAGAGGCCCTTGAGCTTCCCAGGCAAGCGCTTATTCTACGGAGCTATCACCCCGGCCCCTCACCTCAAGCCTTAATTCTTACAGGTTATGTCTACCCAACTTTCTGCAAGGCCATTCAGACATTTTATTATAGTGTCTTCTTTTCAGAAATAATTAATTTACGTTGCTTGTAGAACACTAACTATAACACCATTTATGTCTAAAAGTGCATTTAAAATCCTTCTATGTAGGTTCTCTCCATCCCTGTCCATTTACTGCCAGTGTGATTGCTATTTCTTTCTGAGAAGAGGATGCTTAGAGTTGATTTTAGATGTAGGAAGCATTTCTCCTTTGAAATACGTTTGAGATTTCCCTCTTTTCCTCCATTTTAAATACATCAAGTAACTTCGTGCTCGAATACATGAAATACTTTTCCTCGTAATCTAGTGCGCACCCTTTCATTCAATACCTTATCTTAAATATCACTTTCACGTATTATTTCTAAAGTAGCAATAAAATGACTCTCCAGTTCTTTCCTTATGTCATCCCTCTAGGTCTTTAGAACCTTGACCTCTTCCTACCTTTAAGGTTTATTTATAAATATTTCCTATGCAAATTAGAGTAAATGTTTTTTCCTTTGCTTTCAAGTGAATATCATCCTGTCTTGCCATGTAATCAAGAAGTCTCCCTACTTCGCTTTCTAACTAAAATACTATGTTTTCCCTCATTTTTGTATTTGACTTTGGCCTACATGAACCTAAAAGCCATCTGCTGCCAGTTTTAAGCAATTCTTATGCAGGCTGTAAGGAGTAAGAGGGAAGTTCCTATTGGAGACCCCTGCAGTGGGTTCCCACTGCCTGATAAGTGTTGTAGCACATGGTGAGAAGAAAGAGCAAGAGATAAAACAGCTGTGCAACTGGGATCTGGGATGACCAGTTGTTTTCAGGAAACAAAAGGGCCCAAAGCATCCACCATGGTATTTATTGATTACGTTGAGGACAATGGGTAAAGGGTGATGTTTCTTGGATCTGTGGGCTAATGACAAGAACAAAGAACCTTGGAAGGACAAGACAGGGGCAGTAAAGAAGCTGTACGTTTCCCCAGGTACCTTTTTGTCCTCAGTAATGTTTTTCTTGCCCTGTGAATACCAAAGCAGTCACTACTCCCAGAGCTTTCAGCTGTGATCAGAAAAGAACAAGCAGTTTCTGCAGTCCAATTTAGTTGTAAGGGCAAGACAAGGATGGTCTTGGATGCCTCCTAGACACAATTTATAATTTTTGGTCCCTAACAATGTCCCTTTCCTCAACATTCTTATAATCTATGTAGAAAGGCATTGGGATATAGACTATAAGAAACATGATAATTGCCAGGTCAGAAATATTTATTAAAACCATGAGAATATCAAAAGGGATGCAGCAAAGAATCAGCAACTGTTCTGGCAGAATGCAAGAGAATAGAATTCTTCAAGAAGGAAATGCAGGGAATAAGGATAGAAGTGTGGAGCAATTTGGCTGTGAAAGAAACCATGAAATGGAAATTACCTAAGCATTCCTGTCCCTGAGTGCTGATATAGGCGGGCAGGAAAATGCAGTAGCAGGTACCATGTGTGGCGAGTATACGTTATGGCAATGAACTTTGACTTGACTTTTGAGATAACTCAAGAAGGCCTAAGAAAGAGAAAAACAGGTCCTCCTTCTGAAATGTGGGTCAAAATTTAAGTTCCAGTCTCCACTGTTTATATGATCTCTTACTTTTAAATATAATGCATCATCTGAAAAATTCTGGAGTGTTTTTGTATTGTTTTAAAGGTTGACTTAGTTGGCATCTCTGTTTTGCTGTGTATTTTCCACTGATGGTCTTCTACAGCCAAATTATTAGTAATATCACAATAGCATGAAAAAAATTTTTGGCAATTGTTAAATTTGGTATTATTCAAACCTGATGAGGTAGGTATGGCAGGCTAAGTGAACAGATTGGACAAGGTCATTTAAAGTACATGTACAATGAAAGTGTCTCATTATTTAATTATTTTGAAAACCATTGATTTCCAAAAGTAATTGTGTACAAATCAACATGTATTTTTCTAAGAATAACAAAAAAAGATAAAATAGAATTTTCATTTTGGAACATGCAGAGTAATTTCTACATTCGTGTAAGTCTATAAAATACAGATAAAAGGAATTTGAGGTCTACCTAAACAGACCTGGAGATTAGAAAGTAGAAGCAGAATTTCTAGAAGTGCACAATTATTTAAGATGCTAGGTTAGTTTTCACATACTTATGCATGAAATGTATTTGCCTAGCTATTCTACTAAGTGTACATATTAAAATAACCCGTATGTTCCAAATGGATATGTCACACCAATAGAAAATGCTTAAGAGGCCAAGTAAATACCACAAAAAAATGTATGAAAAAGGCATACTGATGGTTTTACTTTGCAAATTCTTTTGATGTCTCTTTTTTCTCATTTTATGAGGATCACAAAAAGAACAGAAGTACTATTCTTCAGAGCAGAATTTTGTTGTGGTGCAGTTTCACAAATATTCATTTTACATTTAACTAGACACTGAGAATATTCTACTTTGTAATTTTTCAAAAATAGGTAGTTAGGAATATGTGGAACTGATGCTTATTTTCAGAGCAATGTGTCTTTGAGAATATCTTCAGGAGCAGTATCCTCTTCAATTGTAGATAGTTATGGATTTGTCAATTCTGCTCTAGGTTACTCAGTAAAAACTTCCACATTTACAATATATTTAAAAAATACAAGTATAATACTTGATGATATTAAAGAAAGTAAATGCAGTGCTAAACTGTGAGATCAAGGTACAGACGTAGCATGAAGTAACCTCAGAATTGGGGAGATCTTTAACTCTTGGCGTTTGTCGATGCTGGAAGTCACCATCACATGGTAGAGACTGAAGATTTCTTTCAGAGGTTTTGTTGGTTATAGTAATCACTATATTTGTGTCCATCAATTACTAAGAAAAACATTTGATAAACTGCCTAGACTTCTGGTTGGAATCATAAAAGACAATATCATAAAATGTGTGTTAAATTAAAAAGGGGGACGATAAAATTTTCAAGCACTGAGGTTGTCCTACTCTTTCCATTTCTCCTGAGAAACGTTTAATTATCTCTGAGTGGCTATGACATACAGAGACTTAAATTACTTCTATATTTTTTCCAAATTGTGTCTAACACTTAATAATGACAATAATTATACTAACAGGTTCAGGGCTTAGTAGAGTCAATGACATTGCCCTTGAAAGAGAAGATGGAGTTTTTGGCCTGACAGGGCAGCTTGGGACTCAAACAGATAGAAGGTGGAGGCAAATCTCAGTTTGTAGAGCTCCATGGGGTCTTTTAGGTACTTTAGAAAATGTAGAGTAAGAGTAAGTGTTGGGTCAAAAAGCAAGAGGACACTAAATGGTGTCAGGTTCCATAAGCAGTTTGTCTGCAGTGGCTCCCATGCATTTGTGGTGTAGGTCTAGGAACCCAAACTAAGAAATCTGAGTGGTAAATAACTGGGGGTTTTACAACTGTTTTCAAATGGTGACAGAACATCATATCCACCCAACTCAGCATCACACCCTCTGACATTCCATTGGGGATGCAACAAAGTGCAAGCTGGACTGAGAAGACCAGATGGGACTGTCACTGTGCCACCGGAGAATGGGTTGTGGGCATACAAAGATGTTGAAACTAGTAAGCATGCTTCATGCAAAGTTTATAAATATCGTAACACAAGGTAATGAACACTGGCCCTGTCCAAACCTTACTACTGGACATTTGCTTTACATTTAACTCTGTCCTCTTTCAGATGTAAGAAGGGCAGCAATAACCAATGATATGGATTAATTCCCTCTATTGATGAGGAAATAATTACATTGTAAAACATATAGTATCATTCATTTATAGAGTATTGCAAAGACAAGATCATACAAATTAAGAAACATGATTAGCAAAATTGGAGGTAAAGAAGTATCTCTAGTGTGTAAAGAAGGTATGTGTTACCAGAGAAGTTCACACAACAGCTTTAGTAGAAATTCAGTAATTAATCTACTTCATTTTATAAGCAAGATGATTGGTTTGCAAGTATTTGTGGATATTTTTACACTTTAATTTTTTGGAAATTAGTATGTGCCTAAGCACCTCAGTTTTGATTGCTGTAGAGACATCTCAACAAATATGCTTAGCAAAATTTTATTTTTTACTAATAAAAGTGATATATGCTGAAAATTAGAATCATGTTATTTTTTTCACTTAAGATATAGTGAAATAGTAATATCAAGACAAAAATATATCAAGTCATTCAAGAGGAATTGACTTCAGTGAAAACGAATCAAAATTTTCAAACTATAAACACATACGGAATTAAAAACAAAACTAAAATATAACTGAGGTAACACATTTTTAATGAAAGATTTGCCTGGGTACTCAAGACCATAAAAGTGAAATAAGCATAAATTATGGAACTGAATAATGAAAGAAAAATTAAGATGATTAAAAAGTACAAAATTTGGAACATTTAGATAAATTTTTAATTTCAGATAAACAGTAAACATTATGCTACCTTGATCCATATAATATTTAGGGCATTTGGGCTGGGGAGATGGCTCAGTAGAATAAGTGCTTGCCTAGCAAGGGCAAGGGCCTGAGTTTAATCCCTGGTTCCATCAAAAAAAAATTTAGGGCATTCATGTACTAAAAATTACTCCACATAATACTTGAGACATACACACACATTTCCTGAAATTCAAACTTAACTGAGAATTCTCTATTTTTATATAATAATTTTGGAACCCTTAAAATAGGATAACTTTTAAAGCAGCTTTAACAAGGGTAAGGAGAAAATCAATATAGGAAAAATTTGCAGGAGGAATCATGGAAATTTTAAAGGAAAGAATGTATACAAGAATGCAAATATGATTAGGCACATATAACAAGGTTCAATGTATGTA
>NW_004524737.1:3181777-3188112 GCF_000260255.1 Octodon degus | reverse complement strand
GTGATTTCTGTTGACATGCAGAAACTTTTCAAAACAATGAGATCCCAGGTGTTGATTCCTTAAATTATCCTTCCAAAGTTTGGTTTTGATTCATGAACTTTCTGCCTACCCTTGTCTTGGTGTGTGGAAAGCCAGTTTTTTCCAGCATCATTTATTAAACAGGCTATGTGTCTTATAGTGAACATACATTTTTTAAAAGATATGGTGGCTGTGTGTATGTTTTCAGTTGTGTCTGAATCTTCTGATCTGTTCCACTGATCCACAGGTCTGTCTCTATGTAAGGACAGTGCTGATTTTATTACAGTAGCTTTGGAGTATAATTTCAGCTCAGGGAATGTGGTATCTCCTGCCTTTCCTGTATTGCATAGGATTGCTTTTAATATTCTGGATCTTTTCTGCTTCCAGATGGGTTTTAGGAATATTTTCTCTAGATCTCTAAGGCATACTACTGGTATTAATCAGGATTCCATTGAAGCTGTATAACAATTTTGAAAGTGTCATCGTTTTCACAGTGTTGTTTCTTCTTATCCAGGAGCAAAGAATGTATTTACATTTTCTGAAATCCTCTTAGGTCTCCTTTCTCAGAGTACTGTCATTTTCCCTGTGTAAATCTTTTACTTCTTTTGTGAGATTGATTCCTAAGTATTTCATTTTTTGGATGTTATTGTGAAACGTGTTAATTACCTATATTTATTCAGGCAACTTGACGTTTTTTGCTTAGAATATTTATGCTGGGCTAGTGAGATAGCTCAGTAGACTAAGCATCTGCTCAGGCAAGGAAAGGGATAGCCGTTGCATTTCCAGCATCGCATAACCCTCAGGCTCTGCTCCCGGGTGTGGTTGTGCACTCCTGTAATCCCAGTGCTGGGGCAGCTGAAAACAGGACGATCACTTTGAGTCAGAGCTGTCCAGTGAGATCCTATATCAAATACATAATAAAAGAAACATTTATGCCAGAAAGGTTTGTCATAGTAAAAATATAAAAGGACAACAATGATCTGATTTATAGCTTCATTTTATATTCAAATTTTTGAATCAAAGAAAATTTATTTCTGCATGAAAGCAGAAAAAATTATTTTAATTTCTTCCAAAATCTAGTTCATTTTGGCAACATTATTGATCTTCCTTTCTAGAATATAGGTTATACTGTGTTGTATCTTCACTGGTAATGGTCAATATAGAATAAAAATAGCATGAAATCAATTGGTCATAGAACATTTCTAAAATTTTATTCTACTTTTTAAACTTTACGTGATTTCTATTAAATGTGCAAATTAAATTCAAACAAGTCATTTTCTTTCAAGAAAAGCTGTACCATCTGTGTCAAATTCTTTCCATGTACAAATCTTTACTCTTAGAAAAGATGATTTCTGAGGTAACAATCATTTACAGGCTTGTGATAACTATTTTTATGGTAATATAAGATGATACTACTGACCCATTCTGTGTTGAACATGTGGTTTGACTTAATTTGTATGCAATGAGAGTCTCCTTGAGCGTCTTTCCCTTGGGCTACACACTTTGCATGTGAGTCAGGAGGCAGTACATAGTCAATTCATTTTATTGGATTGAATCTACACGACAAGATTTGGCCAGGAAATGATCCCTTGACTATAACAACTCAAAAAAGTGTAAATAATCCTCCATATGACACTTTTAACTTTTTGGGATTAAACATCAGGTCTCAATTTTACTAAACACACACTCTAGTCAAAAATACATCGAAAGCACTTGACAGTTATATGTTTTGTTCAACTAAGAATTAGGGTTAGGTGACTCACATTTTAAAATGTTGAAATTCGGCAGTGTTAGTACCATTCACAACCTGCATCTGCATCAAGTCCTGACTGCCAAAAATTGAGTCTTTGTAATGTGTTCAGGGAGTCAGAGAAACAGGTTCCATAGAACTGAGAGTAACGCAGCCCTTAGGGACATAAATGCCTGTTATGGATATTGTGACACACATGGTATTGAGGGACATAAATAAAATGGGATAGAAATAGAAAGGAAAGAGCAAGGCTCCATTTCCATAGGGACATATAAATATAGTGATAATATTCTAACAACAGTTATATAACTTTTCTGTCAAAAGCCATTGTAAACTGAACATTACAGCTGAATCTTGTTCAAAAATGAAAATCACGCTATCCATCATGTTTTAAAATAGATGACAGATTAAGAGCTAAATTCTTCTTTTTTAATGGTTAAATCCAAATAGTTGGAATGATAAGCTAAACAGAAAATTAAATGTTAACAAATGTTGCATTGTTCTGACAATAGGAATTTGGAATTTGGATGTGCTGTGTTCTGAGTAGTATATGCCATCCAAACCTGATGTGTTTAAATTTAACGTTTACTGTGACAGTGTTACGACACGCAGCTTTTGGAAATGTGATAAGGTTATGGGGTTATGACTTCATGAATTGATTAATTCCATTATGAAAGAGGCATCAGAAATCTGTTTTTTTTGTCTTTCTCTCTCTCTGCCTTCTGTTCCAGGAGGATTAAATATTAACAAGTCCCCACCAGTTAAGAACAGTGGCTCACAAGATGTCAAACTGTCATTGCCTGACCTTGGACGTCCCATCCTTCATGACATTTAAAAAATAAGTTTTTCTTGCTTAAAATTAAAAATGTTGGTATCCTGTCATAGCAGCATTAATGGACAAGACAGGATGTCATAAAATGCATTTACGTGGGAAGGGTTAATTCAACTTGAGTGTGTTCTTATAAGTGATTCAGGTGTAAACATCGAGGAATGACTATGTGAAGACAGAAGATGGGCACCTCTAAGACATAGAGAGAGGACCCAACACAAGTGAACCCTGCTAACTTCTTAACCTTGCAAGTTTAGCTTCCAGAACAGTGACAAAGAGATTTATGTTATTTAAAGCATTCAATGGTACTTTCTCATAGCACCCTTTAAAAGTTAAAACATCAAGATTCATGCAAAGTTTAATTTTAAGATTTTACTTTGACTTTCCATACAATGTGTCTTCTTTCAAGTTCAGTTGTGCTGAGAGCCTCTCTATGAAGAAGGATTCTGTTTCAGTGATTATCAAAATAAAAGGGGTTACCACTTTGTCTTATGTATATCTGCACAATTCTAGCAGCTCTCTCTATTTTATTCAACCTGCATCACTCTGTGAATTATGTATTATTATTTCTGACATGATGAAAATAACAGTAAGACTGCTTAACTGATTTGTTATGCTCACATGGCTTGTACGTCACTAGATATGTCTCACTGAAAAATAATTCTTTTAATTGCTTTGTTGTATTCACAAGCTTTTGTTATTTACAAAAGATTGTCAGTAAGAGTTTCAAACAGGAGACTGTCAAAGCACAACTGAAAGAAGATCACCAGCTACGTGGACGAGCCAATGGCTTAAGTCTGTCATCTCCACATTAACAAATTTGTGCCACACTTGGAAACATGAACACAAGTTTAGGCTAAAGGTTAAACATTTCCTAAGCAAAGTTCTGGTTAGTTGATTATAAAACAATAAAATATATCATAAAATATTCATTCAATGAGTTGTTAAATTGACAATTTCTTCAGTATGAAGCATGGTACGAAGAACTGCAGGTAAATAAACATAATTTCAACTTCACAGAGATGGATGTATAATTGGGGAAAATAGGCAAATGAAATTTTCAGTGCAGAAAGTACACAAGATGTTACGGAATTAAATGTGACATGTACCTCAGATTCTGAGAATAAATGCTTGCAAAGAAATGGAAAAAGTTTAAGTGAAATGGAGTAAATTAAATGAGAAGGATGGAAGTATAGAGTTAAAAATAAAGTGAAAATAGTGTCTGAATGGAAATCTCTGGATATTTTAAATTCTGAATATAATGTGAACTCTATTATAAGACATGATGCATTTATATCCCCTGCTAGAACAATTAACTTCCTTCCTGCTAATGTCAAATATATTCTTTTCTATGATGATGATGTGTATAAATTTCTGGACCTTAGGCAATTATTATGTCTCTATCCTTTTATTATAAAAGGCTTGGATTTTCTAAAACCATTGACTTATCACAGATGATTTAATTTCTTATCATTCTTATGACAAATTCCCACAAAATAGATGAATTTAAAAAAAATAGAAATTTATTCTTTTGGAGTTGCAAGGGATAGAACTCTTAAATTAAGGAGCTGGTCATCCAAAATCTCTACCAAAAAACTTGGAGATTTAATATTCAAATTTAGTAGTGCAGTAGAATACAAAGTCAAGAGTAAAGGGCTGGTGAGATGGCTCAGTGGTCTAAAGCACCTACTTAGAACAAGCTTCGCAAAGCACAGGGACCATGGTTCAATCCCCCAGCACCACATGCCAGCCATCCCTGCCTCCTGGTGAGCTGAGCTGGCCACACACACACATAAATAAATAAAAATTAAAAAAAATTATAAAAAAAAAACAAAGTCAAGAGTAAAAATTAGTAGAATTCCTGCACAGAAGCAACAAAGTCACAGAGCAGGAAATTACAGAAAGCATGCCTTGCACAATAGCTTCTAAAAAACTGAAGTACTTAGCAATCAATAAAACAAAGAATGCAAAGTATCTATACAGTGAAAATTGTAGTACCATAAATCTTGGAGATAGAAGAGGATAACAGAAAATAGAAAGAAAGAAATCCTTGTTCTTCGATACAAAGAATGAACATAATGAAAATGGTCATACTCTCAAAACTATTATACACATTTAATGCAATCCCAATAAAAATACCATTAGCATACATCATAGTTCTAGAGACAATATTTCTAAAATTTATTTTGAATCAAAGGAGACCTCAATAACAAAAGCAAGTCTGGGCAGCAAAAGCAAGGAAGGTGGCACCACAGTACCAAAGCTGAAATTATACCCCAAAGCTACTATAATAAAATCAGCAAGGTGTTGGGAATTATCCACAGGCCTGGTGATCAGTGGGATAGAAGAGAAATTCAGAGACAACTCCAAACACACTAAGCTATCTTATCTTTGACACAGGGGCCCAAACATTTTCACTGGAAGAAAGATAGTACTGGCTTTCTATATTCTGAAGATAAAAATAGACCCATGTCTGTCACCATGCCCTAAACTAAAAATGGAACCAAGTTCTAAATATTAAATAGAGATGCTAAGTCTACCAGAAGAAAAGTCCTCAGGACATAGTGGTAGCAGAGACTTCAGGAACAAAACCCATACTGCAAGTCAAATATTACAAAGAATCAACAAATAGTATCTCACCTTATTCTAAAAGTTTGGCACAAAAAAAATCACAACAGAGTGAAAATACAATCAATAAATGGAAAAAATATTATAATCAGTTTGCCTCAAACAAAGGATTTTCTCTAGATCATATGAAGAATTGAAAAAAATCATAATACCCAATTTAAAGGACACATTCCAAATACGAGCATCGAGATGAATGCACACTGCTCAGAAGAAAAAATACAAATTACAAATACATACATAAAAAAAGTTCAACATCTTTGGTCATTCAAGAGAAATAAATTGAAAGAATATTGAGATTTTTATCTCACCTTGTAAAGAATGGCTATCATCAAGAAATCAGCCAATAACAAATTCTGGATGGGTTGTGTGGAAAAAGTATCCTTCTCCACTTGTGGCAGGAGGGTAGACTGGTGCCACCACTGTGAAAATCTGTAGATACTAAAAATTAGGATTAGATTGCATACTGACAAAATTGCTATACGGATTCAATGCAATACTGATTAAAATATCATTAGTATATCTCACAGAGCTAGAGAAACCTTTCCTCAAGTTCGTTTGGAACCCGAAGAGAACCAGAATATCAAAAGCAATCCTGGGAAACAAAGGAAAAGCAGGAGGTATCATAATCCCTGGCCTAAAAGTCATATTATAAGTCTCCTGAGTTAAATTCAGCATAGTACTGGCATACAGACCTGAAAATCAATGGAACAGATTAAAAGAAGCAGAAACAACTATAAACACAAAGCCACCTCAATCTTGGTTAAGAGGCCAAATATGTTCACCGAAAGGAAGATACTCTCTTCAATAAATGGTGCTGGAAAAATTGGCTTCCCATAGGCAGAAGGCTAAAATTAGACTAATGTCTATCAGCATGCACTAAATTACAGTCAAAATAGAACAAAGATTTAAATATTGAAAGATAAACATTAAATCTTCAGGAGGAAAATGTAGGTAGAAATCATAAAGACATAGGAGTAGGTATAGAATTCCTGAACAAAAAACAAACTTTACAGGAAACACTTCAAAGAATCAACAACTTGGATCTTATCTTCTTGAAAAGTTTCTTCACTTCAAAGGAAATCTTCAACAGAGTACAAAGAAAACCCAAAA
>NW_004524737.1:3170838-3172612 GCF_000260255.1 Octodon degus | reverse complement strand
TCTGAAGAAAACCCTAGCAAAGTTCTTTATGTAGAACAAGTAGGATCACAAATAGATGTCAGAGATAAAAATAATAAATTGCAAAAGAAGATGATTGTTTAGAATTTTCAATTATATTATTGTGGTATGTGAGACAATAAGTATGTCTCATGAAATTTATTGGGCAAGAATGACCTGTATTTCAAGTATGACGCCACTATTACACATTGCTATCTTCCAATTACTGCCCTACTGTCTCTCAAGTAAATGTTTGTATAAAAAAGGAGTGATAAATGAAAATAAGAGAAAAGAAAAAAATGTTACAACTGTCCTACAATGCTGTACATGGTCAGATTTCTAAATTTCTGTGTAAAAATATGTAACTGTTTATTCCTAGTTTTTAAATAGTTTTTTATTTTTTTTAATTATTTTTCTTCATGTTCTGTAGGGACATAAAGGTTAACATATCATTACTTGATGGAAAATACTTATTTGATGTTATGCCTAAGATGTTTGATATTCAGACAGATAGTGAGGTTAAGCTCAACTGCCTGTGTTGTAGGGTAGTAATAATAAGCTTCTTTTCTGGAGGGTTAACAACCTAAGTTTGCAGATCAAAAATTAAAGAAAAAGAAGGGCTGCAAGGACAGCCAACATTTTGGCCCTAGCCTTTCAAGTTCAGTGAAGACACAGGACCTAGGAGATCCTGTACTGTAACACCATGTAACTAAGTTGTGTCTCAAATTTTCTGATCAAAGAGATTATGGGGCCACAGAGGAAGTGATTGATGATGCAGAGTGTGCCCAAGGAGAGTAACATGGAGAGAAAACATTCTCTCAGGGTTTCACAGAGAGCAAATTGTTCAAGCAATGGCCATGACTCATCCACATGGCTGACATTGACAAAGGATCTACAAAACTGTGGTACAGGATTTCACAATAAATCCTGAGGGGATGTGACTGACCTTATCAGATGCAAAAGCTACACTTCTTGTTATATAGTTCTTGCTTTATCTTAGTCTTAACCATCCAGCAGAAAAGTATAAAAACAAAGTATAAAAAGTAAAGCCATATTAATATGCTGAGATGTAAAAGACTCAAGTCAACAACTTCTGACATTGCTAGTCTTATGGAAAATCCACTACTATTGTGGACTACTGATCTATATTGGAATATTTTGCTGAATTCACACACCTGCAATATTTAAATGACAATGGAATACCTTTCTCTGACAAAACTAAACAAAAAAAGAGGATACAAATGAACAACCATTTTGTATCTGTATATTCCAAATAGTTATAATTGATAAACAGCTACATTCTCTTAATTCAATGAATAGAAAGATTTCTTCTAATAATTGTGGACAGGATATCATTTCTGCATCTTTTACAATGGATAACAGCTAAGACAACAATATGCAATGTATTGATTATTGAAACTGTCCTACTAATCAGTTTTCAAACTGTCTCATTGCTATTTGTTTCTCAATGAAATTATTTAAAAAAAGAAATTTATAAAATGTAAGGAATTAGAATACAAAACAAAATAGAATATGAAGTTAAAATTCTAGAATGCCTCCATTGTTTAGAAATAAACAAGAACAAAAATACTTTTGATGAAAATAAAAGGCATTCTAGTATCTTAAGGAAGTAGCATAGAATATTATGACAACCATGGTAATGCATGTGAGAAGTTTGTTCTTTTTATTCATAAAATAATTATTATCACTATCTACAAAATTATTTCAAAGCAAGATAGGAAAGAACAGATACAAGTGATAGAAATTATGTACTACA
>NW_004524737.1:3163963-3170738 GCF_000260255.1 Octodon degus | reverse complement strand
GAGAAGTTTGTTCTTTTTATTCATAAAATAATTATTATCACTATCTACAAAATTATTTCAAAGCAAGATAGGAAAGAACAGATACAAGTGATAGAAATTATGTACTACAATTAAATATACATGAGTCACTGATATTTACTTGCTTCAATAACTGAAAGATGAAAAACAAAAAGACTAAAAAACTAAGTTATTTTAACATATAGTGAAAACTGAAATCAATCCAGAACCCATGGGAAATTTTATTTGGTATAGCTGTAACAACCACCTCAAAATTTGCAAGTAAAAATTGACAGACCCAAAACAGATGCATGACAGGATGAAGATGAATATCCAAAGTTTATGAGAAATATTCAGCGTATTTACAGAATGATCAGAAAACAAATTATTAGGGATAGAGGTATGCTCACTGACATAATAAATTTGTGTAATATTTTTTAGTAAAACAATAACAAAGAAGGTATAAGAAATTCAAAAGAGGAAAAAAATTGGAGTTAAAAAAAGCATTAACTTATCCTTTCAGAAGACCAGCAGAAATCAACAATACAGTTATCCAAATCTTATTTTTTAAAATATGGCAATGTGAACAACTAATTTGAAAATAGCATCACGAAATACACCAAGCATGGTTTGAATTCCTATCACTTTGTTTAGTGAAATCTTATATTGTTTCTAATGCTGTTTCTGTTTCTTTTCTCTTTTTCTCTCTATTTTACCTTCTTTAAAATTAAAAAATAATAATATGCAAAGTAAAGTAGACCTAGGTGGCATAGACAGACCACAACAATAATAGAATGCATATTCTTTTCAGATTCAAATAAAATTTTCAAAATGTTTACCATGCAGTTGGACCTGAGCAGTGTTTTTACTGTATTTCACAGTTTAAATCATATAAATCATATTCTTTTAAGGTGTTAACATAAAGTAAATAACAAATGGTTGGAAACTGTTCATATGTTTAGAAATGAAGAGGTATGCTGTGAAGTCACAAATAGATCAACAAGAACTCATCATGGAAGCTCGATGACATTTGGCAACAAAGTGAGAATATAGCATCCAATCATATGTAGGGTAGACAATGCTGTTTTAGAGATAAATTTACAAACTTAATTTGATAAAACAGAAAAAGCAAAAAAGGCTAAGCATCAGTGAGAGAAGTATCTATTTTAAGAAGATAATATAAAGAGTACATTCAAGACCAGAATGCAAGTATTGGCACGTTCGGTGTTGGAACATCAATACTCAGGGTTGGGAGCCATGGAAGCTTGGAAATTGATCAAATGTGTTTAGGTGGCACTAGGCCTCAGTGCCTAAAGCAAACAAGCTACAGTAGCCCTGAGAAAAAATCTTGTCTGATTAAGGTCAGCAATTAGTTGCTAGGCAACCTTTTGTCACGTGTTAGTAACTTTGCAAAGGTATAAATAAAAGTTGATTTTGTTGTGGGGATCTTGCCTAACAGGCAGACCAGTGCCTAGTGCAGCTTTTGTCTTCTTGTCTATCTTTTCTCATTCCTTCTGCTGTTTCTCCCCAGGTAAAATTGATCTGACTGAGACCAGTGGTTCCCCACAATTCAGTTCTAACAAGAGGAACCCATGAGCAATATTTGTCAACCAATCTGAAAAAAATAAAAACAACAACAACAAAGAAAAATCCAGAAAAACTCTGGTGATAAACTAATTGTTTGGTAAATCCTAAATGATTTCCAATATCTCTTCCCTGATATTTGTAATTTACATACTTTTCTTTGGTGAATATGCATGGAACTTGTGTATTTGATGGGTTAAATCAATAAGTAGCTTATGTTCACCCTATCATTAACATGTCTCATGTGTATACTTCAAGAAAGTAATTAATTGATAACAAATCAATAAGGATTATGCTATGCTCAAAGGCCTAGACAAATAAGTGAATCACTTCTAAGAAGTGCCAGCCCTTGCTTGCAAAATGGTTAGAAACATCTTGATCATTTTCTTGTTGGCCTTCAAAAATCTGTTGCCTCCTGGAAGATAGCCTTTTAGATCTTCTACTCAGGGACTTTCTGATAAAATGCCTCTAGGAATTGCTGTTGGTCTCCTGCTGACAGTCCTAAGACAGAAGTACATACTTCTTGCTGTCAGAGGTGTTGAGTTCTGGCAAAAATAGTATGGGTTTTTCAGAAGATGCTAAGTACTTACCTGGATTGCTAAATTAAATAAAATATGTAGCCACAGATAGGAGTTGTGTTATGCTGTTCAATTTGTGATAATTGGTTATATACTTTAAGATATTAATGTTATTTTTATTGGCTTGTGCTCTTCAAAGGATTTCTTTAATTTTCAGTATGTGAAAAAATATATTTAGAAATGAAAGTCATTCATTTGCTTGGCTCTATGACTTTGAAATTATATATTCCTTTCCATTACATTTATTTATTTAGTCAGTTGGTTGGTTTTATTCAATCCTTGTTGATAGATTAAAGGTGATTCTTCTCACTGCAAATCTTAGCAAGTAACTTCAAAACTCTTCCCCTCAAAACTATAATTATCATCTTTTACCTTTCCTTTGGGTCATTTGATGAGAAATCGTACACAAAGTTTGATGCATGGGGTTATTTACATATTTTAAAATCAGTTGAGCAATTCATCTTTTGTTTTCTATGTTATTTTTAAGTATTAATCGCTTATTGAATGCAGATTAGAGTACATGCTTCAGGAGTCTTGAATAGTTAAGTTCTAATTAATTGATTTTTGTATGCCATCAGAAAAGTTTGTGGCTTTCTTTTCAATACAACTAGCACCAAAATGATTTATTGCCATTTATTTTGGACTAAGCCTTGTGGAAAGCTCTATTGAGGAAAGGAGGTAGTAAATGTCCCAGAATGCATTTAACTAATGAAGTCCTTTTGTTCAAATGCTTTAGAGTGCAGTGAAGTCAGCTATACATTGATTCCAAGGAACCGGTGACAGTGCTGCTAATAAGTGGTCTCAAATTCTCACCCAAGTACATGACAATTGCCCAGAATTGTTTTTTGTGTTCATCACTTGCATTCCAGACCCATTGCTTAACCTTCACAACAATCCCACATGATAAATATGACTTTTACTTTCATCTTGTGGGTGAGGTAAAGAGGCAAAAATGATATCTCTTCTGAGGTCAATGACCTAATAAAGAGGTGATCCGTTGGTTGTGTCATCAGCTACATGCATATCACTAGTACCATTCAAAACTCTAGCGATCCACCTACCCCTAAATTGATCATTCTAAGCACCAAAATCACTCCTGCCCTTGCAGAAGAAATCTTTAAATTCAATGGAAGTATTTTTCATTTTCACAAATAAAGAAAGTGTTATGGGTTGGGTGTCGATGTCCCTGCAAAGCCTCATGTAGCGAGGGGTGAACTTTGTGATTAATCCATAATCCATTGTTCAGATTATGTTTGTAAGTACTGATGAGATTATGGGTATGAGTGCTACACATGCTGGAGAGAATAGCCTGAATGCAGTAGAAGGATGGGAAATAGGCTTACTCTCTGACTCTGCCCCTCCTTTTTTGCTCTTGCTGTTTTGCTGTTTTATGCTGCCTTGAGCTGCTGCGGTCTGCCATGTGCCTCCCTGCCTTGGTACCAGCTGATTATGGACTGAAACCTCCACAAACTGTGAGCTAAATAAACATTTCCTTCCTTCATTTTGGGTGTTGGGTATTTTTTTCCTCAAGAATGAGGGAAAAGTAACTAAGTTAGAAACGAAGGTTGAGAGATGTTAAATATTGTATCCAGGTTTTAAGATATGTTGATATATGAAGGACATCACCAGCCTATTAATAAATTTAAGATATGCTGCTCCTTTGTTAAACTTTATTATGCCTTGGTCTCTGGGACAGCAGGGAGGAGAGTAAGGACGCATGCCTCTTTCAGGTAACCCAACCAAACCCACAGTGCTGAGGCCCAGGACAACAGCTGGGCCCCAGATGTAGGAGTGTACATACTCCTTTACAGGGCAGGGTAATCAACAAGACCAGCAATATTGAAGGTTCTGAAGCAGCAGTGAGGAGCCAGTAGTTGTACTGAGGAGAATTCCACCAACAGAAGTCTAGTCCCAGCCCCCATATCCAGAGGTCAAAAATCAGCTCCAAACCTGGCACATTTCTGGGATTAAAAATGAATACTATCACAGAATGGAAAACACCAGAGGTATTTACTTTACTATTTTAAGTCGCCCATCTCTGTTTGATTGGTTATCTCTTTCCTGTTTAGTTAGGTATTATCTTCTTTTGCTCTGTATTCAGAAGTTATTTTTGTACTTGGTTGGTGTTGTTTTTCTTCTTTTCTTTTTTCTCCTCACTTTCTCTTGTTTCCTTTTGCTTCATTCTCTTTTTCCCCTATTCATTCTCCTTTTTCATTCTTTATTTTCAATGTTTATGTTTTTTACCTTTCTTTTTAATTATTTTCAATAGATCTTTTTCTCTTTCCCCAATTAACATTTTTTTAGTTTGCAAATTTGGAAATTTATCGTTTAATTCACAAGCTTCTTATAGCTTTAGTTTAAAAAAAAAAAAAAAAAACAGCGAAACCAAGGCACTATTTCAAAGTCCGGGCCCTTCTTCCAGCTTCTACAAGAGATCTGAACATTATATATCTCCATTGGAAGAATAAGACAAAAGTGTGAATGGAGCCATGACATTTCAGAAAACACAGCATTTCATGTGGCTGAGCATCATCCTTTCTTTCTTAACTGCCTTTAGAAGCAGGGGCAGAGGGGGAAGGTGGGGCTGGTGACGAGGGAGGGAAAAGAAAAAAGAAACTCAGGACAGAGTAGATTCCAGTCCTAGTGCTCTGAGTCAATGTGAAACACATCTGTAGAGGCCTAGTGTTCTGAAAAACAAGTTTTCATTTTTCTGTCTCCAACTGGAGGTCAAATCCTGATTCCTTTCAGCAGCGATTCCACAGGCAACAGGGAAGACTGTGGCGCTGGAACATCTGCCTATACTTCTGTGATACTCCAGCAGTGCTCTGATTCTGAACAAGCTTGCAAACCATACAAGGTTGGTAGCAGAACTTAAATGAGTGTGAAGACCTGAATAAGAAGAAGTAAACAAAACAAAGAAAGAAAAAGAAAAGGGTGAAAGCTTCCCTTGGAATAGCAAGGGGCCTTTAAAGAAATAATGCCATCAATACTTAAACCCCTTTTAAAAATAGATTTTTTGGTTTAAAATATTTTACTCTAAATGAATGTATGTCACATGTCAGTGAAAAAATGTTGCTAATACACTGTGCACACCTTTTGAAATGTAAATCCATGCCCTTCTTTTTCATATGGTGCATTTGAGCCTAGCAATTATTACAACAAATGTAATAGTCTAAAGCTCAAACACATTTTGGCAATTTTGAAATTGAATTGAGTGGAAACCAAATAAAATTTACATCCTAACCAACATTCCCCCCTAGGACTGTGGGGACACTTGAGCCTTCTGCATGGATCACAGAGCCTTTTCCTGCAGGTGCTTCTCTAAGTTGTCCAGGTTGTGTTCAGCTTTGATCTCAGTCTCCTTCTTGGGTTCGGGGGCTGCCTCAGGTTCTTCGTATGCTGATGTGGTTGTGGGAGCAGCAACAGCCACAGGTGTAGCAGGAGCCGCAGAAGTTGCAGCCACAGCCTTTTCCTTCTTTTGTCTTTTGTGTTTCTTGTGTTTCTCATCCTTTTTTTGTTTCTATTCCTTCTTTTTCTTCCCACCTCCTTGTTGGTCAGAATTCAGGGCAGGTGATGGGCTCCTCCTGTGGCTTTTAGCTTTCCTGGTTGGCACAGAAGGTCAAGTTTGTGGAGGGAGATTGAGGCTGGATAGGGAACTGGGGTGCTGGAGGCTTCTTAGCCACTATTTCAGAAAACCCAGAGACAGACGGAGAGGATGGAGCCCGTCTTATAGACTAGGCTCGGAGAGGCAGCCTTTTTTAACTTTTTAAGTTCTGGAGTTCTGGAGACTCTCTTTATGGGCCTGGTACTCGAAGAAGGGGACTGCCTACTTTGGAGTGAGGCCTACATTCCTCTTCGAACAGGTGGAGGACTTGAGGTCTGAGGAGTTCGAGGCTGAGGTGAGGGAGAATGTCCTTTGTTTGATTGTGGTGACCGCGTCTCCCTGGGAACACAGCTCGAGGAACACCCTTTCCTAGGCGTTGAGAAGATAGAAGGTGAGCATCTCTTGGTGACTGGGGAGCTTCTCTGTGTGGGAGGAGGACGGGGGAGACCAGGCTCTTTGGTAGTGGGGATGGAGATGCCCTTCTCTTGGGAGGGGCGGGGCAAAGCCATCCTTCTCTTTGGAGGTGGAGAGCACTTCTTCTGTATGGGAGGAGAGTATCTTCTCGAGGAAGATGGGAGCAGTCCAGTGAGAGGTGAAAGAGTCCTTAGTCGTGGTGATGGTATGGGGGATCTGCGCTGCCGAGGAGCTGGAGCTGGTGAGGGCGAGCGACGTCTTCTGGTGGGCGGAAGGGAAGGAAGGGCTTCTCCTTCATCTACCCCACAGGGAGGTCTCTTTCTGACTCTTTCATGGTGATGGAGAGGCGCTTTGGGAAGGGGAATGTCTCCACCACTGGTCTGCATCACCATTTTTCACATGGGATCACTTGGGTCGCTTATCTTCAGAGGAAGAGAAGGAGCCAGAGTCAGATGAAGACTGCTGGTTCCGTCGTGGGTACTGGCTTCTCTGTGGCACAGAATCAGCTGCAACCATTTTGCCACCTTTATCTTCTTCAGATTCAGACAACTTTACCTTCCTAGGCGTTGGTGCTGGTGATGGCAATTCTCTTTTCTCA
>NW_004524737.1:3149822-3151968 GCF_000260255.1 Octodon degus | reverse complement strand
AGAGAGAGAGAGATTCTATAGTGTTTTCCTAGGTCTTGTTTCTTCTATTAGTGTGTGGCTATTTGTGTCAGACAGAAAATTTAGAGCAATATGAGGGTCTGTAATCTTTCACACATTTCTAATTGGCTTCCTCCAACAAGCTGTGCATGTTACCATGTCTTACAAGGTCCCTAATTTAGCACTCAGTGAGGCTGTAAAACACACTCGCTCAGGCAGACAGGCATGGGAGCAGCGAGTCCTTGTCCTCGAGAAAGCAACACTGGTTGCCTGTGGGGTCATGTTGCTCTAGGAAGGGATGAAAATTGTTTATTTGAACCAATGCTAGATACTTATTAGGGAATTGACAGCTTTTTATAGCAATGTCTCCCAATTCAATAAAGAATGTCACACTTTCCTTTTCTTTTATTATTTATTTACTTATTTATTTATTTTTTTTGCAGAACTGAGGATTGAACTCAGGCCCTTACAATTGCCAGGGAAGCACTTGTTCTACTGAGCTATCTCCCCAGCCATTGAGCCATCTCCCCGGCCCTGCCATACCTTTAATTGTGATCTCTTCCAGCATGTTCTTACCTGGTCTTACGTGAAGATTAACATGGATGTATATGCTGGTCTTTTAGAAGCAGATGTATGGTCTTGGACAAATTCAAAATATGCAAAAGTTTAATTTTTAGCAATGGTTGCAAATGGACGGGCATGGAAAGGAGTGTTCTGTTAGGCTTTCAGCGCTGTAGCCAAAACGCCTGGCATACACAACTTAAAGGAAGAAGTGAGGCTCACTGTTTCAGGGGACTCAGGCCATCCTACTCTGGCTGAAAGGCTGGAATACCATGGAATCAGGGTGTGGCAGGGGAAGCTGTGTAGCTCATGGCAGCCTGGAAGCAAAACAGGAGAACAGTGCCAGAGGAACAGAGACAGAGTCTATGCACAGCACCCAGGATCAAGTCCCCATGACCTACCTGGCACACACCAGGCAATGTGCTTTCCTAATTCCCAGAGGTTTTCTTAATTTAATCAATTTGAAATATCACCACTTATAGTCACAATGTGAAAAAGTCAGGTTCCTTTTGTGCTTTTAGCTCTATGTTCACATATAGAACAAAGGAAGACTTGCATCCTGACTGTTCTGTGACTTTGGACAATAACAGCTTCTATCTTTTTGAAACAGAGAGAGTATCTATCTAAAAGTTAGCATAAGAGATAAAAGATGTAATGTACACAGAGTACATAGCAAACTGCTAAGCACACAGTAAATCGTTCAACCAGTGCTTCTTGTTATTTCCTGTGGTACTACAACATTTTCTCATTTTTACTACTAAAATAAAGTATAAGGAAAATTCTGTTAAAGAAATTATTTTGTTAAGAATTTTACTGGTATGTGGGCTTTAAAGGCAAAACTGAGTAATTGAAACATGTGAATAGTATAGAAAAAAAAAACAGGAGGAGAAAGAAAAGAGGTAAAATTATGAATAAGGCCTGATGGTTAGTAATGAAATATTAGGGAGTAAAGAAATGGAAAGAGGAATGCATGAAGGTAACAGAAAGTAAGAATAAAATGAAGATCAAGAAGTAGAATGCTCATGGATAAGTTGAGATCAAATTGTAATGTTAGGAACTCTATTGTTACTTATTTGTTTCAGTGAGAAGGACTCATACTTCTTCATGAGTTGTAAACTAATTCAATTACTACTTTGATTTCTGATAGGAAAAAGTGCAGAAAGTTAAAAGTGTCATGAAAACAGATGTGTCAGGTCCATGGTGAAGGTCGTGGGCTTGGAAATGCTAGTCTCAAGGGCACAAGAAGTCAGCAAGAAAATGAACTCAAAAAGGACAGAAGGCAACTCAAGAAGGTCTGCTGTCTGATAGAATAGGGCGATCAGAGGCAGCAATCTTGAGAAGCCAGAGTGAATGTAAAAATGCCACGTTGCTTTTTTATTAACTCTTCTTCTTTTGGCTTCTCCTTGTAGAAGCACCACTGACTGAAAATATTATGCTAATAGAAAGAGGTGAAATCAATGAACTGTAAAGGGAATAGTAGGCTGGCCATGAAGCCATAAATTTCTCTGCCTGTCATTTGCTGCCCCCACCCCTTAACTAGGTGGGTTTGACCTTGAATTATATATATATGTATGTATATGTATATATA
>NW_004524737.1:3147873-3149722 GCF_000260255.1 Octodon degus | reverse complement strand
GGCTTGCTGAAGGAGATAACCTATGAGTTTTTCAAGGGGTAATGGATGTTCTCTTGGGAGGCTTCTTTGGTGGTGACTGGGAACGAGATGAGGAAGATGAACTGCTCCCAGATAGTGATGCTGACGACCACCTCCTTCGTCTTACTGGAGATCTACTCCTTCTATGCCTTCGAGGAGATAGCATTGGTCCTGGTGGGGTTCTTCGAGGAGATGGTCTCCTTCTTGGGCTTGGCCACCTTCTGGGTGAATATGATCTTGATTCGGTTTTATGGCACCTTCTTGGATGAGGATGAGAAGGAGACCAAGAATGGGTCTGAGATCTTGATTTGGAATGTGACTGAGGTCTTGGCCAGGTATTTTCTTTTTCTTTTTGAAATTTTTTCTGGAGTAAGCTCTCTAGTTTCTGGTGTGGTTTCAAGCTTGGGAATTTTCAGGGTGTCACTACTAGATGTAGCCTCTTTTACTGAAGGTTCTTTTATTTTTACTGAAGATTCAGGGGTCTCTGGAGTTTTTGCCTTCTTTTCTGGAGCAGAGGAATGACTCGGGCTCTTGGTTCTGTGTCAGGGATATCCAGAGTGACTGCATTTTCTCTCTGGGGCTGCTAGGGGAAGATCATCTTCTAGGGGAAGGAGATCTGGATTTGAATCTTCTTAGGCTTTGAGACCTCTCCTTTTTTTTTCTCTGCTGCTTTCTTTTTTTATTTCCTTATGTCTCTTATCTTTGTCTTCATACTGCTTTTTCATTGATGCCAATTTTTCTTGTTCAATCTGTCTCTGTTTTATTTCTTCTTTCTTTAGTTCTAGGAAAGCAGAAGGGATTCCAATGATGTCTTCTTGTGCACTTAACAGCAGGGGCCAAAGTTCTCCCATAAATTCTCTAGCATTTTTCCCAGTAAAAACCCAGTCAGGTTGACTTGCATCATTTTGGAACCTGGATTCTTCACTTTTAACTGGCTGAATAAGAACTCAATCACAACACCATCTTCAAATCCAAGGATTTTCTATTACTCACTTTGTTATCTAAGGCTTTATAATCTCCAAATTTACTTTACTCATGTCCATCTTTTTTTCTAGGCATTCTGCAAATTTCAGCTGCTTCATTAGTTTCTTCCATTTGTTGCTGAACCAATTATCCACTTCTGCACTTGTTCCACAGAAGAATCCCACATCCATCTTGTTGCCTCACTCAGACATCCCCTCAACTACCTCTTGAATTTAGACATTCAAGCTAGTAAACATTGTCTCTGCCCTTTATGACTATACCTTTTTATTCTATTGTACAGTTTCCCAAAACTCAGGGGCTCATCCTTTAATCCTCAGCCTTGACTCTAGTATATATGATCTCACTGCTTACTGTGTCCTATTGCTTGCCCATCTTAAACTCCGTGATGCCACCCACTGAAGGGTGAAATCATTTTATTAAGAGGGAAAAATCACTGCATGTTTTTCATGGTATGTTTTTGATTTTGTTATATAATTTTGGAGTTTGCTTCTGTGGTTAGAAGTAACAGATTAATCATTGCCATAGTTTATCAATAGTTAGGGTTTACTTGTAACCATTGTTATTACTACCTGTTCTACTTTAACCAGGATGTTATACATGACAAAAGCAGTTTTCACCCAACACTGTAATTGTATGAGGGTATTTTATATTACTTTTCCTGAGAAAGAAGTAGCAATGAGACAGTTTCAAAACAGGTTATTAGGACAGTTATAATAACTAATACATTGCATATTGTTGTCTTTGTAGTAGTTATTCATAGTAGAATATGCAGACATGATATCTTGTATAAATAGTATTAGTTCAAAATTTTCTTCTCATTGAACTAAGAGAAAGTAGCTGTACATCT
>NW_004524737.1:3135534-3137213 GCF_000260255.1 Octodon degus | reverse complement strand
GAGAGAGAGAGCAAGGCTTTTATGCTATTTAAGTAAAATACTATAGTATTTAGCATACCTAAACCAGGATTATGTATAGGCTATAAACTTGGTAAACAAATACCTGTCCTTAAGAAAAAGTACATTTCACACAAACAAATTGGGAAGATTTAATAAAAGACAATTTTTCCATGTACACAGTTTGATTACCCTGTACATTTTCACCACTACATCAGCTTTTTCTTTATTCACTTGAGAATTTGGGTATCTCTGAATGCCTGCCTAAACTGTTATAAGATAAATAATGAGTCATTTATTTACAGCACAGGTTTATGAACCTATGCAAATTATATATTTTTCCCCACAGAGACACACCATGCTTAATCTCTGCTTATGAATATTAGGAATGTAGTAAAAGTAAACACATGCACACACATACACACAAACACATCTACGTAGTCCTATGCACATGAGTCTTTCAGCATAGTGGTTTTTGGTATGCAGAACACAGAATCATTTATTCTTTTTCTGAGAAAAAAAATCTTGTTTTATTTTTTTGGATTTTAACATCATTGACAAGTTAGAGCCTTTCTCCAGTGAGCAAGAGTATCAGTTACTGGCAGAAAGTTGCTTAACTGTTTGAATTTTATAAGCATTTTATATCCCCAGTCAATTTATGCTTTCCAAGTGTCATCAAGTGACATTTATCAAAAACATAAATGTCCTTTCTTGTCATTTTAAAGGAAGAAAAATTTTGTCTTAGGAACATTATTTAACTGTAATGAAAGTCTTAAAATACCAGAAAATGACTGAAAATAATTTTATTATATAACAACCGCTGCATGCAAAGGATGGATATATGTACCAGTAGAGTTTCAAGTTGTTAGCAGATGCGTTTCAAAATTCTATTGTTAATTAGCTACTTGTTGTTAAAATGCTGCCCCAGAGCAGTTGTTAAATCTCACTATTGCAGCATTAATTATGATTTGGTGAGATTTGCAACAAAATTACATTCTAAATGAATCAGGGGAGGTTGTTCGTTGGAACGCTACTGCTAGCCCTCCCAATGATCAACAGATGTCACACTACTTTTGTTATTTCTTGTAGGTTAATTTTTCCTCCAAGGGTAAGTTATAAACAACAAGAGTTCTAGATAAGAAAATCAAGAGCACAGTCCTAATCTCAGCAGTGCTATAATTTGGATATTAAATATCCTCCTATATGTTACAGGTTTATTGTCCCTCTGGACGTCATTGCGATGTACTGGAGACTACAAGAAGTGACTCCTAGAGGACTTTAGGACTTTGGGGGGCATGGACTTGAAGGGGATTTGACTCGTCTTTGTTATCCGCTGCCATGAAGTGAGCATCTTTCTCTGCCAAATCATCCTGATCTAGTGAATTGCCTCCTACAAACCTAGAAACCATGGAGACAACTGGCCATTTGTTGAAAACTCCAAAACTCTGAGGTGAAACAAATCTTGACCTTGGTGAGTCTTAGGTATTTTCTTGCAGTAACACCAAAATAACTAAGACATACAGAGTTTCTTAGAAATCTTTATGAGTGCTGGTGTGGTATGTCCCAAAGCTCTTAAAATAAGGTGCAATATCAACAAGAAAAATTTATACCAGACAAAATTACTCTATTTCAATTAGATGGACAGAGTCCTGGTTTTGTTCCGGGGTAAGAGAAATAACTCT
>NW_004524737.1:3130851-3135434 GCF_000260255.1 Octodon degus | reverse complement strand
TATATATATACATATATACATTTTTCACTACAAAATTGTCCTTCATTTACATCCCCCTTCCATGTTTACTTTTCTCAGAGATGTGTATTCCATTACCATTCATATACTGTAGGTGCATGAATTCAGCAGAGCAATCCAATATAGTCCAGTAGTCTATAATAGTAGTGGGTTATCTGCATGACTGATAATGTCAGATGTTGTTGACTTGAGCCTTTTACAGCTTAGCATTTCAATATGGCTTGACTTTTTAATACCTTGTTTTTATACTTTTCTGCTGGATGCTTAAGACCAAGATAAAGCAAGAACTATATAATAAGAAATGTATATAACAAGAAATGTAACTTTTACATCTGACAAAGTCAATCAAATCCACTCAGGGTTTACTCTGAAGCCCTTTACAGCAGTTTGCAGATGTTTTGGAATTGTCAGTCATGTGGATGAGTCACAGCCATTGCTTGGCCAATTTGCTCTCTGTGGAAACCGGAGACAATGTTTTCTCTCCAGATGACTCTCCTTAGGCACATTCTATGTCAACGATCACTTTCCTTTGGGGCCCCATAATCTTTAAACCAGCTATCCTCCTACTGGCAGTTTTCTCAGAAGAACTGAAAACATCCTATCATAGTGACATATATGTACCTATGTTTAAAGCAGCACAATGTATGATAGCCAAATCTTGGAAGCAACCAAAATGCCCATCACATGAGTAATGGATGAAAAAGATGTGGTATCTTCATGCAATGGCATATTACTCAGCTATAAAGAATGATAAACTCGAAGTCTTCATATATAAGCTTATGCCACTTGAAGATATACACATAAGTGAAATAAACCAGACCCACATGTGTAAATATTGTATAGTCTCCCTAGTGTAAGAACTCAAAAGAAGAAATAAAAGTAGAAAGGTATAACACAACTAAATGGAAAGTGAGAACTAATGTATGAAGTTATAATCACCCCAGCATCAAAAGTTAGGAGCTGAACCAAAGAGTAACCTTCCATGTTTTATAAATTTGAAAAATAGGGCTTTTGGGTAGCTACAGGAATCCACCTACATCTAGAGGATATTGTGGAACAGCAGACAGCCTCTAGGGAAACCTCAGTGCTATCAATGAAGTTCTCTATCATAGAAACTGACCAGCGTCAACATAGAAAAGAACAAAAAGGACAAGCTAGAAAAATGACAAGGTGCAGAAGTAAAGTATAGCTTAAGAAACTCAGCCTACCCAGCACAAGTCCAGAATTTAAGGATATAAGTGAAATTGGAAATAAAACCCTGGAACTTTCTGATGTGACAGCATCAGAAGTAAAAAAAAACAAAAACAAAAACAAAAAACAGTGGAAACAATCACACAGGTAAAAAAAGAAATGATGCTTAAAATCAAAAGTATTAGAGAAGTCATGGAATCCACAAAACAAATCCAAATAGAAATAGATGAGATTAAAAGATCTACTGAAAATATGTGCAACAGGTTGAATGAAGGAAAAAATAGAATATCAACTTAAAGATAGACTTGCAGCTAAGGATAATGAAAAGAAAAAATCTTAAAAGGACCAAGAACTCATGAACAATCAGTCCAACAGCTACATGATGATGAAGCAATGAATAACAAAAGATTTATTGGAGTCAAGGAAAAAGCTTGAGATGGCACAAATGACATGAAAAACTCTCCATAGAAATAATGGCAGAAAACTTCCAAAGCGTGGATAAAGAATTTGACATGCATATAAGTAAACCATATAGAAGTTCAAATATTCATGACCAAAAATATATACCAAGACATATGATAATTAAATTACAGAAATTCAGTACAAGAACAGAACATTATAAGCTGTTAGAGTAAAGAAACACCTAAACTACCAAAAAAGCCCATCAGATAGACCATGTAGTAAATACATAAAAATGAATAAAAAAGAATCCTACAAAAAAATTTTAAAAATCCTTAAAAATAAAATTCACTAAAAATATCTAACAAGGGAAGTAAAAGATCTAGTACTCTGATAAAGGAGATCAAAAAGTACAAAAGAAATTGGAAAGATATCTATTGCTCATAGATAGGAAGATATCACATTTTAAAAATGTACATAGCTGTTTCCCATCTTGTAAGATGGCGAGCAAAAAAATTGAGAAGCCAGACACTAAACAGAAGAAACTCAAAGCCAAGAAGACTGCTGCCAGTGGTATTGATAAAAAAAGGGTAAGATGAAGGCAAAAAAGTCCAAGAAGGGGCAGCCACACTGCAGCTAAAATCTTGTCCTAGTTAAAGGAATTGGTAAATACGACCTCCTATGTATTTTAGAAAGGCTTTGTACAAGAGAAAGTACTCAGCTGCTAAATCAAAGGTTGAGAAGAAAAAGGAGAAAGTTTTTGCTACTATCACAAAATCAGTTGGTGGGGACAAGAATGGAGGTACCTAGCTGGTTAAATTTTGAAAAATGCCTAGATACTATCCTACTAAAGATGTGCCCTGAAAGCTCTTGAGCCAAGGCAAGAAACCCTTCAGTCAGCATGTGAGGAAACTTCAAGCTAGCATCACTCCTAGCACCATGTTGATACTCCTCATTGAGTATCACAGAGGCAATAGTGTGGTCTTCCTGAAGCAGCTGTCCAGTGGCTTTCTACTTGTGATTTGGCCTCTTAGACTTAATTGTGTTCATCTACAAGGAAAATTTGTCATTTCCACCTTTACAAAAATTGAAATCAGCAAAGTGAAAACCCCATACACATCACTGATGTTTGTTTCAACAAGAAGCAGATTCAGAGAGCAAGAACCAGGAGGATGAGATTTTTAACACCTAGAAAGAGAGATACCAGATTTCACAGCAACACAGTGTGGATCAGGAAGTGGTAGACTTTCTACTATGAAACACCTCAACTGAGACAAATTTATTCCTGCAAACCCTTCTAAATTCAGCTTGTGTCAGATATCTGGGGTCCATTGAGCAAGATATAACTTTTGGGTTTAAGGCATCCTGCAGGGAGACCTGCACAAGGAATGTGATGGCAACTTCCCCTGTAGTGGATTTAGAGGAAGCATCTTGCCTAAGGGTTTGAGTGCAGTAATCCTGAGAAGGCTTCACTCAACTGGGCTGCATGAAGTAGACAGTGAAGGCTTAACTGTGCCTCTATAGACAAAATCCGGTGGATCCCAGTAAAAGGAATCTAAAAGTAATCAAGTATGTTCCCCTCCAGTACCTCTCTCAGACAGGAGATTTTTCCCCCTCAATAAATATGTTCTGTTCATAAACTAAAAAAAGAACAGGAGGAGGAGAAGGGGGGAGAGGAGGAAGAGGAGGAGGAGGAGGAGGAGGAGGAGGAGGAGGAACGCAGTGGACTCACAGATTTTCAACAAAAATCAAAGCTGTTCCTCAGCTCTGGGGCTACCTGTGATATGTTTTTTTCTCTGACAAATGGAATTTATCATCATAAATTATTGTCCTAAATTTCTTACTGAGAATCTAATTAAATAACTGATACATTTTTTAAAATGTACATAATCCCAAAATAGTCATACAGATTTAATGTAATGCTAATAAAAATATCATTAGCATACATCACATATATAGAGAAAATATTCCTAAAATTCTTTGGAACCAGAAGAGACCTAGATTAGCAAAGACAATCTTAGCCAACAGAGAAAAGGCAGGAGGCCATCACAATCTCTGACCTGAAATTACACTATAAAGCTACTGGGATACAACCAACATGGTACTGGCAAAAGACAGACCTATACATCAATGAAACAAATTAGACAGTATTGACACAACTGCAAACAGACTGAGTCAACTTATATTTCACAAAAGGGTCAAACATGTTCACTAGAAGAAAGATAATCTCTTAAATAAAGTGGGCTAAAATAAGGCTGTCTGCACAGTGAACACTATAACTAGAATATGTCTATTATCATGCAAAGAATTAAATCAGAAATGGATCAAAGATATAAATATTAAAACACAAACACTAAATATACTGGAAAAGAATGTGGACAGAAATTTTGAAAACATAAGAGTAGGCAGAGACTTCATGAACAATGTCCAAACTGCACAGGAAAAAATTTAAAAGGCTCAACAATTGGGATCACATCCTATTAAACAGATTTTATACATCAAAAAAAATCACCAATAAAGTGAAAAGACAATCTAAAGCATGGGAAAAATTTCAGCTAACTGTCCTTCAGACAAAAGATATATTAAACATATAAAGAACTAAAAAAAGACACCCCAAATTTGAAGACCCAATCTAAATGCCCAATCCACAGATGGGCATCTGAGATGAATACAAAATTTTCAGATGGAGAAATATAAATGGCAAATAAATACACAAGAAAGTGTGCAACATCATCAGTCCATTGAGAGACACAAATTGTACCAACACTGAGATTTCATCTCAGTAAAATAAGAATAGCTATCATTAAGAAATCAACGAACTGTACAGATTTAATGCAATCCCTATCAGACTACCACCAATATACCTCACAGACATAGAGAAATCATTCCTAAAATTTATTTGGAACCAGAAAAGACCTAGAATAGCAAAGGCAATTCTGGGCAATAAAAACAAGGCAGGAGGCATTACAATTCCT
>NW_004524737.1:3110330-3122575 GCF_000260255.1 Octodon degus | reverse complement strand
AAGTATATATAAATTATAAATAAAATATTTTATTGCCTATTTTATTCCCTTTATTCTCTTTATACACAGAGGATGAAAATGCTTTCTATGAACAAATTTAATTCATCTATCCAATCCAAACATGAGATTTTCTTTCAAAATTTATTTCTGATCATATATATATGCATAGAGTATGAATAGCAATCTTAGATCCATCTCCAAGACTGTATCCAAGTAGATGCACTACTATCATTGCTCCAAGCCCCTCACTGAATTAGAGCTGACCTGAACCTACTTAGACCTGTGCAATTCTGTTTGCTGGATGTCCACCTTAGGCTATGCTTCAGTTTCCTTTGCACACAGTGAGCATACTCAGATTATGGCATGGGTAGTGACTATAGGTCTCAGATGATCTTCCCCATAAATTTTTTCAACAAAGTTACCCAAATGTTTCCTGGTCATAGTGGGCACTTATGCATGAGGCTAAACCTGGGCCATATATGCATACATGACTGAAGCATCCCAGAAATAATAGCACTAGAACTAGAGAGGAGACCAACTAAACCAGTGGTTCTAACACGTTTGTGTGTCCTAGAATCAACACTGTGTTGATCAACTTTCCATCACTGTGACAAAAACCTGAATTAATCAACTTAGCAAGTCAGAAGAATTTTGACTTATGGTTCAGAGATTTCAGACAATCATTTGGGCATTATGCTTTTGACCAGTGGTACATCAACTCATCTTGGTGGAATGCATGGTGGTGATAACTACTCATCTGTCAGCAGTCAGGAAGCAGAAAGAAAGACAGGAAGGCTCTGGATGCAGAATCTCCCTCAAGTGTACACCCTGAATGATGCAATTTCCATCTAGTAAACCATATCTTCTAAGGTTTCTCCACCTCCCAAAATGTCAAACTAGTAGTGAGGCTATAACATGTGGATCTGTGCAAGACTTTGAAGATCCAAATCTCAACAAATAGGGATGTTTCCTTCAAAGATCTCTAGAGCTCTGTATCAGATTGTCTCACACAAAGGGCAGTAGTTTAGGAAATGCATAAGTTTATAAGCAAATTCTGATATACAGGAAAGACTAACTACTGCTGATAAAATAATTTTGGACAGGCAGTTACATAAGGCTAAATAAAATTTTTTAAAAGTGAGAATAGCTTCTGCAATCTACTAATGTACATGGGTGAATTTCAAAGTAAGAGAAAAGAGGAGATGGAAAATTCTGTATTTCACAAGTGACTTTTATTGATGTTCTGGTGTCGGTTTGCATTGAGCTATAGAGATTTTTTTTCAGTGCTAAATGTATCTCAATTTTTAGCTTCTTTAATTTTATATTTTCTCTCCTGACCCTATTTTATTTTCTGTATATACAGAGGATTAAAGTGCTTCCTATGAACTAATTTAATTCGTCTTTCCAGTCCAAATGTGAGATTCTCTTCCAAAAGTGTTTCTGATCATGCTCTTTTATGTACTATGCTGCTTCTGCATCACTTGTTTTACCAGGAGAACCAGGAAAACATTTGTAGGAATTAGATCTCACCCTTTACACATTGATGGTTATTTTTGAGATGTGTTGACTTACGATTGACATGTTGTTTGAATGCTGTTTTTAAACTGTCTTTTCTCCTGTGTTTAATTGTTTGTCCTGTTTAATGGGTTTCTTCTGTTCTCGTTGGTGGAGTTCTGATCATTTTGATCCCTCTCTAGAACATCTTTGAGTTCTGATCATTTTGGTCCCTCTCTAGATCATCTTTCAGTAGCCTGTGTAGGGTTGGTTTTGCCATCATGAAATTCTTTAGTTGTTCTTTGTCATGAAAGTATTTCACTTCTCCATCAAACTTGAAAGAGAGTTTTGCAGGGTATATTAGTCTGGGTTGGAATTTGTTCCCTTTACACAAATGCTGGTCTGCATTTCTCAGCAAGAGAAAATTCAAAGATATTATCCAAATTCAAGCTCCTTTTCCAACTCACATAATCTCTTTTGTACATCACTATATCTATGATTTTTTTCAGAGATTTCTCAGTTCTAATCATTCTGGACTTGGGAGGAGGAACTGGAGTTTTTACATACTTTTTTGTTTTTGCATTCTCAGCCAGGTGTGAAGAACAATGTCAACAAATTGAATTTGTTTTTTCCTGAACTCCCCCCTCACAAGGCAGTTCACACGTCTCACGCATGAAATGCATGGCACAGTAAAAGAGTACTCGTAAGCCTCAAAAGTGATCAAAGCATCACAACTGAAGTGTGCATGGGCTAAACTACAGAAATAATCACCTTTGAATTATATATCTCTACTAGTTTTGTATTTGCAAACATGCCTTTGACTTCACAAAACTTAAATGTCCAAAGAGGGTAACACACAAAAATGTTATACACTTTAAAGCTTTTATTACAATTTTATTTATGGAAAAAATCACTCAACTGTTTATTTTGGATACAAAATATACATTAGGTTCCTCTTCATTTTTCTTCCTATTTTAACATGAAAGTAACATGCTTATAGAATTTGGTATATCAAAAACAGAAAAAGCTGAATTTCAGGATAAACTTAGATACTAAACATTGTTCTTATGTAATGGTCAATTGTTATTTATGCTATTAAAGTAAGTTTTAGAACTGTTCTTTATGCTTTACATAGCTTAAGAATGAGCTTAAAGGCTGCTCCAGGCTGCTGTGTCATTCTGATCACCTCATCTTCGTCATAATCAAGTCTGATATTCTCGCTAGGCAGCTCAAAGAGCGAATGTCTCCATATCCTCAGCTTCTCTCCAGTATCCTGGGCAGAGAGTTCACGGGCTGGTACACAACAGCCACCCCAAGAGACCCAGGTGAGTAATGAGGTCCACTGTTACAGATCAGAGGCTGTGCTGTGAGGGGGAGCAGACCTTTCGAGGCACCACCAGAGTACACTGCAATCCATCCTGGAAATGCCATGGGTGCTATTTCTGTATGTTAAGGACTACTGACTTTTATTTCAAATTCTAGTGGTAATAAAATGCATTTGAAAGTCAAGAGTAACCCTGGAAGAAGTGTTTCTTTCTTTCTTTCTTTCTTTTTTTTTCTTACATAAGTTGTACTTTGGATCCAATGCAGTCAATCACCATTTTAGTACAGCAGCACTGAAAGCCACAGCAATGCAGTTGTTCAGGTCCTTGTCTACAGTTGTGAGCAAGGGGCACACTAGAATGGCTGTGGCTAAAGAAGGCCCAAGTGCATTCTCCTGTGGTCACTGAGACAAACATTGGGAACGAGTCCCACTGTCCCAAGGGAGATGCATGAAAAATGAGAACAGTAGAGTGTAAGACAATTACAAGGCAAGGTGTTTGGTGTTGTACTTGAATTTTAGGGTGTCAGATAAAGCTCCACACACTAAACAACTTTGGAGAAGTACTGTGGACATGACTGGGGACTTTCAATTTTAGGAAAAAATGTGTCACATAGCAAAAGAAAAAAGTATCCATATAGAGAAATGAAATAGAAATAAATGGAATATGTATGCTGTATCTTCTACATACTCTATTTTACATTATATTCATATAATTCATGAACATCATTTTATACAAACATATGCACACACACATTTTACTAATGCAGTATCCCTGGAAAACCATGACAAACATACTATCTATCTGTATTTAGAGTTAGTGGCTTAACACCACTTATTCACAGTGACTTTACAACACAGTAATGTGACCATTAATATCCCATAAGAATTTGCTCATGGCCATCAGGTCAGAGATGGTAGTGTTACTCTGTGTTACGCTGAATGTTCTGTATGAATATAATGAGCTAACTTGAATATATAACTGTGTTTTACCTTTGGATATGGAGGAGATTTGGTGTGAAAAACAAAATGCATATGCAATTTATATGACTAAGTAAGAATTCTGTCTGAGTCATAAGGTCTTTATACTAATTCTGTCTCTTGGAAGCACACAAAAATACAACAGATCTTAGTATTATTCCCACTATAGTGTCTCAATACAAATTTCCTAAAAAATATTCTTAGAGAAATGATGGAATGAAAATCTATTCCTCAATTCATTTTTTAAAAAATGTATTTGGTACTGGGTCTCACTACACAGATTGGACTTGTAGTGATTCTCTTGTTTTCAGCCTCACCAGTGCTGGGATTACAGGCATGCACCACCACACCAGGTCTCTGTCTCAGTGGCCAGCTCAGTGTGCCCAGAGGCGGCGACAGCACAACATGTGGCACTGGGGATTGGCTTTATAGCTTTCAAGTGATTCCAATCAAAATAACAATTCACAGCTCTTCTCAGAGCTAGAAAATAAGAGGGCTAAAATAAAAACTCATATGGAACTAGAAGAACAAAAGCAATTCCTGGCAACAAGCACAAAGCAGGCATCATCACAATGCCAGATTTCAGGTTATGTTGCGAAGCTAATATGATAAAAAGAATACAGTACTAGAAAAAAAGAAGAGGGATCCATGGAACAGAATATCATACAGAAAGAAATCCAGGCACATTCAGCCATCTAATCTTTGAGAAGGATTCCAAAACATACTGGAGGAACAATAATTTTATTAGAATTTGTCTCTGGATGCCCACCCAAAGCCCCTTGGAGTCATGCGGATGGGGTTCTAGAGTCTGTGATTGACTCGCTGTCCAAGGCAGGATTACGGATGCTGCCCCTGTTCTGGGGCAGATAGCCTGCGTACAACATACGGGAAGAAATGAGGTCTGCTCATCCTTCCCCATTTGTGCTTATTTCTTTTGCTGGTTTTGCTACCATGAACTTCAGCCCTCTGCCATGTGCCCCCTCAGAGCCTGCTGACTATGGACTGAGATTTCCACTAAGTGAGAGCTAAATAAACCTTTCCCTTCTTAATTTTTTTTTTTCAGAACCGGGGATTGAACTCAGGCCCTTGTGCTTTCCAGGTGAGTGCTTATTCTACTGAACCATCGCCCCAGCCCTTCTCCCCTTAATTTTGTATGTCAGAAATTTTGTCCCAACAATGAAAGATAAGTAGCCAACACAATCATCTTCAAATACTAGGAAAACTAACTGTACACATGCAATTTAATCTACACCTGTATCTCTCAATTTGTGCTTCACCAGCATCACAATTCATCATTAAAACATAAACAGTAGCTGAAAAATAAGTGAAACTCTTGAAGATATTGGCATAAGCAAGAGCTTTCTGATCAGAACTTCAGTTTTAACAAAAATATATACTAATAAATCACACAAAGAATGAATAAGTGAGCATAGATCAAATTGGAAATCTTGTACATAGCAAAAAAACCCACAAACAATGCGAAGAAATGGGCTACAAAATTGTAATAAAATATTCCCCAGCTAATTCTGGGACAAAGCCTTTATTTAGAGAATATACAGAAAACAAAGCAAAATTAGACTCCCAAAACAAAATTAAAATATGGATAATGGAAATGAATAGATACTTACCAGAAGAAGTACAAATGGCCAATAGGCACAAAAATGTGCAACATCTCTGGTCACTAGAGATATAAAGTTGAAACACCTCTGAAATTCCAAATTACTATAGAAAAAAGCAGGGTAGGTATCATCATGAACTGAAATAGTAACAAATGCTTCTGACTTTGTAAGGAAAAAGGAGCACTTCTGTTGTGTTGGAGGGAATGCAAACTAGTACCATTATGGAGATTCCTTAAAAACTGAATGAAAAATTCCATTTGACCCAGATGTTCTTCTTCTAAGTGTCTTCCTAAAGGATGCAGAGACCACATATTGTGGTGATACATGTATTTTCATGTGTATGTAAGCATAACTTCTAATAACTAAATATTGAAGGAAGTCTATATGTCCATCAATAGATGAATGTGATATTTATACACAGTGGTGTGTCTTTCTGCCATAAAAAGAATAAATTTGAACCATTGGTTGGAGAACAGATGGACTGCGAGACAATGGTGTTAAGTAAAATAAATCAAACACACAAGTTTAAATAGTGCACAATTTCTCATATATGAGAAGCCCAAAGTTTAAGTAAAGAACAAAATAAAAGATACATAATAGGAAATAGGAAAAAAGATCTCTTGTCAAAAGAAAACGACCAAAAAATAGAAGGAGAGGCCAGGAGAGTAGAAGAGAATTAAAATATGCTACATGCTCCTATCCATTCTCCATGGTGAATGCAGTCATTAGGTGCTACAAATATTCGTTAAAACAATTTAATACAAAAAGAAAAGACAGGGCAGCAGAGATGGCATAGGACTTCTGCCTTGTAAAAATTTCAATTTAAAGATGATTATGTACATGTATTTATCTTAAACAATTAAAGAAGACATAAATGTATAAAATTACACATTGATTGTCTTAGGAACACAGTCAGTAAATGTAGATTAGAAGAAACAGGAGAAGCAGGCCAGTGCCTTCAACAAATCAACATTAGCAGAGAGCGGGTGACCAGTTAGGAAAAAAATTGGTATTTGGACCAGACAATTTTGCCTATATATGCTGGAAATAACTAAAAGAAGGTGACATAGAAGGGGGCTATTTTTATATGTATATGTAATTGAATCTTTGAGATTTTCATAATAATAGTAATTTTTAATGTTTCTTAGATAATTATGATTCTGTCAGAAGATTGTCAGTACACAATAAAAACAAATACAAATGGAGTAAGAGTCCTTATACAAAGAACTTCTCTGGCAAAATTACCATCAGTTTTTCAAATTCAGGTACAGCAATCAACATGATCTTGCCCATGACTCCAGGGGCAACAGAAGAAGCTCTGAGAAGAGACACAGCTCTATTCCCTGTACGTATCTGGACATAAAGTCATACCCCCTAGTTGTATTTTAATCTTATCACATAAACAAATACTGATCACATGAGTGCATATATGTACATACAGTAACATACAAGTAAATGCATGGACTCAAGCACTGGAAATTAATTGTAGTTTCATTTCATTTCCATAATTTTGATGGATCTCTGAAGGGCTTTGTTATATATTGATTTTTAAACCTTCATATATCTTAGTTCCTCGTTCTTCTTTCATGTCACTACTGATACAATATTACATATTTAGATAATTGCTCAAAAGAGCCTTCCTCAGCTTAACTAAATTATATTGGATTAGAGAGGTGATAGATAGATAGATAGATAGATAGATAGATAGATAGATAGACAGACAGATAGATAAATAGATAGATAAGGGACTTTTGTCCTGGGGATTGAGGATGAGTGTAAAAATCTAAATGGAGTGCAGAAATCTTAATGAGTTCAGAATGTTGATGCAACTAAGTCTTTTATAGTTCTATCCAATGCTCTCACATAATGTTTTATAAACATAATTAGCTAGCATCATGAAAACTATCCTTTATAAGAAAAGAACTATCGGGGCTGGAGAGATGGCTCAGTGGTCTAAAGCACCTACTTAGAACAAGCTTGGCAAAGCATTGGGGACCGCGGTTCAATCCCCCAGCACCACATGCCAGCCAGCCCGCCCCCTGGTGGGCTGAGCTGGCCACACACACCTCTCTCTCTCTCTCTCTCTCTCTCTCTCTCTCTCTCTCTCTCTCTCAAATAAATAAATAAAAAAAAATTTTTTAAAAAAAAGAAAAGAACTATCATACAACACTGTGCTATGCTTATGTAGAAGGTAAAGGCTATGCATAGAAAATGCTGCCAGGGTTTAAGTGCTAAAGGCATCCCAATAAGCCTTAGTCACTACTTATGATTAAGTAATGGGACTCATTGTTTGTAATCCCACACCAACCCTATAGGGCAAAGCAATGTGTTAAATGTCAGTTAGAACATGTGTAATGCTGCTCTATTATCTAAAGTAAAAATTCATTATAAAGTGTACAAAGTACTAGCCATTGGAAATTTTTTTAAAAAAATATGTCAAAGGTGCAACTCTTTTCAAAACCAAATCATTCTAATTGTCTTTGTCATAGGGATAGCAACTGAAAAATTATTTTGTCAAAATGCAGATGCTGGCAAACAGGAAACCTTAAGTGGTTTAGGAAAGAGACCATAGCTAACATTATAGATGGGCACTGAAACTGGTCACTCTACTAAGGCCAATTTTCTGGAATTGAACCATTGTAAAAACACCTGTGAATTATTTTCCCCTGTGTTGGTCATCTCCAACTTCTAAGGAAAGCATGCAGATGACCCCATTTGATAAAACCGCCACTGGGCAGGAACAGCAAACAGTTTCGTCTGTGACCTACTGAGAGACACTGTCCTCTCCAGTGGACAGTGCTTAACCTCCTAGGGACACCAATAATTTCAGGCTTACTCTGCAGCTAGTCATTTTCAAGTCTAATACTCATTTTCCAAATTGGTCAAATGCAAACGTAATAGCTGATCAGCATGATATGACGATGAACCACTTTAGGAGTCACTTGAAATAACAACACATTTATCAATATTGTACCGCTCACCAGGATATAAAAACATCAATGTGGCCAGTTGATTCAGCATTACTGATTTTTAGCTTCTTAGTGCAAGTCTTTCTGAATCCTATGGTGCATTAAACATCACAGCTTTGGTTTCATTGTGTACATGGTCTTGACTATGGGCTTCTTATTTAACAGTTCTGAGCTGGGAAATATTGAGTTTTCCTTCCTTTATGGCAACCTGTACCCTGAATGAGTTCATGCTTTTTATGACCCAAGAATCCATTTAAAGACACATAGAATGCTGGATCCCTCAATAGAAATGTTTTAAATTACCTCAGAATAATTGAGCCATTCAGAGAATACTAGAGTTGTCCGCATGACATTGAAGCCTATGGTATACCAGTCACCTCATGACATGGGGACATCATGTGAACAGGGACAAATGGTTTATAAAAACCAAAAAGGTTAAGGGTTGTCAGAGTCTGAATGTGCCTATTGTGTTTCAGTAATTGCCACTTAGTATTTGATTTAATGAAAGCTTAGAAGTAAAGAATGTTTCTGTAGACATGGTTGTTATGCTAATTTTTACTGTGCCCTTCTCTGTCTTCCCAAATTACATTTAGAAACCTCTGTTTTTTTATTAGAATGACTTTCACTTTTTCTCTGCTTTTTGCACCCATTCCCAGTCCCTCAGTAGCCTCATTAAAGGCGACTACAGTAAATTATAGGGTCTCTGGTTAACTAGCTTGTCCTCTTCCGATCTACTAAAGATGCAAATTCTATTGTATAAACTGGGCAAAATAGATGCCTGTCTTCCCTTCATTTTAGGCTGTGTAATCTTCTTTACAGAAAACTACTTGGTGAAATTCATGAGCTCTTTTCAGTTATGAGTACCTTGGAGAGAACCTCTATGTTCATGTTTAAACACACCTTAACACATTTTCTCCACTTGGATCTAGAATAGGTGCTTTTTGCTTCTCAAAAACACCCATTTATAACAGTAAATTTACAAAGTCTAGAAAGAGCTTTTCTCATCACTTGCAGCCCCTCACATTATACAAGCATCAGCAGGTAACCCTGATGGAAAATAATCATTAGAGTCACCCTTTGAGAACTGAAATTCCAAAAGGGAGACTAGTTAGCATCATTAGAATAGTACATATCAGTCTGTTGCTCACTCTTCTTGGACAGATTCCAAAAATTGAGCATCCAGGGTCCATATGTATTTTCTTAATACTTGCAGTGATTTTCCTGCCATGGAACAATAAAATGTCATCTACTCCTTTCACTCATTATAAAACCATATTGATGTGTGGTGTGTGTTTGTGTGTGTGTGTGTGTGTGTGTGTGTGTGTGTGTGTGTTTGTATGTGTGAACCTAAAGGCAAACAAAAAAGAAGAGGGGAAAAAAGAACCACTTTCACTCTAGCAATATTATACCTAACACTTTTTGCAATTAAATCTTATGTTCTCTGTCATCTTAATCTAACTGGGACTGGCAGCCAAAGGGAATGAAAAACTGTAAAATTAATTACTCTGGCTTCTAACAGATTGCAGATATTACAAAAATGGCAAGTGAGATGGGCTTCACCCATCACAAACTTTGAAGAATATTACAGGATTAAAGCTTTCTCACAAGATTCTGATGTCTTAGATTACCACTTGAACTTCTTTGGAATTACCCCAAACTCTTGAAAAGGCAATAGTGAAGGAGATTAATAATTAACAATGTTGGGCCTGTGGGATAGCTCAGCAGTCTAAAGTGCCTGCTTAGGTGCAGAAGACTGAAGTTCGATCCCCTTTACCACATGCGTGCTGTGCCAGCCGGTAAGAAAGAAAGAAAGAAAGAAAGAAAGAAAGAAAGAAAGAAAGAAAGAAAGAAAGAAAGAAAGAAAGAAAGAAAGAAAGGGAAAAGGTAACAGTTTGACCAATAGCTTCAGTGAAAACCATTTAAGCATTTAATAAACCAAAATATAGCTAAAGCTATCTTATTAGCAATTGGAAAGAACTTAAATCTGGTAAAAAGAATTGGGGTAATTTTTGCTGTTTTTCTTGTAGCAGTCTGAAATGGCTTCATGAGTGGCTAAAATAGACAACTTCCTTCTACAGTAATTTAATAAGAACTTAGATAGCAACAAGGAGCCCAAAACTCTGCTATGAACTTGTCACTTATGCTAAAATCTGAGAATATGGGAATAGGGACCCAAAAGGATGAAACAGAACACTCCTTTTCAAGAAATAAGCTTAGACACTTACTCTAAGTAAGTCAGTTTATCATGCATTTAAGCAAATTTATTTCAGGTTTAAGTGAAAATATTGTGGTTACCTAACCAGTAGGAGAGAAAGAGATGTTTGGCAGGTATTCAAAAATAGGCTTAATGATGTGGGTTTATAAACCAGAAAAGCAAAATGAAGAAAAGAACATAACACACATTTTATATCATGCACAACAACTATTAAGTGTATTGCCACGATACCCTATTGAACTAATTGATTTCTCCTACAATGAAGAATCACAGTCTCACACAGAACTGGCCAACTTGTGAGGATGGGGCATGAGTGAAGATTTTGTAGATAAGCTGTACTGAAGACACTAGCACAGAAGAAATTGGGAATCACACCGCTGAAAGGTCTGAATCAATACCATCTGAAGTAAAGAAACAACTGCAGAAAGGTGTAGAGGGACTCAGATCAGATATAACCTATGAAATAAAAAAAAGAAATCTCTGAATTAACAGCATCTACAGTAGAGAATCAAATGCAGAAACATATAGAAGAAATCAGATCAGAAATAATCTCTGAAGTAAAAAAGAAAGGATAACTATAATGAAATAACTAATAACTGTCATCTCAAGAGGACAGACAAAAAAATAGAGGATATTAGAAAAACGATGGAATCCTTCAATAAGCAATAAAGAAAAGAAATAGATCACATGAAGCAGGGTCAAAGAGACATAGACAAACTTGAAATCTCAATCACAAGCTTTCAAAACCGTTTGAAAGTGAAGATAGAGTTTCAGAGCTTGAAGACGCCATTGCAGCTAGTGAAAAGGTAAGAAAAGATCTCTTAAAAACAACTAATGTGCAGGAAAAAATAATTCATCACCTGCAAGATGATACAAAGGCACATGGACAAAACCTACATAGTTACTACTTTATATTTGGTTGTCTGCTTTTGGAAGAATCAGACAATAGCTTCTGGTAGCCTTTATCTTCTAGTTGTAGAGAGACAGAGCTTATGAAGTTAGATAGGCAAAAACAGTCAGAACAGCATTTCAGCATACCTCTGAGAGGAACTGAATAAAATCTCTTGACTAAGTCCCTCCAACAGTCTATGTAGCAATGCAGCATTCTTTGACGCCTCCAATGATGAGAACTTTAGTCAAATTGGACAAAAATTAATGAAGGCAGAAAGAGTTTAACTAGTGATTAATGCTGGCAGACTCCTGGTCTATTCTCATCTTCTGAACAGTAATACACAAATAATAGTTGCCAGGTGACAGAAGTTCTCAAAAGAACTTTGTTCTTTATCTGTCCAGTCAAATCCCTTTCAGGACAGGCAAGACTTAGTGCCTTCAGAATATGGGCTGCTTGTCATGACATGCCAGTTGCTGCTCTGCTGTCTCTTGGGTAAATGATTGTTTAAAAAGAAGGGGGGGGGTGAATGAAGGCAGGAGACAGGAAGAGGAATGTTCTGGGACTGTCCTGCTACAAGGTTGTATATGGTTAGATTTCTGGACTTAAGTGTAACATAAGAATTATATAATTCTTTATGCCTATTTTTAAAATAGATTTTAATTTTTTAAATGGTTTTTCATCATATTCTGTAAGGACTTAAAGTTCAGCATATCAATACTTGATGAAAAATACCTGCTCCATGTTATGCCTAAGA
>NW_004524737.1:3085064-3109460 GCF_000260255.1 Octodon degus | reverse complement strand
GATTCTCTTTACCTGTCATAGAAATCTTTTACTCAAGCCATACATATGTTACAATAAGAAGTAGTCTATATCCACTGACAAAAGCATTTGAGTACACCTGGTATCCCAGTGAATACTTCAGTATCTAAGTAACTTGCCTGAAGAGTTGCTGGTATTGAGTTTGAAACCCAGGTCAAGTGCTAGGTCTGAAACTCACAAGCAAGTTGTGCCTGTTTTATGTGATTCACAGCAGAAGAGGAAAAAAAAAACAAACAAACAAACAAAAAAAAAACACATTGGGTAAGGAAACCTCAGATTCGTTTCAGGCTTTTATATTGATTTGTTCAACAACTTGAACAAATCTTTTAATCTCTCTAAACCAAAGATTTTTCATTTGCTTCTTGAAAGTTTTATTATCTGGTCTATCTATATCTAAGGGAGGCTTTCGGTCAAATTAACAGAAAGTGCAATACAATCATGAGGTATTATTTCTAATTTAAGGAACTACTTCAAGATCTGCTTTCTTAGACTATGGATCAATCCCATCAACACCCCCCATAGCTCAGCCACATTTTAATTCTCGGCCCTCCTTCTCCTGTGCACAGTACAAGGATGGGTATCTGCTATGCTGGAGAATTGCGTCATCCAAAATCTGAAAGAGGGAAAGCCCAACTTACTTTTCCTTATATTGGTTTATTAGTGTTATTGAAACAAATTATCACAAATTGGTGATTTAAAGTTTCTATCTATCATCTATCTGTCTGTCTGTCTATCTATCTATCTATCTATCTATCTATCTATCTATCTATCTTGTGCAGGGTCTCACTACGCACCTAAGACTCATAGTGATCCTCCTGTTTTCAGCTTTCCTAGTGCTGGGATTATAGGCATTCACTCCCATGCCCAGACCCTAATCTCTATCTTTGTATTGAAATTCCACTTATAAGGACCAGTGATCTTACAAAGCATTGGATTAGGGGCCACCTCACTCCAGTGTGACTCTCTCATAAACTGATCATGTTGTCAAATATGCTGTTTTCAAATAAGTTATATTCCTAGTTTTGCGGAGGTGCTGGAGAATGGGATGAGATGCTGGAGATATGAAATAAATCCAGCACAATGTGATTGATTTTTATTTCCTTTTCTTGAGCCTCCCTTATGTTTGAATTTTCAAAGGCAAAACTTGAATTTTTTATTAGAAAGTATAGAAATTTGAAAATATCCCATCTTTTATTGTCATCTAGTACAAACAAATTGAACCTTAGGGGAAAGACTGGCAGGAAAGGTTTAAGTCTGCTGGAAAAGAAAGCATCAGTTTGTTTTGGAGAGTCCAGTAGAAAAGTCTCAGATCACTGAGAGGGAGTGGAGACTTAGTTTCATACTTAGCCTATGAAAGGTTGGAGCATTTTCAAGCTATCTTTTAATATATTTGAATAATGATTATGAGGTAAACTAGAATCACAAAGTTGTATAGTGAATTACATAGCAGTGGCTAGCAAACTAAGTCAACTCATTCAGAGGTAAATATGTTTCTAAAAGTTATTACACTAAAAGATACAATTGCCCCAAGCTATTTAATTATCTGTTTCTTTTGCTTCTGTGTAGAACTAAAGTCCTATTTCTGTAGAAAATTTAATGGAAAAAGAGAACCTATGGCTATATGGAGTTAAGAGAGAAAAATCACAACATTTCATAAAGTATTGTTAATTAGATGGAACATACACATTATACTTAATTATAAAAATGAGAACAAATTGATCATGTTTTTCCTTTTTGCTTTATCAGGAATTTCACTACATTAAGGCCACATTTATCTTCATGCTATTATTAATAACAAAATTTATTTGTCCATTGGAGTTCTCTCCTTATCATAGTTTTCTGAAACTTTAGAACTTGTGTGAGATATGTTTCCCTGTTTTATTATAAATTATGTTATAGAAAATAGGTGATATTAGTGGTACACAGTGTCAGATTAAACTATGAAACTGGCTGTGTTCAACTTCTTTTATCTTCAATGAAGATAACTGAGTATGCTCAAGCCACCAAAAATAAAATAAATAAAAATGTGAAACTAATGCCTTTCTTTGAGCTTTATGCAATTATTTTTGTTGCAGGTAAATTGTATTAAGCACATTCAACTGCAAGTTTTGTTCAACCTATCACTTTATTTTTTTATATCTTATTTTATTTTTTATTTTTTATTTTTGGCAGAACTGGGGATTGAACTCAGATCCTTGCGTTTGCCAGTCAAGTGCTTATCCTACTGAGCCATCTCCCGGCCCCTAACCTATCACTTTATAGCACTAATGTCCTCTACTTTTTAAATATGTTCATAACAAATTAGACTTTTTGAAGAATTTATTAAATATTTCCTTTTCTGGAAGGCTTGCTAGTATTATGTATAGGAAACACACTCACCATTAGTTCGTTTATTATATTTATTGATCATTTCCAAGTGTACATACCATGCAATGTGACAGTAGAATAGGTAAACAGATCTGTATCCCCTTGTATGACTTACAATTTAGTTGGAACGAAATTCAAGTTAGCTCCTCCCCGCTTTTGAACATTCAAATGATATTTGTTGAACTGTTAAGATACGTCAAGCACTGTACTGGGCACTGAATCAGAGATGAACACTGCTGTCACATTCTGGAGGTTTAAACTGGACTTGAGATAAGACAAAAATTTATCTAGAGTGATCAATACATTTATGAAAAAGATAATGTTGAAGGAACCAATGATAAGTATCATTTGACTTAATTTTGTGAACTGCAGGTTTGGTGAGAAGTCACTAAATTAAGACATGTGCATGTGTTATTGCAGGTGGGGTAATGTCCATTTTGGAGAGGTGACCACTCAGAAGCATTAGAGAAGGAGCTTGTGGCTGAAATGAGAGATGGGAAATGAAGGTAGGGAGAGGTATGAGCGAACACAGGGAGAAGGGCCACGAAACATTCCTTAAAGATTTTGTTCTTTCTTTTAGGTTCTGTTAGAAGCCACTATAGTTCCATGTAAGGTGGGTGACAAATTTAATTTGAATTTCTGAAGTGGCCTTGTTATACAATGGAAGCAAGAAAAAAGCTGAAGTGAAGCAGAGTAGGGGCCAATGTTCAGAAAAAGCACAGGCAGGGGATAGAGAGTGGTTCCTCCAGGACAGCAGGGATTTCCCAGGAGACTGCTAAGCCTCAGGAGAGTGTTGATCCCTAGAGGTGCTGGTGTGAGTGCAGGCTCAGGGACCTTGTCCCAGGAGAATTTCAAGATACCAGTGAGACTCACTGCCTCTGCAGACTCCTGCTGCCCTAGCAGGCTGAGTCCTCTCATGAGGTTAGAAGCAGAACAGGTGGAAGAACAACCTGGATTGCTCCACAAACTGTGTGTGCTTTTAGGTTATCTTGTCATGCTGGGTCCCTTGGTTTCCCTTTGAAGTATGAAAATATAAAGCATTCTTGGAAAAAAAAAACTGATATTGTAACACAACTTGAAAGCAATTTGAGAAAGATAAGAATACCTTAAAGATGTGTTATTATTAATTTTTCAGGATTTCTGACAGCCTACCTTCTTAAAATGTAAGACAAAATTGGACTTAATATTGCTCCTATACTCAGAGAAAAAGACGTTTTTGTCTCCATTTTCATTATATAACTAGAGGTTTTAATTTTGAGCCTTTCATATAAAGCTTTATACCCTGTGGGGGCTAAATAATTACTTGTCAACTGACCTATTATTAAATGTTACTTTTAATCTTCTTGCAAAAGGAATTTTAAACAGGCTACAGAAGGACAGGCTTGATAACCTAATGGATCTCAAAATGTCTCCAAGTTCTCAGTGTTGCATTACAATTTGTAAGCTATGGGAGCATAATTTCTTTAGAAAGAGGTGGTGCTCAGTTCATTTTTTTACAGTAAAGAATTTTGAAAAAATATAAAGTCTTCCCAGGGAACAATTATTTCTTTCACAGAATGACCTTTTCTTCCAACACCTTTGGTTGATAAAACTTCATAAGTTTCAGAGGAAAAATGAATTCTATAGAACAGTACCTGTATCATCTTTTCTAACAAAAGAAAGGACAGAGATAATTTGAAAAAGCACTCCAAGAAAAACTCAAATTACACAGAAAGCATTTCAGCCTGCACATAGAGCATTCAGTCTCACAAGCCATGGGAAGTATCTCTTCCATTTACAGTGACTCTGAACACCAAGCCCACCAGACAACTGATACTGCAGCCCCAGTGACTGCCCTGGTAACCTGCATTGAGCAGAACTATGCTCTCCAGCCTTGAGTTCAAAAGCCTGTTGTGGCTCATCTTCCAAGAACCAATGACCAAGCAAACTCTGGAGCGATTCATTAGTTATTCACATGCTTGTATTACTTCAGGTACAAGTTCTGGAAAACTATCAACTGGTAGTTTAATTGGGATTATAGATGCATGCTACCATGCCTAGGCTTAATTGCCATCTCAGCGTGCCCCAGAGGAAGGGCCAGCATGGCATTCCCGGGGATTGAACTCCTGGCCCATGCATCTGCTTGCAGGCACTTCAATCTGCTGAACTATTTGGCCAGCCCTCAAATCTGGGATTTTAGACTGCATATATACTCCATCACATGTAAGCATATGTATTTATGATATGTACATGATTCATAAATGCAATCACATAAAGAAATTTAACTTCTATGTCATTGCCAGGCTTACAGTTTGAAAAACAAGGTCTGCATCTGAATTTTACTAGAATTATAGATACAATTGAATATTGACAGATCTTTGCCTATATATGTCTTGGAGTTGACATTAATAATTTTTGGGGGCCAGGGAGATGGCTCAGTGGAATAAGCACTCCCCTGCCAAGAGCAAGGGCCTAAGTTCAATCCCTGGTTCCATAAAAGAAAGAAGAAAGAAAGAAAGAAAGAAAGAAAGAAAGAAAGAAAGAAAGAAAGAAAGAAAGAAAGAAAGAAGGAAAAGAAAGAAGAAAGAAAGAAAAGAAAGAAAGAAAGAAAGAAAGAAAGAAAGAAAGAAAGAAAGAAAGAAGAAATATTTCTTACTAGGTCTTACTAAATTATGAATTTTAAGAAAGTTTGGTTATACTTATGTTATATTAATGTTGTACCCTCGCGTAGCACATTACAGTAAACAATGGCCTGGAACAACACTCCTGTGTCCTCTCATTTCCTCTGTACATCATACATCTGGTCATGCATCTGTGTACCTGTTATCATAGAAATAAATAATAGAATATCACTTTTTCTCCATGCCATAACCTAACACAAATTATTATTGATGAAAGTTTTGACCTATACTATAGTGAGGGATGTACATGTTTGTCAATCATTCCTCAGGTGTCACTTCAAGGTCCCTTAAGAAAAATATACACAAGCTCACTGAAGTTAGTAAAACACTATTGAAAGAAATGTTTCATAACCTACGATTTTAAAGGTTTTCAATTTTAATACGCTCAGAACTCTATCACATTTTTAAGTTGGAAAAATTCACTTCACCATAAAGTTCTGATTTTCATTTCACAAATAACTAGCTGAGTTTTAATTAACTGCATGTTTATTACAGAGAGCCTGATCTTTTTGGAGTATGAAGAGTCACATTGGTCTAATTCTGGCCTCAACTAAGGCCATTGTGTTCCGTCTTCAAGTGTTTCTCTGGCTCTCTTTTCTTCCCTTACTGCAATGTGCCAAAAACATGCACTGGGATTCTTGCCGTTATGGTTTGCATCTGGATTTCCCCCTAAAGTCTCATGCAGTCATGGGGAGTAGGCTTTTCAGAGACAGCTGAAACTACAATCTGTAATTGGTTCACTGTCTAGCATTGGAACTGGAGCTTTGTGCAGCCTAAATAAAATACAAGGGAGGTTAGGAGACTTCCGCCCCCTCTTTCGCTTTTGTTGCTTTGCTGTCTTCCACCATTCCAGCCATCATAAACTACTGCCACTGTGCCATGTGCCCCACCTTGGAGCTGGCTGGGTTTGGACTGAACCTACCACAAACTGCGAATTAAATGAACATTTTGTTCCTTAACTTTGGGAGTTGGTTATTTCATCCCAGAAAAGAGAAAAGAGTAACTCAGATCTATTCCCTTCTTCATTCTTGCTTTCTGTTAGTTGCAGAGGAAAAAGAGCATTTTTTTTCTGTTCTTTCAGAAAACATAAATCCATATATTCTCCACATGTAGTTTTGTAGTTCTTCTCTTACATCCAGGCCTTGTGCCAAATTCTGCTTTGTTTTGTGAATTACTACTTAATCTAAAATTTGGAATTTTTGATATCAGGTCTCTAAACCAACATCTCTAAACTATCACTTTACACACTGAGCATCTAATGTCTCTACAACTATAGAATTAAAAGGTATAGCAACATCAAACATGCATAACAAAATATGTTATGACACCATAATGATCTCTAAAGTTGCAGATTGCCTTCCATGAAGTCCTTTGGGAAGAGGCTTATGTTCAATGGCACAAATCCATTTGCAGTTTGGAGTAAGGATGACAGAGGACAAGGTTCATGCTGAGCATACAAATGACACAGAAGGGACATGGATGCACATCAGAACCCCTTAGACTGAAGGTTAGAGGCAAGAAAGAACACAATGAAATCATGTTCTTGAGCAGCATAAGAGAGTAATACATGACCTTGGGATTTTAACTAAATATTATGGGACTTTTTTTCTTTTTTACCTTGACTACACATTAAGAATTGTCATATTTTCTTATCAAAGTGGATGGTCCTTCTATTCAGTGTATTGTTTCTCATATTCCATTCTCTTCATCTCTTTTTTTATCCCTTTTCTTTTATTTGTTTTTGTCTCACATCAAAAGCAATGCAACTTGGTTATAAACAGTAAGAGCCTGACATTGCCAGCTGGAGGCTTTGCTTCTAGACAATGACAATAGGATGAGCCTGATGAACAGCAGCTCATGTTGGTGATGAGAAGCAATTAAATGGGGAAATAAGGACAAGTGTTCCACTTCAGACAGGTGTGAATACATACCCCCCTGCACATACACATGCACACATGGATACAAGAAGAGAAGCAAGAGAGAAATCCAGATCAGTCAGACTTTCACAACTGCTTTCCTTTTGCAAATGCCTAAGGATGATAAGATTCCTGACTTGCACAATTGAATTTTTCCTATATTAATTCTGTTACTCTGAAAATAGTCAATCCTGAAATAACGATGATGTCAAATAGAAAAGTGGTTCTTAGCCCTAGGGATAAGGAAGTCAGCAGCAGCATCACAGAGCAGCCTGGCAGCTTGTTAGAAAGATGTCCATAGAGGCAAAATGGCTCCTGGGGGCAGTATAGGAGAGAAGTTCCATAACTGGCTTCAAATTTTTGTGTCATGTTACATTTCCAGGCAAAGTCATGAAGCAATACAGGAAATGAATCTATAATAATATGGAATATCTCTCTGACTTTACTGCTTACAGAAATTTTAATTTCCTTGTAATAGCTACAAATTCTTGTTATCTCACTTGCAATGAGCTTATGATGCCCAGTTCTTAAAAAATTCTGTGATCTTTATTCAGCTTACTTTAGAAAACAATGTTTGCACTAACTGATAGGAAAACAGTAACTTTAAAGCTTAGAAGAGGGGATCATAAGGACTGGGTTAAAATTCCAGTTTTATGGTTAACTAGTTGTAATTTATGCCAGCCACTTGTCCAGTAAAGTCTTGATTTCCTGAACTACAAGGAAAGATAGATACCTCAATAAAATCCTCTTCCTAGGAATCAATTAAAGGAGAAGCATACAAAGTAACTACTATACAGAAAATGTCTGAAAAGTGATGTGTAATTATACATTTTTAAAGTGAATCATTTCTAAAGAACACTTAAATGCTGTGTAGATTTGAATTGTTTTTATTCAATTCATTATGATTTAAATCTATAAACAAATAAAAACCATGCTGAGTTTTTTCTCTTTTATATATTATATTTTATTTTGTAATTAAAGCATTGCTCAAGATTGCATATATCCCTTATTTTAATTTCAATTTTATTGAAGGTTTCAGGTAGAAAAAAAAAATCAGCACCTAGGAGAGGGAAGATAAAATAGGTGCTTACTCCTTCATAGAAAGGAGAAATAAGAAGAAAGCTAGTCATGTTCATGAACAATAATCAAGTGATTTTTAAATGAGGAATAATTTATCAGGGAGCAAGTTTTGAGATCAACTAGATTCAGTGGAAGAACCCAAAGTGTCTTAGCCATCGGATGTCTGGCTTAGTCACCACAATTCCTTTGCCCAGTGACTGACTGACTACCTTAGTGTGTTAGCTGATACCTTGTGTCCACTTGACTGAATCAGCTCTGGCAATTCTCAGCATGGGGACCCAGTTCTGCCCCACTTTCATAGAGAAGTCTTTGGAGGTTTAGAGGAGCTATGATCTTTGTCGTGGAGCACTGTTCTTCACAGTCAGCGTAGAGGGATTAAAGAAGCTTGATGGATGCCGCAGCTGCTGTTCCTCCTCTGCTCTTCATTGTTTTCTGCCACATGAACTGCTGTCATTTGCCTTGGAGTCAGAAGAATATAGACTGAAACCTCTAGTAACTGTGAACAAAATAAGCCTTTGCTTCCTTCAGTTTGAGTGTTGGGTATTTGTCCCAGCAAAGAGTCAAAAGTCACTAAGACAGAATTTGGTACCAGGAGTGGGGTCATTGCTGTGGGTATACCTGAGAATGTGAATTACAAACTTTTGGGACTGGCTTATGCCAAGAGATAGAAAAGGTTCAGAGATGTTGCCTATAAGCGAAGCACTCAAACAGCTTCAGTTGTTCTGTTTGGGAGATTCTGGCCAGAGCTCAGACCAGAATGCTGATAGGAAGCCTGGACTGTAAGGACCAGGCTGGGGAGGTTTCTGCTGGGAAGAAGGACAAAATTGGTTGTTGGACTGTGGATGATTTGTGTTATGGCTTGGCAGAAGGTTTGTCTGTATTTTGCTCCTGTCCGGAGACTTTGCCTGAGACTGAGATTAAGCACAATGGACTAGTTAATCTTGAAATAGAAATTTCAAAGCAGCCACATATTGGGCAGTGGCGTGGCTGTTGTTGGGAGCTTTTAGTTGGATTTATGTTAAGAAGGAAGACCAAAGATCCCAAAAGGATGATTTAAAGTTTTGTGAGTTTGGCCAGGAAGGAAGTGTGAACTGTGAGGATAGAGTTGAAAGGATCTCCATTGCTGAGAAAAAACAGGAGAGTAAAACAGATGGCCTGAGGACATCACAGGAGGTGGCTGCTTCTTACCCTTCACAGTCTCTGAATCACAAGGATGAGCTGCTTTGTTTGAGGAAAAACCACAGAGCCCCATGCTCCAGAATGGAGGCAGCAGCCACACCAGATTCCAGAATGGAGGCGGTGGCCGCACCAGATTACAGAATGGTGCTGGCATAGAGAGTTAGTTTGTCAGAATGTGGAGTGCTCAGAAATCCAGACACTCAACGCCTACAGTCAAGAGAAAAGGAAGCCTGATTACTGCTCCAGCTGGCAGCAGCCCCTGGCACCATCCACATGGCTCTGGCTTTAGGCGCATGCAGAATGCATGAGTTCTGAGGTTAAGAAGGATTCCACACAGATTTCAGAAGAAGGCCTGGGAGGCCAGGCAGTGTGTCCCTGAGAGGGCAGTGTGTGAAGCTGTGCATGAGAAGCCTATTCAGAAGTGTGAAAAAGCCAGGAATGTGGATGGTCTAAGAAAAGATGCAAAAAGGCAGCAAAACAGGCCTAAGAAAAAAGCTGCAGGAGATACCAGCAGAAGTGCCATAGAGGTGGAGCTACATAAGGCTGTTGGAGCTCACAGCTCATTACAGCTTTTTTGGGATGGTCCACAGAGAACTACAGGACTTAACATTTGCCCTTCTGGACTTTGGGCTTGTTTGGTCCCAAAGGTTTGTAACCTTCTGTGCATACCTTTTGGAATGTCAATGCTTACCTTCTGTCTTTGAATGTTGGAAATGTTTAATTTTTCATTTGTAGAGGGGCTCACAGCTAAGAGTTTGCCTTAGATCTTGGAGGCTTGGGACTTGGACTTTTCAGCTTTGCTGAAACTTAGGATTTTGGCAACTTTTAGAGATGAACTAAAATGTCTTTTGCATAAATGGATGTGCATGAGTCTTAGGAGGGCCATGGGCAACATATCATTGTTCTAATGTTATACAATGTTCAAGTTTTAAAATGTTTAAGCATGTCTATGTACCTGGTAATTGGTTTAAGGAAGTATATGTCTAGTTGACAAGTTGACAAGGGGTGGATTGTGGTAGTTGATACACTGTGTCAACTTGCCTGAATCAGCTCCAACAGTCCCTGTCCTGGGAGCCCAGCTCTGCTCCACTTCCATGAGGAAGCTCCAGTGTACAGAGGAGCTTGATCTTCACAGCCGCACCACTTTGCAGGAGCGTTGTTCTTCACAGCCAGTGTAGAAGGAAGAGAGACTTGATAGATGCTGCAGCTGCTGCTCCTCCTCTGCTCTTCATTGTTTTCTGCCACATGAACTGCTGTCATTTGCCTTGAAGCCAGCATAATATTGACTGAAATCTCCAGTAGCTATGAGCTAAATAAAGCTTCCCTTCTTTCAGTTTGAGTGTTGGATATTTGTCCCCACAATGAGTTAAAAGTAACTAAGACACTTAGTGTTCTGATTTAGAAAATGATTCCACTGTCCATTATTTACATGGCATGCTGAAGGTTTGAAAATTATTCAATACTACTGTCACCAAGGATTTTGTTGAATAACACAGCTGAAAAAGTGTAGGGAAGCAAAGTAATTTCAGAGACTCAGATTTACTACAATGCAAATGTAAATGTTTTGCCAAATATACCCAGTAACTCTAAACCTTGCTTTGAAATCAACCTGCTCAGCCTGGGGAGATAGCTCATCAGTCTAAGCACCTGCTTGGTAAGTGCAAGGACTTGGGTTCAATCCCTGGTACTACATGTTGTGCCAGCTCCTGAACCCCAGGTGTACTGTGCAGGCCACCAAGTCTGGGTGTGATGGCACACTCCTATAATCCCAGGGTGGGGGAAGCTGAAACAGGAGGATCACTATGAGTCTGAGCTTCATAGTGAGACCTTATACCTAATAAATAAATAAATAGTCAGATTTTGCAGAAAGATAAAAAATTAGAAAAAAGAAATGAAATCAGCCTGTTCATGTTTGGGCTTTGCTGCATGTATGAATGTATTTCTGTTCTCTCCCTTGTATGCCTTTCACTGGTGAGCACAGAGGCTATGATTTCTAGGTCTTTAACAGAGCAACATCCTGTCTTTCTGCTTAGTATTTCATTCTCAATGGATATCTTCACATGAAAAAAATCACATGTTTCATGTACAGGCTGAAAATAAAGGAAGTGTAAGCTCACAGACGTGTTGCACACCCTTGTTGTAGAGCGCTTACATGTTTCAGACAGGAGGTGCTAATAAGGCTCTTTCTTGCACCAATTGCTACCAAGAAAATAAAAGGAAAAGCGAATTGTTCATTTCTCAGTATGCCAGTCCCAGTGATGTGAATAAATATGAGCTTGAAGAGATCATTGGAAGAAGAGCTGCACTTTGGAAATGAGTGTGCTGACCCTCGGATTACCCCTACCCACACACCCTCTCCTCAAACAAACAAGTTCATATAAGAACATAAGAATACTTTTGTCAAAGCAAATAACCTTCCTAGCTAAAAAAACTCCCTCTGAGCAGCTCTTAAGTTTAATAAGTAGCATATGGGGATCATCTTTTTTTTTTTTTTAGATCAGTCTGGAAAAGACCAAAACACTTAGTAACAGAAATTACAATAATTTATTACATACTTGTAACTGATTTCCTGGTCATCTAATGAAACATTGTGAGGAACGTTTTAGTTATCTGGTGCTATGTAGCAAATTGCTCATCAACTGAAATGAGTTCTTTATTTTCCAAGATTCTGGGGCCTAAGAATGAGGGCAACACTCCCCTATGTGGATTGTCCCATCACATGTCATGGACATATGTGGCATGGAGTGGGAACTGTTTGGTTAAATTTATGACTTAGTTCCTACAAAGGACAAAAAAACCCTTTTTTTGTCATATCTAGCAATTTGGTACTGGAAAGTTATGAAAATTCTTTTTTACTATTCCTATTTAATCATTGGAGAAATATATTTTTATTCCCTAGTTAGCTCCAGTTTGACACTTACAGAACTCATTTAGTTGAAGCACCCATCTCTCATGATAAAGTTATTACCCTCCCCCCACAATCCTATCTCTTTCCATAGTGAAAAAATGTCAGAGTCATTATGTGCAATTAAATAAATTCCCAAGAGAACAAAACATTACCTATTATTAATTGATGATGCCAAGTGCAAACTGAAAACATGTGAATGACGTTCATTACTGTGAACAGCTTGTAAGATTTCATACTTCAAGGGTGAGGAGCTCCTGATCTTGATAACACAGTAATAAAGATCACTGAGGCTACAAATTCTGACTTTAAAAACAAGCTATAGTCATTTGTTTTATGTCCTCTCTTTACATAGTCTTCAGCCTCAGTGTGAGAAGAGAGATAAAAAGAGATGCATTCAGACTCTGAGAAACCAAGACACTCCTGTGCGTCTGAAATAACCCAGTCATCAGATAATTGTCTAATGAATCCAGTGCTGCCCATCTTTGTATATTTCAAGAAAATAATGGAGTCTAGATGTTTTATGCACTTTCTATATTTTGAAAATATTGACAATAAGTCATATTTAAGCAAGGTGCAGCCCAATTTGTAAAGACAAAGAAAAGAGCCAAAATAAATTGTGCACATATATTCGCAAGGGCACATCAACTACCATGCATGGAATTTAAGTTGAACCTTCCTAATAGCTTTTGATTCTTTTATGAAAGTAAAGATGAGATAGTAGAAATGTTTACCCAGTTTTGATTTATTGCCTAAGCCCTGAAGCAAAACACACATAGACACATATTATGTAAACAAAAATGTACAACAACCACATGCATATAAAAATTCTATGTGTGTTTTCTATAGTGTTGTAGATTTCATGGTGTGGTTGGTTTCAAAAGTGACCACAAATCCTTCCGTCCCTATCATTACGTTCACATTCCTTTTTCACATCTCCCATCATGAGATAAAGCCTATTTCTCTTAACACTGAACTTGAACTTATGACTTTTTTAGTTATTGAAATGTTATCATGTATGACAGAAACAGAATTTTCTAAAGTGTCCAAGTCTTAGTCTTTCTACTGTGGAGATTTTTATGGAACATTTCTGCCCTCCTATAAATGAGTCCAGTTTGGCCAAAGGAAGGAAGCCAAAGCCCTTGAAGACATGCTACAGACTTCCCAGCTTCCCAGTATGTTCAGGTGAACCATCTATAACCTGCCATGTAGGAGTTGAACCCAATCAATCCAAATGTACCATCTGGTTGACCACAGAACCATAAGAAATTTATGTTACATAAAGCTACTTTCTGATTTATATAGTCAAGAAAAGATGCTAGAATTTTTACAAAAGTATTCTATAATTTCACAGTGAGAGGACAGGGCAAATTTAATCTAAGGTATACCTTCCTAAGTAAAATGCTGCAAAACATATCTGCATTAAAGAACATAAATCTTTATAAGTGATCTTTCTATCTATTATCCAACCATCTCTCTATTTATCCATCTAACCATCTATCTATCCACTTGCCCTTTTATCCATCTATTTAGCCATTGATCTATCTATGTATCAATTTTTCCATTTCTTTCATCCATCCATCTATAACAGTTTTTCATGTTAAGTATCATAGAGGGTATTCAATAAATATCTGTATGGGGCTGGTGAGATGGCTCAGTGGTCTAAAGCACCTACTTAGAACAAACTAAGCCAAGCAAAGCACAGGGACCGCGGTTCAATCCCCCAGCACCACATGCCAGCCAGCCCTGCCCCCTGGTGGGCTGAGCTGGCCACACACACAAAATAAATAAATAAAATTAAAAAATTAAAAAATTAAAAAAATAAAAAAATATCTGTGGCCTTTATCTTATAATGTTAGTAACATAACACTTTTTAACATTGATTTTTCCTTCCAAGGTGTCTTTGTAGCTATTTCTATTTATTCTGTACAACAACCTGTTTATTATGTGTATTCTTTAAATGAATCGATAAATATCAACACTAAAGCTCATAGAATTACAATAATTATTTTAGGAATCAAATTAATGACTTTAGAGGCATCTGAAGTGAAGTATGCTAATTAAAATCCTTAAAATACAGTACTCATCCTCTAACTCTGATATGAGACAATAATATAACCACTGGTGAAAAGTCATACAGTGTTTAGGTTTATCAAGAAAATATTGCATATTTTTAAATAGCTTAAGATGTCTACTTTTTTGAGTCTGATTGTGCAAAGGTTGTGTTTTCACAGATGTATTTAGCTGCATGCAGAGAATAAGACAGTGAAAGGCAAAGTGCACTTTTAAGAGTCCCATGATAGTCAAAATCACAATATCTTAAGAAAATGTTTTTTATGATATATATTCTCCTTTGTTTAATACACTGATGGTTAAATTTGGAAGATACCTTGAGTATCTTTAAAAGGGAGAGAAGCAAGAACACTATTTGGACATTAGGAAGTAGCACTATTTGCTTTTGTTTCAAAACTATGCATGATTACACATCAAAGTTGTTATTGTTCTCACCCTTGATCCTTCATGGGTCTACCCCTTGCTAGCATTCCAAACTTTTCTTGCATTTTATCTTCCACCTGTCATGTCTCCTCTTTCCAAGTGTTCTACTTTAAATATATCCTTTTATTCTTTTCTCTTCCTGTTCTAGTCTTTTTCATACTACTCTCCACATGTGGTCTGTAGCCCAATTTTTCTTAATAAATCTTCATTTTCTCTTCCATCGTAAAACAGCATAAACTCCACAATAGCCCTACAAATAAAACTTCAAGTGTATCTTACTCTACGCAGCAGTCTAAAGCTAAGCTTACTGACAAATCCGCTCCCCTGCTTAAATGATAGCCAGGATGCTTTTATGTTTTTTGTGACTTTGAATTTTTTTTTTTTGTGGAAACAAGATTTGATTGGTTGTTGTATAACTTGGTATTGTGGGTTTTGTGTTTGTTATTTATAGGTAAATGTATATTCAGCTGATAAAGTATTCCCTTTGTATTTCTTCTCCCTTGAAAATACGTGTGGGAGTTCCTTACTATAATCAACATCTGGTCTTTGTGACCTAAAATTCAAACTATAAACTTGCCTACAAAAATACACATGCTCCAAAACACAGCTGTCCATAGGTTTCTTTTGATCCCACTGTAAAAGGAGCTACATGACATTTTCTTGATGTGAGTCTTTTCAAAATGAGGGAACCAACAAATCCCAGATTTCTCACCACTGAGCTTTTCATCCTCCCCTTCAAGCCCCAGCATGAGTGAGAATCGTGGGCAACAGACAGTCTATGCAGGTTCTATTGCATTCTTGGAAAAAAAAAATAACTTTGACAAACTGAGGTGGCCATTTTTCTTTCTTGGTCATTTTCTAAAGCCATTCAATACTGATTCTGTTTCAAATGTGATTTTCCTTGACAGTTGAATTTTTAAGATGATATAGAAGCATTAGAAGAATTTGTCATGTGATCATACTAATTTCAGTCTTACAGGAAGATGAAGCTCTTCTATTTCTGATGAACCTGCTCATCTAGTAAATGAACTTTTAAGATTCTTTGAAATGTTTCAGGAAATTAGTATCCAAACCTTTTGATTTTCCCTTATTTATGTAGATCAGAACAAAAAATAAAGTTAGAAACAACAAGCTTCACATGGAAGAAACTAAGGTTGCACAAGTCAAGTAAGACCTGTCAAATCACACTGTGTGAATTGGTAGAAATAGAAAAATGTCAGTTCTCAAGTTTGAAAAGATAATTTCATTTTCTTCACATGCATTTTCTCTAGTGAGACAAGAAAGCAACAAAGCAAAAGGCCATTTTCAAAATTGTCCATAGATGACTTTTTAAAAAAATGTATGTGAATTAAATTTTTAAAATAAAATTTGCCTGTGAAGAAATTATATCATTAGAGTCCATGCAGATTTCAAGAATATTAGATGAATTTTAAAAAGCCAGATTTTATGAATGAATACTTTTTTGCTTATTAATTCTTGTCTTTTTAAGTGAAATAAATTGGTGGTAAGAAAATTTATTTGTTGTATATCAAAGGATAGTTTAAAGTATTCTAGTAATTGAAGGTTAACACAATTTTCTAAATCTTGAGTTATGTGGAAAAACGTTCCATTTTAGATCTTGTATATGAAAAGTAGATTTTAATCTTTGCGAAAATTGAGAACATGTAAGCATGAGGGGTTTTTTCCTTTCTTTCTTTTTTTTTTGGTGGTACTGGGGATTGAACTCAGGACCTTGTGCTTGCCAGGCAAACACTTATTCTACTGAGCTATCTCCCCAACCCAATGTGAGTTTCAATAAAGGAATTGTTTTTACAGTTTATTGTTTATAAATCTTTATTTTATTTATAGACTGCAACAAGACATCTTGGTTCATAAATTCAATTTTAAGATGGTAAGTTAAAATATTGTTATAAATTTTAATTTGTATGTGATAATACTGGAATTGTCAAGTTTTATATTGCATTACAGGCTCCAGTATGATAACCTTGGCTACACGGTTTCTCTTCTACCATAAATTTAAGTTTAGATTTCTCCTTTACTTTCTTATTACTGAAACACAAAGCTTGACCAGAGCTTACAGGCACAAAGGTTTAGTTTCTAGAAGTTTCTGTCCATATTTAACTGCCTCCAATGCAGAGTGGCTCAGCAGAGAATGTGGCAAAGAAGAATAAGCTCATGTGAAGACAGGCGGGAAACAGCGAGGGATTGAATCAGGAGGAAACATGTGGACAGCCTTGTAGTCCTGGCCCAGGATTCATGTCTTCCCACGAGGGCTTGTATTCCAACCTCATAGCCAGCTGAAATCCCCAAGTGGGCTCATCCAAGGACACACACTTTTCATCCAATCACCTCACAAAAGCCCCACCTAGTGCGTGCATGAGGGGCTTTCAGGGTACATCAAGATATAGGCCATAACACTTATGTATCACTGAATTGTCTTCATCTAGAAAAAGAGTCATAATTGTAAGTTTAAAAAGTAAGAATCGTGAGGGAATACAAAACAGAGCTCTGAACACATTAGTACTTCACTAGGTGGCTATTCACATGTGACTTTACACTTTGGAGCAGGTGACATATTCACAATAACAACATCAATGATGACAATGGAAAAAAAGATGACAATGAATAAACCAATAAAGCCTCACTAAGAAGGTAAGAGAGAGGCAGCTTGAATTACCTTAGAATAACTTGTTTCTTATATTCTCTAAATATAGTGATGTTGCATTCAAGTAAAGTAGATTCTTATTGGTCTTTTGATATCCTTGAAGATCATCCCAGGGTAGATAACAATAATGTATAATTAGAGCCCTGATTACATATTTTCTGATATTTATAAACAGGTGAAATGGAAAGAAGAGATGATTTTCAAGAATGACAATAAAACATTTGTATAACCAAGAGAGGGAGAAATTGGTTATGATTGGGATACAGCAGCACTTAATCCCCAAAACTGTTTTTAACATTTAAAATCTAAATTGTTGGTGACAACTTCATGTAGTTAATGATACTTGCAAATAACTGCTGCCTAGGGACAGCCCACATCTGTAAAAGCTAACCTACCAACAAAAACTGACTCTAAGAAGTCCACTCATGGTACTGAAAGAGCATGAATGTTTTAGCTCCCAACCTCCACGTATTTTTTATTTCATTCAGAAAAACGTATTATACACAACTACAGAACTCTATATATCAAGTAGTGTAACATTGCTTTTCATTTCAGATATTGAATTGTAGCCTTTTCCTTTGAGTGTTGGTAGAGTTCTAGTACTTTTATTTATTAATGATTAATAGAAAAGTACATATTGTAGAGTATAAACTGACTTTGACTATAGTTATAGTTGTCTTTAAAATTATTTATTTATTAACTTACTTACTTATGATTAATAGAAAATAAAATACTACCTTGGTTCACAAATGCAATTCTCACCATTCTTCTGCTCATAAACAGAACTGGATGAGAACTGAATTAAATGTTCCCATAAGATCAATGTACCCCACCACAGACTTTGACTGAGTTCTTAACCAACTTGATTTGTGACCAGAATCCAGTTTCTGAACTAAGGTACCCTTGTATATATTATAAAGTTGGAAACAGGAAAGTTAATTACTTCTAGTTATATATACAGCATTTGATATTCAGCAGAAAAATAGACAATCCATGCTTTCAAACAATTCTGTTATCCTTGCTGAAAATTGAGTAGGTCAAATATAATGATAAGGATGCTCTTGGCATTGCAGGACTACCTGACAGAGTCATTTAACTAAAATTTATGATGAAAAATTAAGAAAGGGCTTGGTTCTTAACTCACTTAAAAATGACCAGTACTAATAGTAAAACTAAATAGGAAGATAAGGATTTTAGATGGAATAAACAAAATGGCTGTTCAAGGAATTATAGTCAATTTAAATTTCTATTCTAAATGAAGAGACACCACAAATGTGTCAACTGAGAACAAAGTGGTGGTTATTTTAGTTTTGTGGCCATCTTAAGAAACATAGACATTTTGGAAATAGGAAGACTTTGACATACATGCTCTAAGAGAGAATATTTCTAAGATTTTCTTCATCCCTCTGGTGATTTATGTAGACAATGCAGGGAATGGGGATATCAGTGGCTGTGCTGTGGAAAGTTCCATGAGTTATCTCACTCAAGATTATTCAACAAATTGTATTACCAAGTCATTAGAAGAAGGGATGATTTTCTTACTACAAAATGTGAGAGTAACAATCACCCAATGGGAATCTGACTTATTTACACATTAGACAAACTACAGAATATATCTCCTTACAAATTCTTACACACGTGTACTCATTAGACTTGGCTTGGAGTAGAGATATAATGCTTCAGGGTCTACTTGATCTTTGAAATATAGGCACCCTCTTTGGTTTCCTTTCATGCCATGTATCTTGACTATGAAGTCGTTATTTTCTCCCAAGCAGAGATCTGTTAGCAAGTCGTCTTATGGGCGGCATTTTGTACAGATTAGAAAGCAGGCCAGCTGGAGGCCCACTAAGTTAAAGTTCACTTAGAATCATGGACAGTAGTGCAGGCTGCACCAACACAATGAAACATAGGTGTCGACGTCACAAGACATTAGCTCACTTGGAATTCTGCACATGTGAACACTGTTTTTTGGTCATGATTTTCCAAGTAAAAAAATCATATTTTGTAGGAACTCTGGTAGAATTGACAGTTTTTTTATCTTTGTCTGCTTATGTGGGTAAATCAGCACAGATTTCTGTGCGGTATGTATGCTCAAGTTATTATGTGAACAACATGTTCTTTATACAATCAAATAACAGGAAATAGAGTGAATGGCTGGACCCTTGGTTAAATACATACCTGGACATGGACAGGGTAATGGGATTAAAGAATAATACCCCTTGCCGCAAAGTTAGCTATCCAAATCTGTGTCTTAAGACTGTCAAGGATTAATATAGATGATAGGATACAGGGAAAAGGACCTTTTGCAACTCAGAAAAGGACCAAAAGATGGAAAGGCAGAGAGAAAGCGAAAGAGAATGAAAGAAGTAAGATGTGTCATGTACATGTACCAATTCTGCAGGATGAAAGTGATCATTACATTTTAGAAACATGTACTAATGAAAATAAAAGTTGAAATAAAATGATTTCAGATCATACATTTTCTATTATATTATATAGACAATTATTTTCTAAATGCATTTAAATATATGAGAATACAATATGGATATGTGAATAATAATGACACATATTTTGATATAATTTAAATGGACGGATTATTACTGAGGTACAGGCATTTTGGCATGGGTTTTGACCTGGGCTATAGGTTCAAGGATAGTGAGAAGCATAGCATTTCTTTCTCTAATCTCATAAGTGACAGTTTCCATGGTAAAACAAAAGAATAAACAGCAGACAGTCTTCTCTTCCACCAAAAAGCAATGTAACACTATACTTCCAGGGATCATTTCTATAGTATGTAACACAACCTTTGAAAGTTCTCACCCTCTCTCCGTGCTTTGTAGCTTTCTTTGTAATGGTTCTTACTAGGTAGGCAGTCCAGACTGGACTTGAACCACTATGATTCATAGCCTAAGTTTGCAGCAATTCTTTTGCCTCAGCCTCCTGAGGGCTGAAAACAGAGGCATATATCACAGTGCTCAGCTTCCAGTCTATGTTCATTCAACCTGTGATCGTAGTGTTGAAAGGAAAATAGAGAACACTTCATCCGTAGCTGGAAAGTCACCGATACCAGTACAAGTCTCAACAGATGAAATAATCAATTTGTTTGCCTGTGCTTTACTCACTTCATTTTAGGCTTTCGTTAGAAATCATTTTTTTAAACTAACAAATCATTTAAGCTGTTGGGTATTCTTCATTCATTCATCCCCAACCACTATCAGTGTTTGAAGCAGAATATACTTTCAGTACACTTTGGATGGATGAGTGGCTGTAGAATGGCCAGATGGAGAGTCAGGTAGAGAGATGAGTGGGCTGAAGATGTTCTAATAGGGAAACTACATATGCTTCCATCTCATGAGCTTTAGCGGGGAGAGTTTAGTCAGGGAGCTCCAGGAAAGCAAATACCTTTATGCAACAGAAGGGCAAAATCTACTGCAATAACATTTGGGTCTCTGTAAAATCATTTTGGTCTAAATCATTTGACTACCAGCCTCCATTTCCGCTGAAATGCTAAGTACCACCCACTCTACTGATTTAGAAGAATTTCCTATACATGAGATAGGCATATGCAAATTAAAATATCAATGACTAAAGTGACATATGGCTTAATCTTTGTTTTAAATGCAACCTTATCAAGCATAAAAATCTTTAACTGGAGATAGAATGCATCCTGACAGTATGAACTTTAGTTTTTTTTTTTCCTAACAGCAGTGACTGGTTTATCATATATTTAATCAGAGACGGGCTAAATGTGCTTGTTTTGTACCACTGCTGCAGTCAGCCTGCTATGACTAGAAGAGCATATTGGAAACATAATATGCAGTGACATTCTGAGACTGATGCCTGATTCGGCCCACCTGTTCCCGGGTTGAATGCATTTAGGCTGGATCTCAAGCTGTTTGCCAAATTGTCTCAGGTACAGAAAAGAGAAGGGAGGGTTTTTAAATATACATATGGTAAAGATGCATTCCTTTTTCTTTCCATAAGAGTCTACCTTTTGACTGATTTCTGTCAATTCTTTTTATGTGGAGATGCTTTTAAAATATTCCCTTTTCTTGATGTTCTCAACATTTTATTTCAAGAAGTGAAAAAGTAAACACTTGCAGTTCTTAGGGTTTACACTACTGTTCTTGTGTTCATTACCCATGCATATGTTCCTTTTTTCAAAGGTTTTTATTAATATTATCACTACTCTGATTTCTGCAGTTAATATTTTCAGAAACCGAATACAAGATTTCAATACGTCTTATTGCTTACTGTTTTCTAATAACAGAGACATGGAAGAGAATGGAACAAATATCATAAGGGAACCTTTGTCTGGATGTACTATTCACCTTTGACACTCCCGCAGGTCATTCAGCTACTGCCCGGTGCCTGTCTCCTGACTAGGCATACGATGTACTATGGGGAGCATTATAATTAGGACTATGCCACTGTTAGTTGTAGCTAATAGCACTTACTAACCATAATGTCACGCATGATGTCAATGTTCTCTGATACATGAGAATAAAATTGCCCAGTGCCTCACCAAATATGCATACTTGAATTAGGCATGGGATCTATTATATTCTTTGTCCTACACAGAAGAAGCTAAGTAACAGAAGTTTTGGGTTAAGAAAGGACTAGGACATGAAAAATGCCCTCACACAGGTGAAGGTGCCAAATAGAAACTGTAAAATGGGGCCAGCCAGACGGCTCAGAGGACTAAAGTGCCTGCTTGGGCAGAGCACAGCAACTGGGGTTTAATCCCTGGCATTCCCTGCTGGCCCTGTCCCCAGAGCATGCTGAGAGGATGACTGAGACTGGGCGTGGTGTCCTGCACCTGTAATGCCAGCACTTGGGAGGCTGAAAACAGGAGAATCACATGAGTCTGACCTACATAGTGAGGCTCTGTAGGCCCTGCAGACCCTGTATCAAACACATGAAAAAAAAAAAACCTGTGTAGTAAACCAGACTTTAGAGTCTGCACATTTAGTTTATTGTATATAAGCGTAGATTACATAGACTATAATAATAAACAATAAGGAAAATAAATCTTAAAATTTTCTTTACTCTTTTCTACATGATATATCTTGGGTTCTGTTGATTAATTTTGATAAAATTGGTGTGTGCATAATTTTATAAATATACCTTAGTATTTTGCTTATCTAGTGGGTCATTTGAAATGAAAGATAGTATATGAAATTGTTTCTCTGGGCTTTTCTTTATGTTTTAACATAAAAATAAACTAAACATTGCATTTTTTTCAAAGTAAAAGAATACAAATAGAATTATGAACATTACTGTAATCTCACCAATCTAAGATAGATATTAATAAAATTTACAGATTTTCATAGTTCTGGACATTGAGGCTTTGGTTTTTAAACCAGAATCCATGTGTTTTAAAGTGATTTCATTCTATGTTATTTGTGATAATTATCTGCAATAATTTTCAATCTTCTTTATACGAGTAATTGTTTTAAATAGGAAAAGGGAAGATGGGTAATTTTACAAATTGAAAGAGTACCCAGAGAAAGAGGGAGGAGAAGAGTGGGGCAAGAAGTGAAATGGAAAGAAATAAGATGTGCTTAGTATGTGCTCCTACCCACCAAGATGGATGTAAGCCTAACGTACTGCAATCAAGTTGTAACGGAAACTTTAAAAAGGACAAGGCAAATTTGTAATTCTTATTATTTAATGCATCACATTCCATTATATGAACGCATGTGAATGTATTGCAGTTTAAATTTTCTTGAATATCTGGGTTGTTACACGTACCATTGTAATAATCATGAATCAAGTACTTTCTACGTGAATCACATCACTCTTGTACCAGCAAAGTACTTGAGATAATCCACTTAAAAAGAAGAGAAGTTGATTTGAATCACAGCTTCAGAGGTGCTGGTCTATGAGCAATGAGCTCTGTTACTTTCGGCCTGGGGTAAGACAACGCACTCTACAGCATAGTCATGGGGACTGAGAAGCAAATGGAGGTCACCATAACCCCTCCAGGGCTTGCCCCTGATGACAAAGTGGTGTCAAAACTGAGTCTGGGAAATGAATGACACCTGAGGAAGTCAGGAGGCAGTGAATAACTGTATTGTATTGTATTGTATTGTATTGTATTGTATTGTATTGTATTGTATTGTATTATATTACATTATATTTATTTTATTATTTTATTTCGGCATCAGGTATCAAACTCAGGACCTTGCACTTTTCAGATAGACACTTATGCTGCTGAGCTACATCCCCTGCACAATAGCTTTATTTTACACCGGTGGGTCTGGCTGGAAGAAATTCCCACAAAAAAAGCTTGGAGGCCAGCGACTATGAGGCAGTGCATTTATGCAAGGTGTTAAGCAGGGATCCCAAGGTGGAATGGGACAGCCTGGAAGTTCTGATTGGCTGGCAGGGTGAGGTCTTCAGTCACAGGGCTGGATTAATGGTCATCAGTTACAACCAGGCATCCTGCATGTCTGGTTAAGCTCTCATGGTTATGGGGGTCCAGAAAGCAATTATAGAGCCATGAAACCGTTACAGAGGTGGGCAGCTTCAAAGAGAACAAAGTTTTTCATAGGACAATGCTGCTTGTGCAGCTGCACCCTTTCAACAGGAAGACGTGCACTTCCAAAGGACCCCTCCCCTTCCCCATAGTGCAGCCCACTGGGAAACAAGTAATCAATACACAGACCTTGGGGTATATTATCTAAAAATTCTGCATATTTAATTTGCATATATATGTACTTTGCATTTTTTTTTAAATTTCCTAAGTAAAAATAATTTGACAAGGCTACAGAAATTTAAATCAATGTTGGTAGTTAATAATAATTTATTTTCCAGTAATTGTAGTAACATATCTATTTCCACAGTGAATGACAATGGTTGCTATGATAGACCCAGATAATAATTATGGTTACTATGATAGGCCCAGATAATAATTATTATTAGATTCATTTAGCTAATTACTATACAAGTTTGAAGATGTTTGCAAATGATTTTAGTCTCTTTTATTCATATACTACTTATTTGTTCATATTTTTGTTGTGGGCATTTATTTGACTCTACTAATGCAACTAAAGGTTAAATGTTTAAAAATGTTTAAACATTTAATGTTAGTACTTTAAAGTGATA
>NW_004524737.1:3073489-3084921 GCF_000260255.1 Octodon degus | reverse complement strand
GTCCCTGTGCTTTGCCAAGCTTGTTTCAAGTAGGTGCTTTAGCCATCTCTCCAGCCCCCTTGAAAATTATTTTGAAAGATTATGTTTCAAAATGTAATTAAAGCATTCTTAAAATCAAACTAAACACTAACTGACATAGCGCTGTTTCTTTGTTTTTGCATTTCAAGTAATTTATTATGTAAAGAGAATAAAGAATAATAATAGGCATTAGAAATGGTACAATATTTCACTAAACAAAATGATAGGAATTCAACAATGGTTGTTATTTTCATATTGTTGTCTTCAAATTAGCAGTTCTGATTACCAGATATAAGCATGCAAAATGGCTTAAATTTTTCTAAAAGAAGAAAAGAATTAAGCATTAACTGTTCCTTTCAACAGACCAACAGAAAGCAGTAGTACAATTATCCAAGGTATCCTTGTAAATATATGTATGTTTTCCCCTTCCTTTTTATTTTCATTTCTCCTTTCCCTCATCCCAGCTACTGTCAGTATACTACAAGTGAATTGAAAAAGTGTCTAAATGTGCTTAAAATCATCTAAATGCCATTTCTAAATAAGGGGGAGGATAATGAAATTTCTTGTCGCAGAGTAATGGACACCTGAGAATTAATAGGAATTCTTGCCCTTAACCTAGGTTAGATTATCTCCAAGCTCATGAAGGTGAAAGGTTAATGTTGTCGATTACTATGCCACAGGGTTTCATGATTTATAGTCTATTATGCTTCAACATTTTTCAGTTAAACTGTCACATTTGATGTGAACTTATGAGACCTCCTTGCTGCCCTTCCTCTGCTAAAGGTGATTGTTTATCCTCCAATAAGTTCAAGACCTCAAAATAAGAGACTGAATTTCTTTTATGATTTGAGCCTCTCCTGTCCTCACTGGTAATAAAATGAACTGCATAAGTATCCTATAGCTCGAAGAGGCGAGATCACTTTGCTCACTCTGTAAAAGGATGGTATTGTGATGAGTAATTTCTTAGATAAATAAATACAGTTTAGGGTAAATATGTTAAGTAAATTTCCAGCTTGTTATTTCTTAAGGTATGTGTTATAGTCAGGGTTTTTAGGGGATAGATTTAATATAAGGTGCATAATTTTATAGGGACATCTTATAATATTTAATCAAAAAGTCAAATGCAGAAGGCATCAAGTTAACTGACCTTCCATGTGCTAGACACTTAGAGAGTCCAGGGCTGGATCTCAAGGCATTGTCCAGCATGCATCTAGTTGAAGGCATAGAGCCCATGGCAATATCTCATATAAGTTTTCACCAAGAATTTGCACTACAATAAGAGCCAATGGAGACGTTAGAAAGCTGACTCCCACAGAGTAAACGATCTGTGTCAGGAGGCTGAGGGATCTGCACTGGAGCCAGAAAGTGACTCTTTAAGCACAGGCAAAGACCAGAGCTCTCTGACAGAGAAAGCAGCCACCCCAAGCGACATGAGGACCTGACCTCCTCTGACCACTGGAACAGGAAAACCAGGCACGACAAACCTTCTCCTGAAAAATTAGCAGCAAGCAATCTTCCCCACCATCGTCTTTGTACTAATACAGCAATAATCCTCAGGTTGCTCCATGCCCAGAAGAACACATACTTATCTCAGCTGGTGATACCTGCTCAAATTGACCACTAATTAATCCACCACAATGTGTTGGATAAAATCATGTCTGGCCACCTTGTCCTTCAGCTGCTTGTGAAATAAGTCATATCATGTAATGCCTAGTAGCTGTACGCCTGATTAACAGGAAGAGTAAATTCATCAATTGAGTTCTGCTTTCTTTCTTATCACACTCACAATCACCATAATAAAAAAGTAGGTTCTGTTACTTAGCACCTACTGATTAGAACCTCTAGAAGCATTCATTAAAGTTTAAAGCAATGTCAGGAACATAGAATAATATAAATATTAAAGTAGAGCTTGTATTTAAACAAATAAGTACCACTGAAATTTTATAATATTTCTTACACCACTGTGGCTTTTTGACTGTTGTGACTGTTGTTGTTAAATTAATCTTTATAAATAGAAAGGTGAGGATGCCAAAAACCAACTGCATATGTCAAGATTCCCTAGATCCTACTTTCAGGAGCCAATAGTACCTGTGCTGTAGCCTACACATTGGGCTATTCTGAACTTCCTCTGATGGGTAACTAGTCTATCACCCTTAAACTCAGGATCTTGGAAGCATCACAGCATGGCCAAAATTCAGACAGATTTTTTGCCTTACTGTAACAAGGTTGATGGTAGTCCAGTTTCTAATATCATTCCTTTCATCAAAACTTCATCAATACTGACTTCATGGACTGGATTTCTGTCTGAATCCTGGGCTTCTGAGCTGCCCCTCAGCTACTCAGTTTAGCTTACAGCATTCTGGACTTTCTCGAGCCCTCATTTCCAAACTTTTCCCAACTCCTGCAAACCAATTTTACTGGAAATATAGTGAGAGTGTTTCAGTAAAACTTGCTATATTACCAGCTTCCACTTACTTTAAAAAGCACACATGATCATAAACATAACAAGCAGAAAGATTGAGTTTTGACTTTCAGCTTTGTAGGATTCAGTCCATGTTTTTGGCTCTCATGCTTTCAGTTTTATGGCGAGGGAAGACATGGAGAGCTGTTGGCAGAGCAAAGCTTCTTTATGTCCCACTCTGGGATGCAAAGGACATTAGCACAAGGTGAGAAGATCCCTTTGACAGTCCAGTGACATAAGCCTCACCACCACTAGCCCACTGCTGTTAAAGTTCTCAGCATTTTACAGCAGCATCAAGCTGAAGACCAATTTTTGGTGGATATTACAGGATGCTGAATGTAGCTCCTTTATATCCTTCAGGATTGGAAACACTTTTGGTATTGAATGTTGAATTCAGCAATTGATAAAAGATGTACTTGTATACTATTAAAGGAAAATAATCATGACAGCAAGGAGAGAAAGAAATAGATACCATTATCAAAGTAAGAAGTTATAAAATCTATGGAAATCATAACATGCAATAAGCAAATGTTAAAGATTCTTATTCAATAACATTGCTTCAGAGTTCTAAGTTTCAACAATTTTTTATGATGCAAAGAAAAACAAATTCTATATAAATTGTAGTTTGACCTTTGAACTGAACAATAATTGTTCAATACTTTAAACCAGTATTATTTTGACAGCAGAACAATACTGTTTTTCAGTAAAAGATATACAATTCACCAAGTAGAGCAGTTATATAATCTGTTATTGCAGAGTTAGAATCCACAGGAAAATACTTAAAAAATTCAGAGAACTGATGTATATGAAAACATTTAAGTCACATAAACAAGCCCACAAATGTAAATTTCTGTAGAAGTACAATATTTTTATATTAGTGAATCTCTAGAAAATATATTAGTAAATTAGTAAACTCTAGGGAGAATGTAAGAAAAGTGTGGCAACAATTCTGACACTGAAGCTCTAGATATAAAGATCAAAGCATTTGTGGAAAGCAATTTTGATGTCAATAAATACTATAAATGCAGTCTTAAATGTACAGCTGTTTCTTTGAAAAATAGAATTTCTCTGACTATAACTCTTTGAGTGAGAATAAGACTGTCACATAATTAAATATTGCAGGAATAATGCTTCAGAAATTATAAAGAAAACTTTAGTATCCCATGCATAGTAAGTTTCTTTTTTATAATAAAACATTAAACTAGGTAGATATGCACATAGAAAAAGTAACTGGAGATTTGCAAATAAATATATATATATATTTGGAAAGTGACATTATGATTGGTTTGTTTTTTATGATTACTTTTTTCTGAGTTCCTGCCATGAATATCATTTATTAACTCATTAAAATATTAGTTGCTTTGGAAAGCACATTTATGCAGAATATTGTTTATTAACATCAAGTTATGGATGCCATATTAAATTTAAAGTGATTGTTATGCAATGGTATATTATAGCATTATTAAAAGAATATATCACATATGATATTGATAGTTAAAGCCAGACTACTTAAATCAAAATACGGTCTCTAAAGCATGGGTTCATAAGAAGTTGAATTTGTTTTCTTTTTAAACTTTTAAATATTTCAATAGCAAATATAAAGTTTATAATGAAATTGTTTTCTAAAATATTGGGAAATGCCTAGGAGGCCAAAAAGCTATTAAGAAATCAAAGTATATATTTTTCTTCAAATGAATTTCAAGTTATTTTCTCATTTTATGCCCTGAGTAAGAACTTCAAGGCGATGTCATTTCCATTTTTTTCTGAAGTTTACTTTTTCCAACTTATAAATGCCATTTTGGTTGTGCAGAGAGTGTCATCGGCAGCACGTAACAACGTCTTCTAAGTGCAGACACTTTGGCCCCCGTGTCAGACCTACTGAGCCAAAAGCATTTTCAGAAGGCCTCAGGTAACCTGTATGAACATTGGTTGTGCACTGAGTTTTATCTATCCTGTCTACTACAGTGACACTTCCTTACGGACTACCCCGTGAAAAATACCAGCATTCATTTCTCTCAACCTCTTTCCCCTAAATTACTTTCACCATACCAATCACCATGACTTTATCTTATAGTTTACATTTATCGGTTATTATATGTGTGGTATGTTTTTTCATCATTTAATTTTCTACTTTCTTCTGAATTTAGGGGAATGATGTGAATAGGCTTATCTGGCTCTGACAAATGTTGAGGATTTATAATTGAGGAGCTAAAGTGGATCAAAGTCCAGAGAAGAATTAGGCTCCATTTTATATACAAAATGTTCTCAAATTAATATCACATATTGTGAGTGTGTACTACACAAAATTCATACTTGCATGAAGCTTTCTGGTCAGAGGAAGTGTTGACACACAAAATAAATGCTCTGTTCAGGCTGCAGTTTTGATCTGAAGTGGCCCCTAAATGCCTGTGAAGGAAAAGCTGGGTACCCCTGTGTGAAGCTATTTGGAGGGGGTGGAACTTTTAAGAGATGGAGCTGGCTGGAGGGGAGGCTTCCCAGGCTCTGGGGTCACACCAGCTCCTTCGATGTCTCACCTCCCCGCATGAAGTGAGTGGTTGTGCTCCACAACTTTCCCCACTGTCATGTGCTTCCTGGGCACAGGTCCAAAAGCAATGCGATCAGTTGATAGTGGGATGAAATCTTCAAAACAGAGAGCTTTGAGGTATTATTATAGTGGTGAAAGGCACTACATGCACTACAGGAAGGAGGATATCAAGGAATAATATTAGATGAGAGAAAGGTGCAGCAGGTAGAAGAGCCAAAGGAGAGGGGTACACTTAACGTGGGGCTCCTCTCTGGCTCCTGGTGTGCTTGGCTCTGCATGTTCCTATCCCCCAGTGCATGCTCTAACCTCACATTGACATGAATGAATGACTCATTTGTATGCCGTAGCTCTGAATGATAGGCTACCTGAGAGGATAGTGTGTGAGGAATTGACCCCAAAATCTCCTATTGCAGTTCTAGAATTGACAAGAAATAGACAATTAGTGAATATCTGAGGAATAATTAAGAATAAAAGTACCATGTTGAAGAGTTATCTGGATTCCCAAGTTCACTGTGACAACATTCACAATTGTCAAGATATGAAAGCAATCTAAGCGGCCAGTGAGATAGTTCTGTAGACTAAAGTACCTGCTTAGGTAAGCTGAGGCAAGTACAGGGACCACAGGTCAATTCCCAGCACCACATGTCCTGCCAGCCCTGCCCCCAGGGCAGGCTCAGGTGGCCAGAATCTGGGTATAGGGGCACAAGCCTTTAATTCCAGTACTGCAAGGCTGAAAGAAGGAGGATCACCACAAGTCAAAGCTGTGTAGTGAGACCCTGTAACAACCAAACACATTTTAAAAAAGAAATCAGCGTAAGTGGGAGAAGTGGATGGATGGGTAAAGAAAATATGACATATATCCACTTTGGAATACTATTCACCCATCAAGAAGAGAATCCTGCCACTTGCAAAAAATATGAAAACATTTAGAGGAGATTACGTTAGTAAATAGAAATGGTTGCAGAAAGACAGGTATTGTATGGTTTCACTGATAAGGGTAATTAACAAAAGAACTCATACAAGAAAGTTGGTGGCTAAAGGGTAAGGTGGTTAGGAGAGAAAGAAGCAGTTAAGGTGGCACTGGTCAAGGAATGAGAAGTCTTAGTAGGACAGAAGGGAAAAAATTGAAAAACCTATTGTACAATATAGCACATTTAGTTAATAAGAGTACATTGTATTCTTGAAAAGCAGGAAGGGTGTGGTTGCTTTGTTCATGCGAGAACATGCTACCTGCATGAACGTGTGTGTGTGATAATTGGCTAGAATTAGTCACGCTAGGTATAGAAACCTCAAAACACTGTGCTGTGCATAGTAAGTACAGTATGTGCAGCTTTATCTTTTACTGTAAAGATTGAAGAGTAAATAGCCAAGCAGATGAGTGAAGAAGTTCACATGAATAGTCAATAGTGACTTTGGCTGGCCTTGGAGAGAACAGTGAGAGAAGCCTTGCCGTGGGGGCTGAGAGGAGAGGGTAAGCAAGAGGACACTGGGGACAAGCCTGAGTGAATCTGCTGAAGGTGAAATACCAAGCAGAGGCCAAGAGGGGGTGATGAACTTGGAGCACGAGAAGTGCCACGGGCATCCTCACAGCGACCGATTGCATCTCTCTGTTATCTGTTTAGGATAAAACACTATACGTGCCAGGTGCTGACCATTCACAGCCTTCCTCAGCCCGGATTCTCACGCGGTGAGTGCCACATGTCTACTTTGCTCAAATCAAATTCTTATTAAAGACACTTCTAAAAAAATACAACTTCTTGGGCTGGTGAAACGGCTCAGTGGTCTAAAGCACCTACTTAGAACAAGCTTAGCAAAGCATAGGGACTGCAGTTCAATCCCCCAGCAGTACATGCCAGCCCCCCCCCCGTGGGCTGAGCTGGCCACACACACACACACACACACACACACACACACGCACACACACATACATATAAATAAATAAAAAATAAAAAATACAACTTTTAATGAAGAGTTTGATTGGTTTATGTTTTTCTCAAAACAGCATGAAAAGGGAATTGCTGTGTGTTTCCTGCCCTGGATGTCAGAGACAGCTGTACTTGGGTGATTACAGGCCTAGGAAGGACAGGGTCGGTGTGGTGCTCGCCATCCCCACAGACACCGTGGAATCCAATTTAACATCAGGCACAGGTTTCGATGAAGCCACATGACTGGGGAAAGAGTTACTAAATCTGTCACTTACAATAAAAGCTTCCGACGGGATGGAGGAACCCAGTAGGATTCTCAAATGGTTTTACAGCTTTCGATGCTGGTTCTATTTGCACATGGAAATAAAAAAAAAAAAAAAGAAAGAAAAGAAAAAAAGTTTGGACTAACAATTCCTCCTTGAATTGCTACACTCAGACGGAAATTAATCAACAAAATCGAGAGTAATCAAAGACATTGACTACTACATTTTCAAACACTCCCAGAAGTCACCCTGACTCCTTCATTTTCCTCCACAAATTCAAACATCTTCTTTTCACTAGTAACATTTAACAAGGCTTTACTTTTTTGTTGGCAGGGTGGAGTGGGATGAAAATCCCCTAGGCAATGCGTAATCAATTTTTTTCATTTCTCTTTCCCTCAGTGATAAGCCTAGAAATAGAATTATGAGTGAATATGATAAAGCCCTTGCTTGAACAGCCGTTCAGTGACTTCTTATGAAATGGGGAATTTTATGGTCTAAGCAGACGCAATGAGTTTCCCTGATTAGTACTTATCGACTCTTGGTTGACTGCCTACGTGCCTGGAGCAGGGCTGTTGGGACCCCTTGTCTGTCAGCAGCAGACTGTGTAACCTTGTCCAAATTCTATTGCATTTCAGCATTTTGTTTGTAAAAGGGCTGTAATCAGGGTTTCGTGACAAGAATGCTGTAAGGGTTAATTAATTGCTATTTGTTAAGTGTACTGAGATTGTCAGATTAAAGTATTAGGAAAGTGTCAAGTTTGTGTTATTATGGTATTATTTTTCTTTGTTGGGTAGGAAATGCCTTTTCTGTGTAATTTGCTTTAACAGTAAAATAAAGCTATTTTAATCAATGCACAATCAAGCCCTTATTCATTGAGGACAAGGGTGTATAGAGTTAGCAATGGCACTAGTGTCAGTTGACACAAGGGCAGGAATCTGAAAATTAAGCGCTAGGTACAAAGAAAGCCTAGAAAACAAGACTTGCGGTGATCAGGTTCTGCATGAGCAGGAGACTCATGTTACCCACCCCAGATTGTCTGTTAGCAACGGAGAAAAATAAAGGTGGACAACCTACCAAGCAAGTCCCTGCCCCAAAAATAGTATTGATGGAAATAAAGCATTTTTAAGTTGATTGTACACATGGCCCTGAAAACTGATTATCACAGATATTGCTTTAGAGTCCCAAAAGAATTTTAGTCATGATGAGTTATGAAGTAGTAACTTAGAAGCATATGTTTGGATGCTATTTTATCTATGTAAATATATATGACTATAATTTAAGCCTTGACTGTCATGTTAATAGCTGGTTAATCTTAACTTTCCCAAAGCAAATATTTATTGTCATACATTAAAATGTTATTTAGTAACTCGTAGAAGTTGTAGGGTTTTTTTTATTTTTTAAAAGATGCAAACTGGGGCTGGGGAGATGGCTCAATAGAATAAAACCTTGCCTGGCAAGCACAAGGTCCTGAGTTCGATCCCCGGTTCTGCAAAAAATAAATAAATAAATAAATAAATAAATAAATAAAGGATGCAAAATGGTGCTAGACAAAAATAGCATTAGAAACAGTACAAAATTTCACTACAAAAAGTAATAGGAATTCAGAAACAGTTGCTGTATTGCATGAGTTTATCTTCAAATTAGTTGTTTAGGTTACCAGATATAAATATGCAAAGTTGATTTAAAGAAAAAAAAACCACAATAACCAAAAAATTATAAGAATTTTTTCAAATGTATTTAGTGCAGGGTCTACAGGGTCTTACTGCATAGATCAGACTCAGTGATACTCCCATTTTCAGCCTCCCAAGCACCGGGAGTACAGGTGCACAGTTTCATTCACCTTCTCAGTGTGCCCGGGGCAGGGCCAGCATGGCACCCTGGGGATGGAACCCTGGTCCATGTGTCTGCCTAAGCAGGCACTTTAATTGGCTGAGCTACTGGCCAGCCCAAGAATTTTTTTAAAAAAGAAAAAAAATCAAGAATAAAAAAATGTTTGGGGCTTTTGTAGATAAATGGATGCGGTTAGAGACCATATTCATAAATAAAATAAATCATATTCACATGTGTGAAGATTGTGTTGTCTCACTGGTGTGAAACCCTGAAAAAAATAGATCAAATTAGAAAGGTCTAGTAGATGCTGTGAAAGGGAAAGGATTTTTTTTTCCAGTGGGAAGGAAAAACTGGGATGAGGAAAAGGATGAAAGGAAGAAGGGAAAAAGATAAATTTAGGTATATATGCAGGAGAGTTTGGATAATTGTCCTTCCCATGGTCTTTTAAGTTGTAGTAATTTTTAAAACATTGTTCTTTTAATAAATATGTTACTATATACAACAAATATTTTAATCAGTAGGTTTATTAAAAATGACCAGTGAGCACAAGTACATCAGTGGAAGAGTTAATTTAAAAACTGAGACCATTTGATTGTTTACTGATGCCCATTATTTAACTAGAATGTGACACATAAAGATTATAATGATGTGTAACTAAAAATATTCAATATTTTGAAATGTTCAAAAATCAAGTGCAGAGGACCATGCTGGAGCTCCTGAATGAGCTGGACGGCTTCCAACACCCAAGTCAAGGTGATGGCAGCCACCAACAGCGTAGACATCCTGGACCCTGACTTGCTCCACTCAGGCCGCCTAGATCAAAAGATGGAGTTCCCGATGCCCAGTGAGGAGGCCTGGGCCGGAGCGCGCAGATCCACTCTCGGAAGATGAACGTCAGCCCGGACGTGAGCTATGAGGAGCTGCCTGCTGCACTGAGGACTTCAGTGGGGCCCGGTGTAAGGCCGCGTGTGGGAGGCGGGCACGATCGCCCTGCGCAGGGGCGCCACAGGGCTGACCCACAAGGACTACAGGGAGGACGTCCTGGAGGTGCAGGCCAAGAAGAAAGCCAACCTGCAGTTCTACACCTAGGGCGCTGCCGACTGCCAGGCAAAAAATGGCTCCGTCTAAAAAAAAAAAAAAAAAATCAAATCTAGTTACTTCAAATTCCTCAAGTTTTACAGTTTTTGCTGGTCATGAGGATTTCATGGAATTATCTCCTGCCTGGAACAGAAATGCATAGTCTCAGGCTCTGGAGATAGCACAGTGAATAAGTGCTTGCCTGGGAAGCTCCAGGTCCTGAGTTTGATCCCTGGTATCACCAAAGAAAAAAGGAAAAAAATGTGTAGCCTTCATTTTTTCTAGAACAAATTTCCCATTTAACTATTTCGCCAGCTCATAGTGATAAAGTAGCCACCCTCAAAACACTGGCCTAGAGGATTACAGATTACAACGAATCACCAACAGTCTCTCTGCCCACCTGTTTGCAAATCTATTTGTATCACAGGAACCGATTCACCCTTTGAAAATGTTAGCTATCATGTCACAGTCCTATTTAAAATGCAAGAGCATCTCCCCATTGTCATCAGAATAAATTCCATCAGGATCTTTTGGATCATCCATAGCTATTTTTCTGTCCTCATTTCCTGCCGTTTTCCTTCTTACTTACATGAGTCTACTTTCGTAGCTTTGCTTGGTGAGGTTGTTTTTCCTTGTGGCATTTGTACTTCCTGTTCTATCTGCATGGCTTCTATCCTCACTTCTTTCAAGTTTGTTCTCAGATATAGCCACAAAGAGCTTTCCCATACATCCTGCATATAACTCCACTGGCAAAATTTTGTTACTCTAAAGCCAAATTAATAGGCTGAGCTGTAAAAAGCTCAAGTCAACAACTTCTAACATTGTCAGTCTTGCGGATGACCCACTACTATTATGGACTACTGGACTATATTGGTATATTTTGCTGAATTCATGCACCTACAATATTTAAATGACAATGGAATATCCATCTCTGACAAAACTAAACAAAAAGGGGGATGAAAATGAAGGACCATTTTGTATCTGTATATTCAGAATAGGATAAACATACAGTTACTTTCTTTCAATTCAATGAATAGAAAGATTTGTACTAATAGTGTTTGTGGACAGGATATCATGTCTGCATCTTGTACTGTGAATAACCACCAAGAAGACAACAATATGCAGTGCATTAATTATTGAAACTGTCCTACTAAGCAGTTTTGAAACTGTCTCATTGCTATTTGTTTTTCAATAAAATTAATTAAAAAAACAGAATTTTGTTTTAAATTTCACAACAATATCTCCCATAAGTGACTACAGTATATAATGATCTTTCTTAGAAAGCGGGGACTTCATTTTATTCACTTAAAAAT
>NW_004524737.1:3067123-3073389 GCF_000260255.1 Octodon degus | reverse complement strand
ACCTGTTTGCAAATCTATTTGTATCACAGGAACCGATTCACCCTTTGAAAATGTTAGCTATCATGTCACAGTCCTCTTTAAAATGCAAGAGCATCTCCCCATTGTCATCAGAATAAATTCCATCAGGATCTTTTGGATCATCCATAGCTATTTTTCTGTCCTCATTTCCTGCCGTTTTCCTTCTTACTTACATGAGTCTACTTTCGTAGCTTTGCTTGGTGAGGTTGTTTTTCCTTGTGGCATTTGTACTTCCTGTTCTATCTGCATGGCTTCTATCCTCACTTCTTTCAAGTTTGTTCTCAGATATAGCCACAAAGAGCTTTCCCATACATCCTGCATATAACTCCACTGGCAAAATTTTGTTACTCTAAAGCCAAATTAATAGGCTGAGCTGTAAAAAGCTCAAGTCAACAACTTCTAACATTGTCAGTCTTGCGGATGACCCACTACTATTATGGACTACTGGACTATATTGGTATATTTTGCTGAATTCATGCACCTACAATATTTAAATGACAATGGAATATCCATCTCTGACAAAACTAAACAAAAAGGGGGATGAAAATGAAGGACCATTTTGTATCTGTATATTCAGAATAGGATAAACATACAGTTACTTTCTTTCAATTCAATGAATAGAAAGATTTGTACTAATAGTGTTTGTGGACAGGATATCATGTCTGCATCTTGTACTGTGAATAACCACCAAGAAGACAACAATATGCAGTGCATTAATTATTGAAACTGTCCTACTAAGCAGTTTTGAAACTGTCTCATTGCTATTTGTTTTTCAATAAAATTAATTAAAAAAACAATTTTGTTTTAAATTTCACAACAATATCTCCCATAAGTGACTACAGTATATAATGATCTTTCTTAGAAAGCGGGGACTTCATTTTATTCACTTAAAAATGCTTAAGCAAGTGTTTTATTCAGTAGTACATAATGAGTGCCTACTTCATAGAAGATCATACATGTATATTGAATATTTGAACACACACTGAGCTACTAGCACTTGCCAAAACTTTGTCATAAAAGTTTTGTTGGTGCCAGCAATATTATTATTTATTGACTGTTCCTCAGATCAGCAAGATTCTGTAAGCTGAGTAAAAGTTGATGCAGAAAGAATGGTAGTCCTTGCTGGCAAGATAACTCAGCGGTCTAAGCACCAGCTTAGGCAAGCTTGGACAACAGTTCAATCCCTGGCACCACAGGCTGCACCAGCCCCACCCTCAGGGCAGACTGAGCCAGTCACACAAAAAAGAAAGAATGCTACTCCTCAAATAGACACATCTTTATCGCTGAGTAAATGTTCTCCATAAATTCCTGATTTTCATGGCATGATGAAAGTGTATGCCTTATGAAAACAAACAACTCTTGGATGTGGCTAGTCATTACAGCAAAAAGCATTCCATGTACTCACTTATTGATTAAATGTATTATGTTGCAAACATATATTTTTATTAAAGGCTCCAAAAGGAACTTTACACATTAATCAGGGTTCGGGAGGTAGCTCAGTAGAATAAGCACTTGCCTGGCAACACAAGGTCCTGAGTTCAATCCTCAGTACCGCAAAAAAAAAAAAAAAAAAAAAATCAAACATTGATCAAATCTGGAGATGTTGCTTCAGTAGTAAAGCAATCCAAATCCAAGCTGTGTATTCCTACATTGAAATCATATAACAGCGATATTCATGGAAATACCTTAGACTAATGAGATGCACCAGAATGAGTTTTCTAGATGTTACTTAATTCTATCATTCATCTTTCCAAGTAGGGAATCAGGTTCTGATACCTTGTGACTTAGCAGGGATGAAACAACTCCTTAATGAGAGTATCAGGACCATGACTTGGGTGTCCAACTCTGTGACTCAGTCACGTCACTGCATCTCTTCATGTCATGCCTGTGTGTGTGTGTGTGTGTGTGTGTGTGTGTGTGTGTGTGCGTGCACATGCACGTGTGTGTGTGCATGCGCGCACGCGCATGTACGTGTGTGTGTGAAAGTAAATCAACTGTATGTGTGCGTTCATGTTTCTTCTCTTAATAATGATTAAGAGGATGTATGATTTATGTCACACAGACTATGATATTCAACGAAACTTACAAAAGCAGAGAGGAACAGTGCTTTTTAAAATTTTTTTGAACAATTTTGCATGCTTATATCTGGTAATATGAACAACTAATTTGAAGACAATCTGTAATAGAGACAGCATTGTTGAATTCTTATGATTTTGTTTTGTTTAGTGAAATTCTGTATTGTTCCTAATGTCTTTTTTAGAACTACTTGTTATTATCTTAAAAAAAGAAAAGATAGTAAAAATAGTTTTTTTATTATCAAAAACTGAATTTTGTTATATATTCAGCAATGGTAGAAGTAGGCATAAGGTGTGCAATACTTTTTTTTCTGATGAATATCAGGGACGTATATGATAAACTTTAGACCTACAAGTCAAGAAGGTGTAGATAACATTGGAAAATCATGTAATTGTGATTCTGCATCTGTGGTTCCATGAAGACAGCAACCACTAAATACCTTCCTGTCTCTACTTAGAAAGTTGGAGAAATCCCTGTTTTACATTAAGAAGATCCTAGGATCCTCAAATTGGATTAAACCTGTGACTTTGATTCCAACAGAGAGCTAACAGCAATGCCACTCACAGGGATTTATTGGACTCAAAATGCTCACAAATTTTAGTACTGAAACCTAAGCGTTATTTACTTTCACAAAAGCAATTATCTTATATCCAAAATCAGATTACAGTGAATTGAATATTCTTAAATTAAAATGCCTCATTTTCATTTGGCTTATAGTTCTTGAAAACAAGTCAAGGGTTTATAATAGGTATCAGTTTGGTATGTCTCCAAAGCTGAGACTTACATTTTGTTTCACTCCAAGTTGTAGGTGTTGGGGACTTAGATCATTCCTAAAGCACTTACTGGGAAGACACCCACACGGAAGCACAGAGGTCAAGACTGCTTATGAGGAGCGGTCCAGGCTGGTTTGAAGATATGCCTTATCCTTCCTCAGTTTTACAATTCTTAAATGCAAAAAAAAAAAAAAAAAAAAAAGTTGAAAGTCTAGGGATAGATTATACTTCATGCGTCATCTTCCTAGTGGTTAAATTTTCTAGTCTTTTTTCACTTTGATTAACCTGATACTACATTGAGTTCTCTTACCAAATAACACCCATTGTCATTAATCAGAATTTATGAAATCACAATTATTATTACATATCATTTCCTACTGCCCTCTTACTCATTGATCTTCTCCAGCACCAATTGCTTTCTCCTTTATTCTTTTTTCTTTTCCTTGAATGAACATGAGAACACATGATACAGGACATGATAATTTATTAAAAGCATTGCTGTTCGCTGGCCACAGTGAGAGGTAATTCAGGTTCATTCCTAAGTTGTCCTTTATCTTCAACATCTAGCTCAACTTCTTGCCTGGAAATAGCACTTAAGAAGTCACTCACTGAAGCTTATGCAAGCATCCATTCTAATTGGTTGGTTCCCTACTCATCCATCTTCAGAGTATGTATGCTCGAATTACTTCATACATCAACTAGCAATTAAAAGCAGTTTTTAGAGCCTACAAGAATGTGTTGTTATGTGACATCATCACTGTTATCATCAGCCACGTGTATTAATTAAACACCTACCTGTCTAACCTTGGGTGGTACACGCATTACTGAAAAGTGGTGTGCATACCTGATTTGTGTCATCCGATAATTGTTTAAGTCTGTTATTATAACTAGAAAGAAGACATAATATTTAGAAGAACTTTAATTCATTTTATAAAAAATAAAACAATCATGGAAAATTATATAAATATTAGTTACAGAGTAAGGAACTGAAACATGGGGATTATGGTCAATGTCTCCTGTCTGTTTGGATTTGAACTAATATGAGCATTTTAAATGTCTTGCAGTTGTCATCTGTAACAAAGGCTTGAGATGGATTTTGTCCACAGTATGGGAGAAACAGTGCCAGTGGTGTCCATATCCTAAAACCTGGAGCCTGGGAATGTTCCAGCTCATTGGAAAGAAAAGAGTTTACAAATATCATTTGGATTAAGGACATTGAGTTGAGACTATTATCTGGGATTATCCATGTTGCCCAAACAAATCACGTGATTATTTACAAGCAAGAACCCTTACCTATCTAGATCTGAGAGGGAAATGCAAGTGAGGATTGATTATCAAGGAGTTTCCAGCTCTGAAGACAGGAAGAAGGCTCAGCTAAGAAATGCACACGTCATCAAATCTGAAAAAAGCAAGAAAATGTGTTTTCTGTTGTGCCTCCCAAAAGCAATGTATCCCTAAGCACTTGGCAGTATGCACTTTGGAACTGCACAACTGTAAATGATAGATATGTGCAATGTGAAGCCACTAAATTGGCAGCAAGTTTTCTATATATAGCAGTAACAGAAAATGAATATAATATCTTCCTGTCTTTGGTCTTAAAAATCTCCTAATTTCACATTTGGCTATGTTTTTGTTTAAATCTTGATACTCTTTGATGGAGTTGTTTGAAAGCAAGGTACATTTGTTCCATGGATTTCTTTTATCCCAATTTAGGTATTTGATATACTTCAGAAACCTCTCAACTCATTGCTTGAACAAAGGATTTTGTAAATAACTCCCATCCTCCTTTCACACAAAAGAAATCAGAGCCTGCAAGAGCTTCTGCCATTTACTTTCGTCAAGATCTGAATGATGCATTGCATAAGTAACAACATAATGGAGTCCTCATATTGTAATCTGGATAGATGTCTGCTGTGCTTTGGAAATCAAATATTGTTCCCTTTGACGTTTTGACAAGTAATTTCGACAACAATATACATTTGGCTAACTCATGAATGTAGTACTTCTCGTCCTCTGGATTGTGCGGGATTTGCACTATGCTAAGAATGACAACAATTACAGAACTGACTTGCATCTGCCAAGTGAACAGATGTTCTTGCAGTTAGCAGGACAATGGAGAGGAAAGAGCAGGAAAAGGTGGCTGGGGGAGCAGAGAGGCTGGGATACAAGCCCTGTACTCCAGAACAGCATTAATAAAGTGAAAGAGGGACACAGATAAAGGCAGAATAGGATTTATTATTGAAAGATATAAGAAAAAGGAAAAAGGTTCTGCTTGTTTTACTTTTCTCCCATGCAGGCATTAAATCTAATCTGGTGTACTTGAGACCTATCAACATGAAATTGCAATGCTGACATCTTCCTTTAGGACAGCAGTTATTTTAAAGCAGTGTCAATGTAAGTTTCGTATGAGATAATTTCACCTCAAGAAAAACTACCTTCTCTTATTTGCTTTTTTAATAAAATTTGCATTTTGCAGGCCAGTAATGATAGCTCAACAGTCCAGCAGCTTCCTGGCAAGCATGAGGCCCTGAGTTTATTTCCTGGCACCGAAATAAATAAACAAACAAATAAAAAAATAAACAAAATCAAAAGAACAGTTTATCTGTGGATCAAACAGAATACTTATAATAAGAACTAAAACTTCATTCTCATAAATTATACAGATTTCCTTTGTAAAATTAGTTGCATTGTTTAATATCGCTTGAGTTATTTTTCCTGATAGAATAAAATAATTTTAAACACCAAGTGATGACATGTCAGCACTCTCACGTAAAATTCTTAGTTTATGAAGTTGCATATGTGTGTGGTGGTATGTGTACATATGTCCATTTTCTCTAACCCAAGGGGTGAGCCTTCTTTCTTTCTAATATTTGGTCTTCCATCTTTAAATTTAAAAATACTTGAACCAGTCAGCCTGTAAGAATCACGTTGCTTATGTAATTTGGTGGCATAGTTGCTGTTTGAGTTATGTTGAAGAGACTCTCTGAAAACATGTATCTACTATTAAGAAACTGGTATTTAAAAGTCATCCCAAACTTTATTCTCTCTCCCTTAAACATATATTTCTCATCCTTAAACAAACATTTCTGTACCATAATTTTAATTAAGTACTTAATTACTGATTTAATTATGATAGCTCTCATTTTCTAGGTATGTTGTTGGGCACTGGATTAAATTTTTAGAATACTTTGTTTTGTAGCATCTTGCTTAAAACTGAGTATCAGTTTCAGGTGAATAGGGGTACTATTTTACCCCCATTTTATTTTTAATGTATTCACTTGTTACATGTTCTCACTATGCAGCTTGGTCTTGTAACAATCCTCCTGTTTTTGCCTCTCCAGCCCTAAGATTATACCCAGACTCTTTAGCCAGTTCAGCCCATCCTGGGGCAGGACTGGA
>NW_004524737.1:3054721-3066678 GCF_000260255.1 Octodon degus | reverse complement strand
CTCTACAAAAATATTTGCAGTGTTCAGTGTACCCAGGCAATAATGAGGCAGTAAACAACAAAACGTCAGCGGCTGAGATGGTAGATGCATGTTCCCAACTGATTATAGTGTTAGACTCACAAGCTCATGATCACATGTCCAGGACAGCTCTCCCTGGCAGGATCTCACACAGACAAGCAGCTTGGTTTTAGGGCTCAGTTATCTTCTGTAGTGGGCCTTGCCAAGGTCTGTGTGTTCAGAGGAAAAAGCAGGCATGAAAGAGCACAGTGAATGGGTTGGAGGTGGGGGGCAGGCCACGGTTACCTCTGAGAAGCATCTCTGTTTCCTTGGAGAGCATTTAGTCACACGGTACTTCCAACCCCAATAGAGGTTGGAAATGTATTCTAGCTATCTGAGCAAAGCCAAATGGAGATACTAGTGTCCTCTAGTAATTCCTTTATACCCGCTGTTGCCTGGGTTCTATGGGTAGCTTTATTCTAATTATATTGGACTTGGTGTGATGTGTGATTAGGATTGAATCTGTTCCCGATTCACCATACCCTTCTGTCTGGTCCTTTGCCACCAGGGGTAGGAAGATTGAGTCAGGCAACTGGGAAGTGTTTCCGGAGGCAGATTCTTTATGTGAGATGAGAGCAAAACATTTAGAGGTTGAGTAAATTGGGCAAACATTTCATTTTCCCTTCAGTATTGTCCTTGTGGTTCTTTTTATTACTTTTAAAATATTTAATTTTGAAGATGTATCAAGAAAAATTCTCTACTATATTTAATGTCAATTAATTCTTCTTTAAATTAACAATGCTTTTTAGGGGCTGGGGAGATAGCTCAATAGAATAGGTGCTTGCCTGGTAAGCACAAGGTTCTGAGACCAATCTCCAGTACTGTTAAAAAATGCTTTTTAATGTAAGCATTTTGAAATAACAATCTTTAATACTAGCTTGTTTTAAAACTAATACTGATGGGGGGCTGGGGAGATAGCTCAGTAGAATAAGCACTTCCCTGGCAAGTGCAAGGGCCTGAGTTCAATCCCCAGTTCCACAAAAAAATAAATAAAAAATAAAACTAATACTGAAATTAATATTCACTACTAAAAGGAGGTTCAGCCATTTTTAACTTCTTACTCTGTGAAAAAGGCAATACATAACTATAACAATGATGATAATTGCAACAGTATGTCACTGTTTCATCATTGTCTTCTAATGAGATGATGCTTCATATTGATGAATTTTCTGTATAGGAGATAAGAAAACTCACAATTTAAATTGGAAATCTTGCCTTATAATTGAATTTCTGTAGGATGTTAGTCGATGTGACAAAGAATTCTCAGAACTCTGACACTGTATAAATTATCAATCTGTAAAATTTCTCAATTGCATCAATGACAATTTATTAGTTTTGCCTTCAATTTTATTTCAGTATTGAGAATTGAACCCAGGGCTTTGGACAAGCTCTGTGAACACTCAATCGCAATGTTATATTCCCATTATTTTTGAAAAACTATTATTATTATTATTATTATTATTATTATTATTATAACATATTGCTACTGAGTTTGCCTTGCTGGATTTGAACTTAGAAATCTTCTAGCGTCAAGCTCCTAAGGAACTGAGATTATAAGTATTTGTCTCCACACACAGCCCCAAATCATTTTAAATGCTTCAGTAATTACTAAATTTAAATAACATGATTTGATTTGAAATCAGAAATTACATAATTTTTGTTACCATTAGAATCAAGCTCAAGAAACAACCCATTCATAACCATTTACTCAAATTTGCTAACTGATGGAATAATTACCCCCCAAATCAATTTGGAATCATTGATTCTTCACTACTACCCCTATTTATGCAGCACACCTTGATTGTGATTACCTACTATGTGCCAGGCACTGTCATCTATGTGTGGGAGACACAGTACAGGGTTCTCAACACCTTTACCATAAGAGTTGTAAAAAGCATTAATAGACAATTTACAAGCAAAGGCACTGACGGAGTAGTGAAAAAGCACACATTTCTTTTGACAGTCCACACTGGGAGAAGATTGTCTCTGCAGGAAGTTATGTAGATCTCAGCATGGCCAGATACCTGGGATTCCACTGAAATATTACACAGTCTCACAATCAGGAAGCCCGGAGGTACAAACGTTCTCACTGTCTACGTTGTGTTGTCCTTTCCATCTCACAATTACAATGCGATGTCCCAATGCAGCATCGTAAATATGTGGAGATGAAAGACATCATGAATCAGCTACATAGTCCCTGTGAAGTAAAGTCTTGTTTGTAGGTGTTTCCTCAGAGTATGAAGACAACAAACGAGAATCATGCTACAATAGCAAACATAATAGATGTGTGTCCCCATTAGGGTGGAGACATAAGTCACCCAGCTTGGTGAAGTGAGGAGAGGAGGGTATATGTAGGTAGCAAGAGAAACTAATGTTTACTCAAGAAGAACTTCAGATAAGAACACTTTATACAGACCTGGTAAACTGTAAGCGTGTACAGATTGTTTTCCTTTTTGGTAAAACAAAGGTAATGAATATTAAGTTTGTTCCTTTTTATAGTGTACGTTGTTAGTGGTGTGCATATATGCAGGTAATCATGCGTGTGTGTGTGTGTGTGTGTGTGTGTGTGTGTGTGTGTGTGTGTGTGCTTTCTGAGTAAGCAGGGAGTTTGCTTAGTACAGAAACTAATTTTCTAGCACCAATGGTTGTGATTATTAAAGTCCTATCAGGGATAGTGGCTTCTCTCCTTTTATTTTTGATTCAAGTTATGTATTTTGGATGATTCTATTTGTGTTCCAAGGGGGAGGGAGAATGATTTAGTATTAAATGGTCTTCATACATTTATAAAAGAAAACTTGAAAAATATTATAGCACTTCATTTTAAATATCACTTCCTCTCTCCAGAGGTTGAATGAACCTTTTGGTAATAGAAAGATGTAATATAGTGAATAAGGCTTTCAAATGCTTGTGCCAGAAATGGCATATATCGTATATTTTGTTATTTCAAAATGGACTCAACTCAGGAAAATCTTACCAGTAAGTTCTGTGTATTTCATATGCAGATTGATGTGTGAAATAGGTCATACTCCTATTAGAGAGGAAGATATCCTCTCTACAGTCCTCTAACATTTTCTCTCCACTGTCCAGTGACCCCACATTAGCAGTCTATCCCTGAAATAGAGTTTAATAATGCAGACTTTCTCTGTAGACAGGTTACACCTTGTATTCAAAATAAATAGGTATTTAATTAAATGATAATAAATATAGACCATAGAAATGTGTATAGGTCAGTTTGGGTCATTCAACTTGACTGCAGATGTGAAGTAAATCTCAAATTAATTTATTTAGTTTAGTGTTTGACATTTCCATTCTTACCTTGTGCTGTAATATTTGCTGTGACATGAGGGAAGGAAAATTTATCTACAATATTCCAGGAATTCTTTGTATCAAATGCAGGGCTCAAACTAATTTTGGTATATTGTACATACGACCATGGATTGATCCTCCGCATGTCCTGCTGGGCCCGCCCTTAGGGTGAATTGAAACTGCAACTGAGACTAGGCATGGTGGTGTGCGCCTGTAATCTCAGCGTTTGGGAGGCTGAAAACAGGAGGATCACTCCCAGTTTGATCTGTGTAGTGAGAACCTGTAGACCAGTACTACAATTTAAAAGAAAAATTAATAGTTTAAGCAACAAAGATTACTCTTTTTGACAAAATAATTACACAGGAACAATTATATATCCATATACAAACTGAACTTTATTCCACATCTGACACAGCATTAAATATTAACTCAAAGTGGATTAAATACCAAAGTTTAAACTATAATATAATCATTCCAGGAAAGAGGCACAGCAGAAAAGAGCTTCATAACCTTGGATTAGGTGATGATTTCTCAGCTGTTAGAGCAAACTGGAGTCTTGAATTGTAAAGTCTGGACTTTATTGAGAATTAAACTCCTATTCATCAAAAGGCAATGTGTTTGGAGGCAATATTTGCAAATCACATGTCTGATATAAGACTTTTTAAAAAGAATACTAACAAGTTAACAATATGTAATAAGAAAATAAAAATTTAAAAATACATTAAAAAGCATTAACGGATACCCCACCAAGAAGTCCTATGGAGAGTAAGCCAGCGACTGAGAAGTTCATCCTTGTTACCATGAAAATGGACGTTAGAACAACAATGTGATACAAGGGCCGGGACATGGCACAGGGACACAATGCCAGCCTGGAAAGCACAAGGTCCTGAGTCTGATTCCCAAAATAATAAAAAAAATACTATTATCAAAATAGTAAAATAATAATAATGATAAGTTACCACTATGAAGGTGACATTACATTAGCTAAAATTAACACTGGTATGCCACATGATAGTGAGAATATGAGAGAGTAGGACTCTCATAGCTTGCTGATGCAATGGAAAACGGCACATCCTTGAAGCCCAGCAGTTCTTAAGACGTCATTGGCATGCTCAACCTACTGGGCCATCCATTCTGCTGCTGCAGGAACAAAGCAGCACATGGCCAAATGCTGAGTTACACTCAGGTGCTCACGGCTAACAGCCAAACCTGGAGACCACTCCAATGCCAGCCAATTTCTGAGTGTGCTATATTCACTTGCATACCACTCACCTACATGACGAAATATTGATTAATACTTCAATATGAACAAGCTTCAAAATAATTATTTTGAATAAAAGAAGAAGAATGGGAGAGAGTATTTATGGTATGTGTATGTGTATGTATAATTTGAAGAAGGTGAAGCAAATATTAACACAAATTAAGCCCATGCTTATTTGAAAAGGGAGACTGAGACATAGGGATTATACACTAGCAAAGGAAAAGTTGGAGGGGCATAAATAAGCTCATTATTTCGTTTGTGGTGACAGTTTCAAACTTTTAAAATCATGCATCCCAAACTTGTGCAACAGATGTGTTTCAACTTTAGTGCAGTAAATCGTTGAAACGTTTCTTGCTAAGACTCACTCAATCTGGAAGGCATCTTTCAGGCCTCCGAACTCCTGGAGGTGGCTGTCTTCCAAGAGATGCTTTCTCAAACTCATGCTATATATTGATTCACATAAATATTTCTTACATGCATGAGAGGTATATAAGTGTGTGTGTGTGTGTGTGTATAATTTATAGACTGTCTCTGCAAATAAAACAGATGGCTTTGAGTAGCTACCAATTGTTGATCCAAATTTATAAATACTACAGTCAGTTTTTGGCTTTTTATTTCTGATTAGATTTATAATTTTAAAAACATGAGAAAACTTAAGTCACTTAAGCTGCTAATCACAAGCAGTTCATTTTTTTTCTTTTTCCCTTGTCTTCATGATCATGAGCCCTGTACCTGCCGTCATAAGGGGCATTTATTATACTCCTGGTGTTAGAGTAGCTGCAGCTGTATAGGTAACTGGGTTCTAGACTACTTCAACTCTCCAGTGTATGGGAGCTACTAGTACTGCCTTCCTTCTCTGAATTTTGCACTGCTGTGATTTTTTTTGTCTCACTTGATTTTTTTTTTTTTTTCGGAACCAGAGATTGAACTCAGACCCCTGCGTTTGCCAGGGAAGTGCTTATTCCACTGAGCCATCTCCCCAGCCCCTCACTTGATATTGTTAATCAAAGGTATAGAAGAAAATGCCCTCCCATCCAGTATAGTTCAGTTTTTATTTGCCCACGTAATAGTTCTTGTTTTAGCTGTGCTCGAATTTGGTCTCGGAAGCAGCAGCTGGTCACTGTAATACATAGCTGGCCACTATCAGGCACATTGAATAGACCAATTCCCAACTGACCAGCCATTCTGCTTCTGTACTTCCTGTTTTCTTATCCTATATAAACCCTAGACCACCAGAGTTTGGGTCCTGATATTCTGGGAATGATTCTGATCAGTGTCCATGTACATAAATGGATCCTATGTGTCATGTTCATGTTTCCACTTGCCATTATAAAGGAAAAATGATGACAATGACATAGAATTTGAAAATTAATGATCTTCCTATTATAGCCCTACAAGCTTATGAAAGATTCTGAGTAAAACTATAACCAGAATTTTCCTTCTAAGTATCTTGAGAAGAATTGAGTCAGATTGTTTCAGTCATAAGTGTACTTCACGTTGACATATGCAATATTTTTCAAAATGTGCATTCCTGGACTCTGAATTTATGCCATGTGGGAAATCGAAAAAAGAAAGTAAATCCTTTAAAAGACACAAAAGAAATTACAATGTGAACTGTATGTAAACAACCACTGATGTATAAGAAAATTAAAGTGAAATGTGTGTCTCCTTAGCTTGACACCAGAAGAAACATGATAATCTCGTCACCTCCCATTCACATGTTAGAGTAAGCCTTACCCTTCCAAAGCGGGACAGGTTATGCTCCAGTGGATCTGAGGTCGAATGTATTGACAAAGTGGGTCTCAGCCAGGTGGCAAGAAGACCATAAACGTCAAACCATAAAAATGTCTTTGATATGTGAAACTTCCATCACTGCTTACCTATGAGTAGTTCTAGAGGCCTGGTGTTATATCTTGAAGGACCCCAGTGTTTCATATTGCATCAAGCAAGTGTCAGTTCTTATAAACACGGGGAACCAGTGGGTCACTTAGTCCACTAAGCTCTGATTTGCTTGCAAATCTTGGTGGTCCTAGTGTTGTGGGTGTGATCCAAAAGCAAGGCATGTTCTGACAAAGTAAAATGCATAGATCTTTTCAATCTTGAGAAGATTTTATTTGCCATTTCTGCAATAATGTCTATGTTCAGTACAGCTCGTGACCTGATTAAGAATCCAAATCCACAGTTCTATGGCAAACCAGCTTAGATATGTCTTCACTTGCTGCTCACAACAAACGTGGAGCAGGGTCTTTCATCTCCTTCTTAGCTGAGGACAAGGAAGCACAGAAAACACAGGACTTTTGCCAAGTGAAACACATCTTCAAAGGAGATCAAGGATTTTGATCCACATCTCTTCAACTTCCAACCTCTACTCTCTGTGCATAAAGTCTGAGGACTACTTGGCAGCCTGCCTGGGTTTACAGTTCAGATCTCCTGGGACTGAAGAACTTGGGGCCAAAGAAAGTGCCAGAGTCTCTCCCTCTCAGATGGTCCCAGTCTGTTGTCCCTGGACTGTCTTCTGAGTGCTCTTTTCAAACCCACGGATCTACTGAGGAAAAGTATTGGCAGGAATTCTAGTACTCCGAGACTGTGGATTCTTCTTCCAGGAATTGCTGGCTACAAAGGGCTCTCGGGATGACAATTAGATTATTTTCAAGAGGAGACTAGAATTACCCTATCCTAACATTGAAAGAGGCTTTGAGGAAGTGCAAAGTAACAAGACAATCTTCACTCTTATTGTTTACCTACAACCTACTTTCATAAGAGGTTAAGGCGGAGCAGTGAGAAAAGTAATGGCACATGTAAGAGGCTTTCTAGATATTTACACACCTGGTTGTGCAGTGTTTTCTGTCTTGATACTTTATTTTTATGATTATATAAGCATTGCTTTGAAAAAAATGATATGTATGAGTTCAAATTCTTCATGATTATTGTACTATTACAAATCTCAAACATAAAATAAGAGAGTGTTTTAAAAAGTAAGCATTAAGTATTAAGTGGTTGATGCTGCAGATTCATGGCTACTTATTATTTCTTGAAAATAGAACCATGAGAACTGCACAGACCCACTTAATGCGATCTAAAGATGATGTAGATTTTCCGCTACTTTGATTTATTCCTCATTGAGATAGCTGATTAGTGCATTATTTGAGGCGCTAATCAATAGCCAGTTAAACAGTGTCTCTGACTTGGTTTAGTAGCCTGTGGCCAAGAATGAGGGAAAATATGGCAACAAAATACTTATAGAAACAACACAGCTGCATCCCAAAACAATGTGCACAACCAAAAAGCAAGACAAAATTACTTGTTACTGTATGATTCCATTTACGTAAAAATCTAGAAGGAGCACAGCTCATGCTGAATGATAAAAATCAGCAGATCGGTATTTATGGGGCTGGTGCTTAGCATACTATCTCCAAAGAAGCATCAGGAATTTTTCAGGGTTGATGGAAATAGTTTTCAATGTAATGGCAAATAGTTTGTCTTAAAGTGCTAGTTATATGTGTATATCAGTGTATTCACAAATACATTATATCGTATATAAATTGTATTATTACAAGGTAAGTTAACATAAATAAAATAAAACAATTTCCAGATAACTGGAATACTTTAAACTAAATTCTCAGTCACTAAGTCCTAAGTTTTTTTTTCAGTACCGGGTATTGAACTCAGGACCTTGCATTTGCCAGGCGAGCACTTATTCTAATGAGTTAGCTCCCCAACCCAGTCCTAACTTTTTTCATTTCAAGTGGAATGAATCTCTCTTCTGCCTTTTGATCTGTGCTTTCCTATGCCCCTGACTGAGTGAACATATTCACTTCTCCTTTCATAGTCCTTCACATTATAGTTCTTTTACTTTTTGACATTAACTAGACCTTCAGTAGACATTAGTGTAATATGTTATATCATATTACTTGGTGGAAGTTCAGGTAGATTCCTTGTGACTCTTATTGGCCAAGTCAATTCCAGTGCTACTACCATGTAGTACTTCCCATGACTTGGAAGGAAATTAGATCTGCCTATTTTCATTCCATTACTAGTCTCTTCCTATTCGTTCTTACAGAGTCTGAGAAGTAATCAAATATGATAGCTAGTAAAATTTACAATCTCCTTATTGTAAATAAGAGACAAACTATGTATGACTTTGATATTTGATTGATTTCTTACATATGAAATTAACAAACAATGTCATTTAAAATTATTTTGCTTCTACATTTTTACTTCGATGGAGGAATTTTTTGCCAAATGACAAATCGATGAAGTCCCTCATGTGTTGCATGTTTTCTACTTGGAATTAAACATTTTTAATTATTATGCTACCAAATATAAACTATAAAGTTAAAATGACATTCTAAATGCATCTAAGATATGAGCTTATAAGCAGTGAATAAAAGATCTGAAATGAACAGCACTAAGAAAAACAAACCATGAGTTCTCATTGAAGTTTATGGAAACAATCATTTTCATACAGAGTGCAACATAAAATTTCAGGTGACTTTGTTTATTCACTTACATTAAAAATATATATATATATATTATTTATTTATGTATGTATTTATGTGGTACAGCGTTTTGCTACACAGCTTGAACTTATAGTGATCCTCCTGTCTTACCCACCCTAGTGCTAGGATTACAGGCATGCACCACCACACTCGGTTTGGGGGCCAGCATGACATGCAGTACCTGGGATCAAACTCCGGACCTTGTGCTTGCCAGGCAGGTTCTTATACCACTGAGCTATCTCCCCAGCTCAACGCTTGATATTTATAGACAGATACATGAGTATTGAGGCTTCCGTTTCATATGGCACAATATTATTCTTGTTTTTTGACACAGTAACATCTAAAAGTGATTAAAGCATTTTCATCCACACGGTAATAGTTTTGTTCTTTCATCCATCTCTGTGTTCCAGACTACTGTGTTGGCTACTTCTGCCTGAAGGAGTTTCTATTGTTTTAGAGAAAAGTAAGCCATCTGAATTGGTTACCAGGTAAGAAAAGTGAAGTCAGAGAAAACAAAGCAATCAATAACTTAAGGAGAGACAAGCTCAAGCGTGGAGTCTGAAGATTATTCTCATGAGTTGATTACAAACATGGAAGGAGGAAAAAGTTCAGTGGGAGTTAAAATAACTGGACATCAAAAATAAAATAAATGTTAAAAACAAAAATGTGCTTTTATTTAAAGGCAAAGCAAGAAAATGGACACCTATAATTACAATAAAACCCACAAAGATTATCATTAAAACTAATGATAATGCCAGCCTGCTAGCTCAGCGGACTAAAGCACGTGCTTAGGCAGAGTGCACAGGCCAGGGTGCGATCCCTGGGGTGCTGTGCAGGGCCCTCCCCCGGGCCCGCTTAGAAGGTGATTGTGACTGGCTGTGGTGACACATGCCTATAATCCCAGCCCTCATGAGGCTGAACACAGGTGGATCACTGGATCACTACGAGTCGATCCACATAGTGAGACCCTGTAGATCCCATACTAAATACATTAAAAAACAAACAAAAACATAATAATAGGTCAGTAGCTATTTTGAATTGAAGAAAAGATAGTAGAACAGGTAAGTATAAAAATAAAAAACCAAATTCTTCTCAAGTTGAAAAACTGATGTGGCACATTCACAACTGGTGGGCTGCTTGAACTCCCAGCTGAACCGAATCAGTGAAGTGCTGGGCATGAAGGGCCTACCTGAGGACTGTTGCCAACAAAATGAAAGGGAGGACTGGAGAAGAAGAGGGGCTGTTGGTTCTCCTGAAGGAGCCTGTCATACTGGCTTTCCTTCTATGCACTTGGCTGTTCTCATCACTGAAAGAGCTCAGGAGCTTGTTTCTGGGAATAGTGATGGTTCACTTTGGGGAAGCTCTGATCTTTACTTACGCCCCACTTCCTGATGTGGGAGGGAAGATGGTACACTGTTCTGTCTCCTGGAAAAGCTCTTCACTTTGGCTTTCCTATTTACTTTATCAAGGTGATGGTAAAAAAAAAAATAGAAACCATACAGAATTTCACTAAAATGATAGGAGTCCAACACTGGTTGTTATAATGCATATTGTTGTCTTCAAATGAGTTGTTGAGATCACCATATATAAGATTATCAATATATAAAATTGGTCCAAAATTATAAAACAATTTAAAAAGAGGGAGAAAAAAAATTGAAGCATTAACTGCTTCTTTTAATAGACCAGGAAAAATCAGCAGTAAAATCATTCAAGCTATCCTGTGTGTATTCATATATATTTCTTTTTCCTTTCCTTTTTTCCTTATTTTCTCCTTTCTTTTATCTTTTCCCTTCCTTTTGAACAACTAAAATGGAAAACCCTTTCACCATATCCACTGTGCCTTTCAGACCCTATTGCAGGTTCTTACACCAGGGAGACAATACGATGTTTACACATGTGGGTTTGGTTTATTTGGCTTCTGAGTATGGTCTCAAGCTGCATTCATTCACCTATAAAAGTCTCCACCTTACCTTTCATTATGGCTGAATAATGCTTCGTTGTATAAAGTACCATATCTATTTTACCCTTTCCTCAGTTGATGAACATTTGGGTTTCTTCCAAATTTTAGCTACAATTAACTGTGCTGCTATAAACATGGGTACACATATATTTCTGTGATACAATGTTTTCAGTTCTTCTGGAAAAAGAAAAACACAGATGGGGAGGAGCTGTGTTGAATGTGAACTTAATCCTAACTTTTTGAGGAATCTTCACACTGATTTCCATAGTCATTGTCCTAGCCTGCACTCTCACCAACAGTGAAGAGGAGTTCCTTTCCCACTATATCTATCCCCGCCAGCACTTGTTATTGGATGACTTCTTGTTGATAGCTGTTCTTTCTGGGGTGAGATGGAATCTCAGTGTTGTTTGAATTTTCATTTCTTTCTTCTTTTTAAGATTGATTGATTGACTGATTTACTGATTTGGTACAGCATCTCTCTACAAGGCTCAGACTCATAATGGTAAATCTTGTCTCAGGGTTCCTAGTGCTGGGATTATAGGTGTGTACCCCCATGCCTGGTGTCAGTGGCCAACATGATGTGGGCCAGCACTGCATGCAGTACTGGAGATTGATCCCTGGTCTGTGCACTTGCTAGGCAAGTGCTTAGACTGCCGAGCTATCTCCCAGCCCTGATTTTACATTTCTTGAGTGACCAATGACGTTGAACATTTTTTAAAAAAGTTTGACTTAATTTAATTTAATCTTATTTTATTTTGAAGAGTAAAAAAACAAAAGCAAAAACAAATAATGGAGGAGCCGGTGAGATAGCTCAGAGAACTAAAGCACCTGCTTAGACAAATGTAGGAACTGAGGTAGGAATAGAGACCTGGCA
>NW_004524737.1:3052744-3054246 GCF_000260255.1 Octodon degus | reverse complement strand
GAGGACAAATTTCCTATACTCTCTTCGTATATGACTCTTTGGGTGACTATTATAAAATAGTCCTACAAGTTATGTGCCCTGTATCTTTTCCCTTGTAAACGCCAAACTACAAGAAATGAGAAAAATTCCTGACATTTCTTATATCCATTCTTTAGTCTGTAAAACACGAATAATAACAGGAACTTCTTTGTAAATTCTATAAAGTAAAAAAGATGCTTGAAAATTCATGCTAAACATTTAATCAGAGACTGAACCCAAGCAATACTTGATGAATTTGTTTGTTGATGGTAACAGAAGGAGTGGTGGACTTGTTTGTATTGAAATTGGTACTAATTTTCCTGGCCAGTGTATGCTAAATACTAGTACCAAGTTTAATGCAAATCATATCATGATCTTGGCTCTTATAGGCCCATCTTGGGAACTTAGATGCAATTTCAAGGCTGATACAATATATTCCACATATCAGATCTTTTTAATTAATAGTCAATGAGGTTGTGATTCTACAAGTGAGACTGGAGGTGCTTGTCAAAGCCAACAGCAGCACAGACCCACTTGGCAAAATTAGTATGGCTGATAATAATGGCTGTGACTTCATCACTCTGGAAATGCTCAATGATTTAAAATGGTCACTGACTTAGTGACACATTTGATTCTACTTCTAAGGTGGTTTTTAGACTTTCGAAATAAAAGAACTAAAGCCATGTTTTAATGAAAACCTTAGCCAAGCCTGTATGCAAATGAACTAATTAAGGATGGAAAATTATGTTTGTTTCTCACTGCTTCCAAGGGTATTAGTGGAAAGAGCTTATCTGAATTAATTTGAATGGATAATAATAGATAAATGGGCAAGGAAAAGAACACATGATCAGTGAAATCATAAATTCATAAAAGAGCAAAATTACCAGTTCTCTCTACCAATAAATGGAAAAAATTTTACAGATAAATGGTAATGTATTTTATAAAGCTTTACCTGGCAAAAATAATGCAGTTAATATGATGTCAAATTTCCAGTTTGATATACAGCACATTATAATTTTTAAAGCAATGTTATTATAAAAAATTCATTTGCAGTAACAGTCAAATAAATTTTCAAAGGAAAAGGAAATATGTATTAGGATAATTTCCACAATCTTGCTCCCCTAATGGAAATGCTAAGTACAATAACAAAAAGGTTTGTTAATTAAAAGCCATTTTTAAGCTTTCATTTTCATTGTTTCTTCTACTTAACTCATCAGGAATAAGAAAAAAAATCAAAGGATGGGCTTTCACAAAGAAGAACTTACAAAGGATTTCTCTGTGAAGGAATGCTGCTGCAGATCCGATGCTCAATTATTTATGCTGTTTTTCTTTTCAAAGGGAGATTGAGTTGTTGCATGAGCGCAGATGTGTATAGTATAAAATGAAATTCTAGAGAAATAAATTCTTTTTTGCTTTTAATTAAAGCACTTGTAGCTCATGTTACAAAATGGTGATTCAATTTTCTGGAATGGGGTTGAGAACTA
>NW_004524737.1:3047989-3052044 GCF_000260255.1 Octodon degus | reverse complement strand
TATATAACTATATAACTATCTATCTATCTATCTATCTATCTATCTATCTATCTATCTATATAGGAAGGGTCTACAGGGTCTATAGGGTCTCACTAATAGATCGCACTCCTAGTGATCCTCCTGTTTACAGCCTCCCAAGAGCTGGATTTACAGGCATGTGCCGCCACACCCAGTCTCAATCACTGTCTCAGTGTGCCCCAGGGGCAAGGGGAATAAGGTGAGATACTTTAGTCCACTGAGCTATTTGGCTGACCCCAAAGAAACATTTTCAATAAGGAAAATGATGCAGTACAGAAAAAGAACTTTTAAGAGTTAGAGAGATAGCTGAGTGGTTTAATGCCTGCCTGGCAAGGAAAGGAACTTTCCAGAACAAAGGTATTGAGTATGTTTTTCAAGACACATAAGCAGCTTCTCTTGACCAGGGAGAGAAGGTACACGCTCCATTCAAAAGAAGAAAGAGGACAAAATGTATGTTATCACTCTTTGTTTTGTCAGTGTTACAGTAGCCAACTCACATCATAGTGTTTGTTTCCTCAATACCAAGGTGAGGAAAGGAGGATGGAAAATGAACTCTGAAAATGTTCAGTGGTTGTAAAAATCACTGACTCAGTGATACATTTAATTGGTCTTCTAAGATATTTATAGACTTTAGAACTAAGAAGTAACACCTACTTTATACACTTGAATAATCATTGGAGAAAGTCAAGTCAGACTGATATTCTGTAGTAAGCTAACTCAGCTAGTGACACAAATCACTTAGGACTTATCTTTAAAAAGCATTCAACTGAGTTTATCTGAAAGAAAATATGAATAACAGGTATGAGGCGGTGGAACAGGCTAGGGGAGGGAAGTTAGGTCACTGATTTGCAACTCTCTGTACTTACGTATTACAGGAATTGGTGCTACATTTCAAAGGAATAACCCAGAGAGAAAATTTGGATAGAATAGACACAGTGAGTCAATCAGCAGATCTTAATAATTTCTCTTAATAATTAATCTCCAGTTGCCCTTGAAATCTCACTCAAAATATTTAATTTTCTAGTTCACTGAAATATCTAATAAAGTAACTGGAGATACCCTGGGTGAGACACAGACCCATGTGACTCAGATCTACTTAAGAAAGGATTTGCAATCTTGTTGCAGAGAGTGTGGTCCCCAGGAGGTTTCCAGTTCTTCATACCTTCCTGATCTCCTCAGCTATAGGCAGGTTCATTGCTTAAGTTGATTTCCTTTCTAGAACCTCTACAGTCCAGAGAGGTGGATGTATAAACGTCTGACCATCATCTCAGTGAGGGGCAGTCTGAAAGATACTCCAGTGCTTCCTGCCCAAGTGGTTTTGTCAAATCAATGTAATGTGTCAATCTTTTCTGCCCAGTTATGTGTCCTTCTTATTATACATGAATTTTATTCCCTCCTCCACAGATACATATATGAAAGTTCTGACTCCCAAGTTGGAGACTGTGGGATAAAGGTTGAACATCCTGAATTCAAAACGTTTTAAAATCCAAACTATTTTGAGAATCAACCTGCTACCACACAGGGAGCATTCCACACATTGAAGATTTGTTTCCTGGAAAACAAATCTTACAAAACATTATATAAAACCTTATTCAAGTTATGTTCATACAGAATAAATAAATAATAAATGAATTTTGTTCTGGACTTTTGTCATAACTAAACATATTTTTCTGAGGTATACTGAATGCTCTCACATGAAGAAAACCTAAAATCTGAAAATTTCCTGGCCTCTAGTAATTTGGATAAAAGATATTTGACCTCTAGGAACTTTATCAAAGAATCAAAGTCAAAGCACACTTCAGTGTTGCAGTCCTAATATGACCTGAGTACACTATGAGGAGAGGAAAAGACATCAGAATTCCTGCTATCCAAGTCTATAAATTAAATGTACATGATATATGTTTAATATAATATATTGTGCTTTTTATAATTGCATAAACCATCCAATATGCACTGTTTAACCACAGCAGCACAGGGAGACACACATATATTCCAGTTGTGATTTCATGGAGAACGATTCCTGGTACATAGCATATGCACCACACACCTGCATCTAGCTAGCCAGAGCCGTCTCTCTCACCCCCTCCCCCAGTATCCTCAAGGTGGGAACATTGTACCATTTTATCGAGCTCTATTTAGTTTCTTACAGTGGGAATGACTATTGCTCATTTTATCCCCAGTAGCCCGTGGGTCACCTGATGTTAGGAAATAGTTTTTTGTTTTTGTTTTTGTTTTTCCTATAAAGAGCATAAGACATGAATGAGCACCAGGTGATAGCACCCATTCACTTTAAGTGAGCCACTGGCCTTGGCATTATCATATGATGTACTTGCAACACATTTTTTTTTTTCAATTCACACTCAACTGCATACTTGTGAACTTAGAACAAGGGTTTTCCTAGTAACTGCCTCTCTCACTCTAGTTTCCACTCTGTGGCATCTACAATACAGGATGAGCCAAGATGATTCCCTTTCTATGCTACATCAAATGATCTAACATTCTTTGCCAGTGCTTTAGTCTTATTTTCATGTTCCGATTTTTAATATTTGCTTGCGTCTGCCTATGATGTAACTATATTCAGCATTATACACCAAAAGGATGATCTTCCGATGTTTAATTAAAACATCCTTTCATATATTTGTGAGGAAGTTTTTTGTGGATCCCAGAGTTTCTCTCTTGTCCCCTATTTAGCACATAGGACACAACTAATCTAGGTTTAGAATAGACTTACCTCTCATAAATCGAATCTGTGAACGCTTGAGGTTTGGATAAGTTTGCCTGTAAGTTCACTGTCAGCTGAAAGAAGACCTTGGTGGCAGGAATTATAAGTGGACAATATCCATGAGGAAAAGTAAGTCAAGTGTACTTTAAAATCAATTATATTTTTCTTTTATTAGAATGAAGAACAGAACAACCCATGTCATTTGTCGTTTCTATTTTTTCCTAGAGAACTAGATAAGTATTTGTGGTAGCTGATGTTTAAAGGAAATGCTTAGAAGACAGGGATTTAATTCCTATGCTGACCACAAATCCATAAAATAGGATTAACTTTTTCCTTGATTAACTTTTTTTACCTTACATATGAGCTTGCAGGATTTTCTCTAGCTTCTCCTGGAATAAGCTCCATATCAGTTTTGGCATCATACAGCATTTTATTTGCTTTTGATAATATGGCTGCTTGAGTGCTTTACTTCCTTGAAGGACAGAAAAAAGTCAACAGGACACTGACATTTGTACCCTGAGGTTTTCCTCCTCTATGCATTAATATAAAAGGCAAGCACAATGAGCGTGTCTTGGCTGCTGTTCTATTGGCATAGGACCTCAATCAGCTGTCATTAAGCAATTGTTCCTCCTGACGAGGGACAAACTGTCACACATTAGTGTGTGGAGTATGCCAGTGTCTCAGAACAGCCTAGAACAGAGATTGGGAACTTTGACTCTTTAGAGTCACTTCAAATTCTGTTAGGATGCAGGACTATGTGGAAACATTTCAGGAGTTGAGGTAGTTGGCTATTAGTGCTTCATTACTATTCAAAAGAAACTAAGGTGCCATTCTACAAAACACAGTCAGATGATTACTAAAATGCTATTACAGTAAATTTCTTCTCTATGATTTTTGTTTCCCAACTAGTACTTTTCCCTGTCCTTTGGATACAAAGACTTAGACAAGTAGGAAGAAAATGAAAAACAGGAGTGGTGATAGACACCAGGTAGAAAAATCAATCTCAGATGTGTCTTATTGAAAACTGACTACAACCTGTTTATTTAAAAGTCAGTATGTTCCACTTTAAGCTTGATGTCCAGTTGAGAGTTCATTTGCCATCAGTTATTTATCTTTTGCACTGAAACACTGAAGTGGAATATCATGAAAGGAAGGGTATTGGGCATCTACGAGTGTGTATCAGTCTGTGTCCTATGTGAAAATGTGGTTTCTCACTGTGCTTTTTTTTTGTCTAAATTTACTTTAATGCCTGCTGTACATCGGATGTTGAACAGCTTTGCTAATGCGTCAATTGAAATGATATGAGTTTTTAATC
>NW_004524737.1:3037755-3047697 GCF_000260255.1 Octodon degus | reverse complement strand
AAAAAAGCTTTAAAAACAAAACAACAACAACAAAAAAAGAATCTTGACTTGTCAAGAACATTAAGTGAACGTTTCCAGGCAAAACTTCTGCAAGCAAAATCAGTGTTGCAATGAAGGGCAATGCCTTTTCATAATGCAAAGCAGAAAACTAATTTTCATGGCTTGCATTTTATTAACACACTTGATAAATATATTACAGAATTAGTTTTTAGATGCAAACCATTAGTGACCTAGAGGCCAAGGACCAGCTAAAGTAAGAGGGGACAGAGGACCATGATGGGTGGTATTTTAAGATAAAAAACATTAAACTGTTTGAGCACTAAATAATTTCTAATTTATTTTTGTTGTCAAAGTGTAGTCATGTTGTTTGAGTATGTAATTATCAAAACAAGGTGAACTAGAACCACTAGAGGTATGATCGTTTTTCAGAATGATAGGTACCATATTCTTGACTTCTGAGTCTTAATATATTCCAGTATAAAACAAAATAAAATGAAACAAAAAACACAAAGCAAACAACAACAAATCATAGGGGTATGTATTTATTTTTGCTTCAACTAAGTTATTGCAGGATATTAATACCTATGTATACATGATATCTGAGTAGTTGCTGCAATCTTTTTATCTGAGTATGACTATACTTAAGAAGTTAGAGAATTACCTCTATGTCTTTGTCATCTGTACTTTGATAGTAGGCAGACTTGTGCAATCTCTTTAGGATATCACCTTTGAGAAAATCTAGAGATGTTACCATTTTGTTTGTGTACTTACTTGTCAGAAACTTTAGCAAAATTATGAGTTATCTTACATTACAGATGACCACCCAATCAGCTTATACTTTATGCCTTACCATTAACATGTGATCTTTTAGATTTAGACAGAAGAACAAAATGAGCACATTTTCAAGATGATTATATCAAACAGTACAGTATTATCAGCCTACCTTACTGAACATCATACACTAGTAATACAATATACTGTACAGCTGGTTGTTTTTGGATGGTTGGTAGGCTGGGAACTGCAGTGCACTGTCATTGCCTAAAAGCATCAACGTATTGTGCCAAATGTCCATAGTAGAAAAAATTATAATTCAAAATCTGAACTATGATTTCTATTACATGAATATCATTTTGTACCATCACAAAGTCAAAGAACTGTAAGTGGAATCACCAGAAGTCAAAGAGTGTACACAGCCTTTGGGGAAAACAGACTAGTGTGTGTAACAGGGGTGGATCTTGTCTGCTCATGTGTTGAGGGAAAGCTACTAATGTTCCCTAAATGAGAGAAGAAGGAATTCTGCCTCCGGATCCAAGGTTCACATGTAGACCCAAGATCCAATATCAACACATTCCTATAATTCTACCCTGCTGGCCTGCTCTACAGAGCTTGGCCTTCCAGGCCTTATGATCCCAAAGCTCTCTGTCTTTCTCTGTCTCTGTCTCTGTCTCTGTCTCTGTCTCTGTCTCTGTCTCTGTCTCTCTGTCTCTGTTGTTGTGTCTCTGTCTCTGTTTCTGTCTATCTCTGTCTCTCTCTGTCTCTCTCTGTCTGTCTCTGTCTCTGCCTCTGTCTCTGTCTCTCTCTCTCTGTCTCTGTGTCTCTTTCACTTTCTCTTTGTCTCTGTCTCTCTGTCTGTCTCTGTCTCTTTGTCTGTCTGCCTGTCTGTCTTTCTCTGTTTCGCTTTCTCTCCTATGTGATATTTCATCACAAATACATCATGGTCTCCATATTCAAAGAATGTACAATCTAGCAGCAGATAAGATATATTCATCTCCCCCTCATCTCTACCCTCTACCTACAATATCAGAGAACTTTGTGGTATAGATACTTCTATAACATAAAAGTAACAGTTCTCTGAGGCCTGACATGGGAGGATCACAAGATCGAGACCAGCTTGAGAAACTTGGTAACATCCTGTTTCAAAATTTCAAAATAATAAATAATAAATAAATAAATAAATAAATAAAGTAAATTGGGAAGCATGTCAGTGAGAAGTTCATAGATTTCTTCCCCAATACACAACACACACTCGCATACACACACACACACACACACACACACACACACACACACACACCCTATAATACAAAAACAACAAAAAGCCCCATACAACCACAAAATCTCCCAACTGGAGTGTGAATGCCTTCTTTGACTCTGAGTGAAGCCATACATATGGGTGATGAATACTATGTGTTTTTAGTCCCCTCATTCCCTACTGTTTGTTCAAAATTTAATTGTGAAAAGCAGACAAAATGTCACGGGAGAATGTGTTTTACAGCATGTGTTTTTCATGATACATCAGCTTGCTGTCTCCTATTTTTTAAATTTTTTAATTGTAGGGAAGGGTCTACAGGGTGTTCAGGGTCTCACCACTAGATCGGACTCCTAGTGATCCACCTGTTTACAGCCTCCTACGTGCTGGGATTACAGCACTGCCATGCCTAGTCTCACTTGCCTTCTCAGTGCACCTTGGGGGCGGGTCCAGCTCGGCAGACTCCCGGGATGGAACTCCGGCCCCTGCAAGTAAGCCCTTTAATCCGCTGAGCTATTTGGCCAGCCCTTCTCCTAATTTCTTGAATAAAATATTAATAAATGAGATCACAAGGTTGACTTGATTGGTGTGTCTGTGTATTGCTGCCTACTCAGCTTTGCTGTCTGGGCTTCTTTTGGTGTCTGTCTTTCAGGTGTTGGTTGGAGCAGTTTTCCTGCTTCATCCACTCCAGCCATGCAGAACTTGTTAGAGCCACAGTGCCTGGAACTCACCTTCCTGGAACCATGATCAAAGTTAAGCTTCCCCTCTTTAAGTGGTGAATGTTAAGTATTATTATCCAAGAAACAGAAAGCAAACAAACAAACAAAAAAAACCCCTAATATATAAAAGGTAGACCCCCCATCTCCTGGGTTCCAGGAATTGAACTCAGGAACTTGCTCTAATGCTGAATTACATCCCTGACCTCTGTCTAACATATGCAAAGCAAGAACAAGCAAATAAAACACCATTTACAAGTGATAGACTTTAGACATCCAATTCAGAAAACAAAATTTTACTATGCACAAAACTTTAAAAATTGTATCAAGGTTCTTACATTAAAGAATATAAGCATACAGTTGGGAGGTTAGGCATGCAAAGAATTAGGTAACTTATTGTGATACAGCAATGGATATTGTCATGGAAAAAACTGGAATTTCTAGAACAGACTGACCATGAAGTCATACTCATCAAGGAATAACTGGAATTGCTCTGCACAGGGTTAGAAAGCCCTTATGACAGTGCAATAAAAGATGACAAGGACTTTCTCTCAAAACTTCTGGCTTATGGATCTTATTTTGTACACCTATTTATCAAAAGAGGAAAAACAATTCCTTAGCAGAAGAATTGGTGCTCCTCTAACCTCTAACCCAGAAATCTGGAAGATTGAGGAAAAGTACTTGTTATGCTGAAGGATCTGCCAGAATGAAAGGGAAATTTTTGCAACATGACAGGTTGACATAGTATCAACGAAGGTTGAAGTTATTTTCTAAATTGATAATATAACAAACTGTCAGAATTTTACTTCAATGTTCTTATCCTTAGTTAGAAATCTCTCTGTCTGGGTCAGTCTCATGGAAAAAATTTTGAATCCATTCTTCTCTAGGAGATTACCTAATTTGGTTTTTTTTGTAGAAGATGTTTGCCATTTATTTAAAACTGATTATAGAACTGGCAAGTGTGAGGTCCTTTGTTCCATTTTAAGTGCAAAAAAGTCCTTGGTCAAACTATAAAAGTAAATATTTGGATTAGAGATATGACTCAGCAGCACAGTGTCTATCTGGAAGGGCAAGGTGCTGAGTTCAATTCCTGGTACAAGAAAAGTGACTTGTACCTATTTGTTCTTAGGGTATAGATTTAAAGTGCCTCTCAGGCACATTGGTCAAGCAATGGTCATGACTCATCCACATGGCTGACACTGACAAAGGTTCTACAATCTGAGGTACAGGATCTCAGGATAAATCCTGAGGGGATTTCACTGACCTTATCAGACCCAAAAGCTAAAACTCTTATTGCATAGGTCCTGCTTTACCTTGGTCTTAACCATCCAGAAGGAATGTATAAAAACAAAGTATAAGAAATAAAGCCATGCTGTTATGTTGAGCTGTAGGGGACTCAGGTCAACAATTTCTGGCATTGCCAGTCAAGCAGAAGATCCAATACTATTATGGACTACGGAACTCTTTTAGAATATTTTGTGAGTTTACACACCTATAATATTCAAATAACAGAACTTAACAAAAAAAAGGGGATACAGATGAATGTCCATTTTGTATCTGTGTATTCAAAATGGTTAGGATAGATATATAGTTACATTCTCTTAATGAATAGAGGGATTTGTTCTAATGGTGTTTGTAAACAGGATATCATGTCTTCATCTTGTACAGCAATTAACCATAGGAAGAATGTATGCAATGTGTGAATTATTGAAACTGTCCTACCAATTTGATTTGAAACTGTCTCATTGCTATTTGTTTCTCAATAAAATTATGGAAAAAAATAAAGTGCCTTTCAGAAATCTCATACATCAAAAGGTAGGAGATGGCTGAAGCATTCACTGCAGCTTTATCAGGAAGGCTGAAACCTTATCCCTTCCCTTTCTTCTCTTGCTGTTTGCTGGTTACCATAGACTAAGAAATTCCTCCTCTCCAACTCCTTCTACCACTCTGTTTCTGGTTTGGAGGAAACCAACCATTGAACTATTCAACATCAACTGAAATAAAAATCATCCTCTCTTCCATTAAGTTCCAGATGTGGGGCATTTTGTTGAAGGGATGTGGACTAAAACATTAGTAATCACTAACTCTCTAAATAAAATAGGACTAAACATTATATTGGAACAAACAACGCATTAGATATTTGTTCAATGAATTTATAGTTTTGTTGTGTGACTTTCAGTCAGTGACATATTTTCAAGTAAATAATGTGAAAGTATAATCAATACTTGCCCTATATAGCTCATATGTTAGTTATTGAGCATCTGCAGATTTTCTTTGTTGGATTATTGACAAGAGAAGGGTTCAATGCTCCTGTTCAGAAAAGTAGGAATCAAAATTGCATTCTCAAAGCATTTTCTAGGTAAAAGGAAATTTGCCTTATTTGATAATTGTTACTCTTACAAAGTTCAATGCTAAATATCATTATTTACAATTCAATTAAGAACAGTAGTGAACAGAAATCTCCTTATCTTGGCATACACATAATAGGACAGTATTCTTGGAAATGCCAAGAATAGTATTCTTGGAAATTTCCAGGGAAAGTCTTTTCCTTTCTGAATTGAGCATGCTACATTACATGAAGCAATTATTTTAAGGTATGGGTTTTTAAGCTTCATGATCTCTACTGTATTTGTTCAAACCTGTGCAAAGATGACTTTTGCATATAAAATAATAACACAAATCAAGTCTGTCAAAAAGGAATTTTGGTAATTAATCTATCAATATTATTTTTTTAAAAAGTTGTTAATGAGAAAATTACAGAGGATGGGATGATATGACAGAAGAAGACTTTTATTCCTGGTTCTTTTTCCTCTGCTCCCTAATCTCAGGAAAATTTAACAATATTACACTTTATTATAATGCAGAAAAAGTTCTGTCCATTTCTTTTTTTCTAAAATTCCGAGAATTAAATTTATTTGCATGCTGCTATATACTAGATGTTAATGTCCTCCCAAAATTCACTTATTGGAGCCCTAATTCCTAGTGTAATGGTATTTGGAGAAGGGGCCATCAGAAGGTTAATTTGGTTTAGATGAGGTCAGGACACTGGAGTCTCATGATGGAATTAGTGTCATTTAGGGAGGTGATGGGATCAAGGTTCTCTTTCTACCATGTGAGAATACAGCAAGAGGGTCACCATCTGTGACCTAAGAGAAACCTCCAGCTAAGAAATCAAACATGCTATCATCTTTACCTTGTAATTTCAGCCTTTAAAACTAGGGCCGATAAGTACTTGTGGTTTAAATGTTTGGCCCATGATATTGCATGATAGCAGCCCTCACTAAGACCTACACTGTCTCCGTCACTCTCTTGTACTGAGACGTGATCCACACCAGCTGCTTGAAGAAGGAGAGGTTTATTTGGGGTTCTGCTTTTCTCTGTGGTCACCCAGCTCTAAGGCAGCAGCAACCTGACAGAGGTGCAGGGTGCAAGTCAACTGCTCACACCATGGCTACCAGGAAGCAGAGGGGAAGGAAGAGCAAGGGGCACGTTCCATGCTTCCACGTCTTATTCCCAGGGGCCAGTGTCCAAGGAGGCCCACATCCTAACAGGATCTTCAGTTACTGAACTTATCAAGGGATGATCCACTGGTGAGAAGGCACTTCATGACCCATGAGCCAGTCAGCTGCAAACATGAGATGTTCAGGGCACATTTTAGATCTCAACCATGATTTGTACTTACCACAAAAATAAGAAAAGGATGATGGAGCAATCAATGAATATTTTATCAAGGTAGGAACATTTCAATCTTGACTGAGCCATTGAATAATTTTTTTTTTTTTTTTAACTAAGAATCAAACTTAGGACCTTGTGCTTCCCAGATATATACTGTGCCTCTAAACTGTATCTCTGGCCCAGCAATTTAATTTTTTTGCTTTAAATTCTAATCTCTGTAATTGGAGGTAATATACTTTTATATGTTTGTAATAAAGATAAAGGCTACTAAGGTATAATTTATGAAACAAGCAGAAGCAAAAATATCTAAGGTGTAATTTTATCTGTAGAATCATGTTGACTTCCAATGAAAGGAAACAACTATACAAGAGAAACTGATGTTTTTAAGATTTTGATCTTTTGAAACTGCCTAGCTCTGGAGCTGCTTCACCCCTTTATAATTACTTTCTGGACCCCCATAACCATGAGAGCACAACTGAACACGCAGGATGCCTGATTTACCCACCGTACCACGCTGCTTGAGCTGTTGATCATTAATCTGCCCTTGTGACCGATGAGCTCACCCTGCTACTCATCAGAAGAGCCACCAGGCTGCTCTGCCTTGCCTTGCACCTCCTGCCTGTGCATGACATGAAAGCCCTAGAGCACCAGGGATCGGGTCCTGATACTCTGGGAATGATGCCGACCACTGCCCATCAACGTAAATAAATCTGCCTTGAAATCCTGGGTGTTGTTTTGGTGTTTCTGCTTGCTGTTGTACCATTGTTGGACGTCATTTTGTTAAAATGCATTTCACGATGTTTACATATTACAAGGTGATTTGGAAAGTGATATGGAACTACTAGAAATAAATTGCTTGATAGATTATAATTGTCTATTATTATGTTAGAAAATAAATCATAAGTAGCCAAATAGTGGATTAATTACTTAATGATCTAAGACAAATTAAATTCACAAAATCTAAACAACATTGACCAAATTGAGTTTTATGTAAATAAAGCTGAGGGCATATTGATTAAAAGATTACCAGATGTTTCTGTAATAGGTTAACTATTCAGTATTCTGGCACTTATAATGATTTTGAAGCCAGTAAATAATGCTACATTTTACTGAAGATGTATTATTTTATTGAATCATCAAGTTAAATGTTTTTATTTTTGCTGAACTGAAGTGGAAGGGTAATCATACTATGGGGCTGACGATTTATTATATAATAATGTCAATTCTTTCAAAGTATTAATTCTAAGAAGCCTATATGGTAGGGACTAATTCCTGTGTTAACTAATCAAATGTTAGCATTGTCACATTTCAAATTAAATTTTCTATCAATGCCTCTTAACTTGGATTTCTCTCAAGTTGGAAACAAAAATAGGAACACTGTCAATGAGTATTACAGAAAAATAAAATGTTATCCTGACAGTCTTGATAGTAGCATTTCATTATTTCCACTAAATTTCTTTATGATCTCAATTATCAGATGAGCAGTGGAACTTCTCTGGGGATTAGAAACTTGAATCTAAATCTGAGAACAGAAAAGTTGCTAGGAATCTCCTTCTTCCAGGAGTACACACAGACTTAGACAGGGTATTTTCCCTTGCACTATACCAAGTCGTGGGGTATGGGTGTCGAGGAGAATTCAGTGCTCATGGTGAGGGATGCCTCAGCACCTGCCAATGATTAGTGATAAAAATGTTTCCTTTTTTAAAAAAGGAGAACAATCCACAGTGCAGCTGGATAGAGTGACAGCTCACCCAGGGGAAAAGTCTTATAAAGAGGGCAATAGGAAACAAGTACTTGCTCTCCTACCTTCACAGGAAAGTGAAGCACACAGTCAAGGACCCCTAGAAGCTGTGAAAGTTAATGATCATAAACTCTGGGTCCTATTCCTCGCAACTACTGTTTTCCCACTCTGCTAAGAGCCATTTAAAAATACTTTCAAGAAGTAATCTTCACTATGTTCTCTACTTAGAAACCACTCCTTGATTCCCATCCTGCATCCTGCAGGCTTCCTTCCTTTTTCCCCCCAAAATATATATTAAAAACACAGGAAATTTTTCTCTTCATGCACCTTAACTATATAAATATTTTCTATGTAGCCAAAGACAATTTCTTTTCACTTCTTGCCATCCAGGTAAGTCAAAATTTAGGCATGCCTGACTGGAAAAATGATGGGAACTAAATTGAACAGAAACATGGTGACCTGTAGAAAAATATCAGACAGGTTTGCTTGTGTTTATTTAGAGATTCAAGGGAAGGAGAGAGGAGGGGAGGGGAACAGAAAAGCATTTCTAAAATAATAGCTAAAAATCCCCATATTTAACGAGAACTATAACGTTTCATAGCCAACAACCTAAATCAACTCCAAGAAGAAAGAGGAATATCGACTTGCTGAAATGGCAATAGAAATTGTAAAAGGACACATTACACACTGAATAATGAAGATTCAGACATAATAACCATGTCAGAAAATATTTCTTGAGAAATCTTCCAGAATAGAAAATCATGAAATGTCAGCATTAAAGCACTAAAAGAAACAATGAGTGCAAAAAACAGCAAGCCACACACTGTCAAGTTGGAGTTCTATGTCTTGGAAATAACTTTCAAACAGGAATACAAGATATACCAGTTAATTTGACGCATCGTCTTGGCTACACAACCACGCCCAGATTTTGGTCAAATGCACATCTACACATTGCTATGATGGTAACTTTCAGACGGTATACTTATCTAAATCAGTATACTTGAGCAATCAGACCATCTTCCAAAATTGTATCCAATTTGTTAAAGAAAGGATTTAAGAGATAAGGATTTTTCCCCTCAACAGAGAAAGAATTGTCTTCCAGGTGGACTTGATTTCAATCACTGAATATCAACTCATCTTTTGATCACCTATATGCCAGACTAATTTGTGATTTTTGGACTTTCCATCTGTCATCATAGCATGAAATAATTTTCTAAAATCAGTCAATCTCTCTCTCTCGGACCAGCCAAATAGTTCAGTGGACTAAAGCGCCCGCTTATGCAGAGCGCAGCGGCAGGGCTCCATCCCCAGTGTGCAGTGCTGGCCCCGCCCCTGGGGCGCGCAGAGACAGGCCAGACTGGGCGTGGTGGCGCGGGCCTGTAATCCCAGCACTTGGGAGGCTGAAAACAGAAGGATCATTAGGAGTCTGATCTCCCTAGTGAGACCCTGTAGACTCCCTAGTAAACACATTAAAAAATCTCTCTCTCTCTCTCTCTCTCTCTCTCTCTCTCTCTCTCTCTCTCTCTCAAACATCTATGTACTGTTCTTTCAGCAGAAACTTAAGTTATACACAAAATAAAGATATTTTTGCATGAAACAGAGAATTGATTGTACTAAAAGAAGTGTTGAATTACTGCGTCAGGAAGGATAAATATAATAACAGAGAGAAATCTGGATATACACGAAGATATGATGAAAATCACAGGTAATGAAGTTGCATTATACTTTTAAGCATAAATTTGAAAACTAATCACTGAGATTTTTTTTTGTCTCTCTTATAT
>NW_004524737.1:3023985-3037655 GCF_000260255.1 Octodon degus | reverse complement strand
TTTTTTTGCTGTATCCTTAATACATGAGGACTTCCCCCATGATAGGAAGATGTAAGAAGTGGTTTTCTACGTAAGAAAAAAAAAGGAGGAATGAAGTCATGGGAAAGAAAATAAGAAACAAAGAAAGATGGGAAGAGATCCTGGGGCAATGTTTACTGGAGACAAGTGAGACAGTGACATGGTTTGAAGGAAGCTGAGGTAAAATCATGGTTTTCTGTAGATGAGGTGAGAAGGTCTTAGACTGGGACTCCCTTAGGCGCTAGTACAGATAAATATTACTTTGTATCATTGAGCAAAAGTTCCATTCCCCTTCCACCTCAGTCTCTCAGAATCCAACATTTGAAATAGTGTTACACAGAAGGGCATAGTGAAGCTGAGGTAGGTGTGTGACCCCAGGGGCTGTGAGGGAATCCACCTCTGTAGATACTGGGGTGTATGGAGCATGGACACAGCTCACAGAGCCTCCATCACTGATGCTGAGGCCCCCTTCCCCTAGTGACTCTTGCTCTCCACTCTGGAGAGCTCTGATTGGTTTGATATTATTCACGTTCTGTGTTGAAGTGTACAGCCGGGTGAGAAAATACAGCTACCCTCTCAATTGCTACATGCAGAAGTCTTGGGATTTTACTTTGCCTATTTATTTATTTATTTATTTATTTATTTATTTACTTATTTGGAACAGGGTCTCACTATGCAGCTCAGATTCATAGTGACCTTCCTGTCTCAGCCTCACCAATGTTTGAATTACAAGCGTGCCCCACTATGGGACCAGCACTGGCACCTTGGGTTCTAGGGCCAGCATGGCATGTGGTACTGATGATGGAACCCGGGTGCTTGTGTTGGTCACACAGGTGCTCAGACTGTGAAGATATCTCTCAGCCTTGATAATTTGCCCTTTCTAATGTATTTGGTACAAGGTCTCACTATGCAGGTCAGGCTCGTAGTGACCTTCCTGTTTTCAGTCACCCTAGTGCTGGAATTGTGGGGTTGTGCCACCATGCGCGTTCTCAATTTGCCCCTTCAAATGATAGATGCCATTTAAAAAAGAATGAATATAACAGGATATTTTAAGTATGACCAAGACTAGGAATTGAGAAATAGATGGAGAAAATTTAGGATTTTGACTAAACTATTCAATCCAGAGAATGACTGGGAGATATGGACACATTTAAAAATGATGTCATAACTAAGTCTAAGCAAGGCAACACACTTTAAACAAAACATGTATGTAAGCAATCTCCATCAACTTTGAGCAACATTTAATGCCACTGGTGATGCCCTTGAGCATTTTTACTTTTATCTTTAGATGAAGTGACTATAAATGAAAGGCTAATTGTGTTGTCATCCCTGTTTATTTTCTACTTTAGTAAATTTACCTGTTCAGTGTCAGTACTCTTTGTCATATTACAATCTGGCTGATTCTGTTTTAAAATCCTTTTGTGTTCATATTAACATTTTAAAAACTTGTTGAATGCATAAAGTAATTGGTTTCAAATACTTTTTGCACTGTTGGGTCTTTCTGTCCATTCATAAGATCAGTATACCATAATTTTCTATATATAACATGGTGTGTATTCTCCATGTACTTGGGCCTTATTTCTTATCTAATTAAGCTTTTATAATTTTCTCCTTAAAATACGTTGCTAATTGTGTATTTTCTTAAATTTGTCCTAGTTATTTTAATAGCTGTTGATGGTAAACAATTTTCTAAATAATATTTTCTATTTTGTATCTAGTGTAGGTGACTATTTTGGTAAATTTAACTTTTATATAACAATTGTACTGAGCTCTCTCCTTCCAACAAACTCATAATCCTTTACTCATAATTGAGAAAGTAAAAGAAATGAAAAAAATTCTAAAAACTAACAGCTCCTTGGTTTCTTTCTTTTAATAAATTTGGCACCGCATATTATTCCAAGGCCAAATTTGATCTGAACAGATGTGAGGCTATTTACAGTCTTTATCTTAATTACCGTGAATATTCATAAGTTTCACTGAAAACATTAATGTGTTTGATTACAAGATGCAGCTCCCAATCTGTGGAGAATGTTACATAACGTACGGTTATGCGCCTTCTTGCTGTTCTAAAATACACTGTCAGTGAATTCTCAAACACCTATCAGCCCATTTCAGTTAAATCTTTTTTTTTGGCCCCGAATGCCTTCAGGGCAGGTTTGGCTGGCTTGAGTTGTGGGGACTGAACCCCAGCAACCTGAGCCTGACTGCTTTGTTGAAGAAGCCACTTAAAGAACTGAGGTAAGGGGCAGGCTCCTTCAGTTAAATCTTCTTAGGGAAAATTTTTATTATGTTTTGTGTAAATCCACTGAATATTTATTTATTGACTTATTTAGGGGAAATCTATCAGATTGAAAATGCTGCTTTCTATCTTTTTTTTGCAGAGGATTTTTTTTTCATAAATAGATAATACAATTTAACAAACAATGGTTTTCCTCTCATTGTGATGGTTAGACAAATTCTGTTTTGTAAGCTCTTATATTTTTCTAAATAATATGATCTTTATAAAGTGAAAATAATTCTTACTTTTAAGTGGTCAACCCAACCCAATATGGCCATGATATGTTATAAATATTTTTGTAGTTACAATTCAGTTTGCTAATGTTGGCCTAGATCTTTTCTTTGATAGCTGCTAATATTATGTATGATTGTCATGAGATGAATGATGGGAATTTCTCTTCTTCTCTTCAAGAAGACGGCATTAAAATGACATGATGAGGAATTCATCTTAAAAAGGATCTAGACTAAAATATGTATGCCTTTTGTCTTTTACAGGGTATATTTTAACTACTGCCTCAACTGTCAGCAGTTGTCTCTTTGGGAATATTAGATTTTTAAAATTATTAATTGACTTTCCAAAGTTTTTAAGCTTTTAAAGATTTAACTACATCTTTCTATAATGCTATTCATTTCATCTATGTATTTCCATTCCTGAGAACAAAGTCTCTCATATTATCCTCATGATATATTTTTGTATCTTAGTCATACACTTATTTATTTTGGTAATTCTTGTTTATATTTTTAATGTTATACCTTTAATCTTGCATTAGCTTGCCTGTACTATAAGCCTTTTCAAGTAGCCAGTTTTGTGAAGCTTTTTTATCATTTCTTTCTTTTCTTTATTGTTTATTAGTTAATTCTTGTTTTTTATTGCTTCTTGATAGACGCTGGTAAATTTCTCTGAAAGTTATGTGCATAAAGTTTTTCTAATATTTCACTAGTTTGTGCTTTTCTCATATTTCTTGGAATATTGTCTTTAAAAAAAAACCCATGTTATATGTGTTTCTTTTTCATCCTGAGTAGGGTACAATAAACATTATGACTGTTGAAATATCTCCAGTAAGAACTCTTGATAGACTCGTACATGACACAGTTATCACTGGTTCTATGGCTGTTCTTCAGGTATTTCCTGTAAGTATTTTTTTTAGCTTCTATATATGTCTCCACCCAGGTCCAATAAACTGGCAGCAAAGGCTGTTGGTAACATATAATAATCATGTGGAGATAAGAAGGCCTAAGAACCCAATTCTTTCACAAATGATTTTAGAATCTTAGAATGTTGGAAAGGGTAATTACACAAATAGAGTTAATATACCAGAGTAGTGGCACACTGTCAGGGTATTGCATATACTTGCTAAGTCCAACAAATTCTCTCTCTCTCTCTCTCTCTCTCTCTCTCTCTCTCTCTCTCTCCCTCTCTCTCTCTCTTCCCTTTTCTGATACTACATTTTTATTAGTACATATTATGGGTACCTGATATTAGTACATACTATGGTGCATGCCATTGGTACACATTATTGGTACGTGTCAGTAGTATATATTTGCAGGACACAGTGTCTGCATTCTCGGGTGCACTCATATCGCCCATCTCAATTCCTTCTTGTCCTCTTTCCTCCACTCCCCTCTCTCCTCCCACTTCTTCCTATGACTCAATCCATTTCCCATTTGAGAAAAATTGAATTTTATCCAAATTTCACTTTGCTTTGTTTATATTTATCCTACTTACAGTCTGCTATCAAATATATTCAATTTTAGAATTTACTCCTACTAAATATTACTGTTACTTTATCTATTTATTTATGTTTGTATTTTAGTACAGGGTCTAAATAGTCTCACTATACAGATCAGACTCATAGTGATTCTTCTGTTTTCAGCTTCCCAAGCCCTGGGATTACAGGCCTGTGCCAGCATACCTGGTCTCAATTGCTGTATCAGTGTGCCCTGGGGGTGGGGCTGGTATGGCATGCTGAGTATTGAACCCTGGTCCCTACATCTGCCTAAGGAGGTGCTTTAATCCATTGAGTTATCTGGTCAGCTCGACTGTTATATTTAATAACAATAGTTAATAACCTTAACTGAGATGTTATTATATATGTGTACCAATTCCCTACAATGAACATAATCATAATGTACTGAAACACATACTATTAAAAATTTTTAAACTCTTATCTGGTCTTAAACCTGTTCAATGTTCAAATAAACATTAGATAATAATGGTGAATCTGCTCCAATTTCATTTACATCATAAAACTTTCTGTATTTCTAGTATTCAACCAATTTTTAATTTTAGGTGTATTTAAGAAATCTATAGATGTATTATGTTTTTAATCCAGTATTTATTAGGCAATTCTTGTTTCCAGTGGCCATGGCAGAGCTGAGGGGTTATGGTCAATCACATATCAATCGTTTCATGGGAGATTTGTACAATTTAGATTTTTACAAGATCCAAGTAGATTCATGAATTTGAGAAAAAAATAACAGAAGTCAACCCATGTTTACCTCCTGGCATCATGGATGTGCACTATAAAGATATTGCTGCTGGTGCTGACCTTGATCACATGAGTAAGGCAATGATTCGGCTGCTCTTCCCTAAATCCCTTTCCATTTTGTACTCTTCAGAAGCCCACAGGTGCCATTCACACATACAGAAGGGAATACCAAGGGCCAGCCAAATAGCTCAGTAGATTAAAGCACCTGAAAACACCGGGGTTCGATCCCTGGGCCGAACATGCCGGGGCGCACTGAGATGGTGATTGAGAACGGGTGTGGTGGCGCATGCCTGTAATCTTAGCTCTTGGGAGGCTGTAAACAGGTGGATCGCTACGAGTCTGATCTAGTAGTAAGACCCTGAACAACCTGTAGACCCTTCCCTAAAATACACACACACACACACACACACACACACACACACACACACACACACAAGGAAGCATCATATGGCACATCTCCTAGTGACTTTAAAATTACTTCAAAATCTGCATAGCATATTGGTCACCTTCCTCTCATTCATTTATCAAAACCTTGTATGATAGATTGATGACATGCTTATTTATCTGTTGCTTGCAGAAACCTTTAATCTGCCTTCTGCCAGCCTTTCCTGCGCCATTTTAAATGCCCTTCAAGAATGAAGAGGAGTTTGTCTAGCTGACATAAATCAATATCTGGTGCCAATTTTTATTTCATTTTATATATTTGGTACAGGGTCTCACTACGCAGTTCCCACTCATAGTGATCCTCCTGTATCAGCCTCTCAGCTCTGGGATTACAGTCCTGCACCACCACGACCAGTTTTGGTGGCTGGCATGGCATGCCCAGTGTTCCAAGACCAGCACAGAGTGCTCTACTGGGGATCAAACCTGGGCCTTGCACTTTTCAGGCAGGTGCTTAGACTGCTGAATTACTTCCCTGGCCCAGGTAGTTTTTCAAGTATTATTTCTCAATATGTAGCTAGTCCTTTATTCTCTTAACAGTGTATTTACAAAAGATATTTGAAAGGTGGTTTTTATGGTACTGTTAAAATATCTTATTTCAAAATTTTCTTTATTAGTTTTTCCAAAGGTTTTACTTTTACTGAATCAAACATATCAACTTTTTCTTTTATACATTGTGCAGAGATTTTTTTTTTTGTCTCAAAATCCAGGCTTATGTAGATTTGCATCTGTTTTCAGGTGTGTAGAACTTTGTATTTTAAATTTATGTCTGTGAACCACTTTGAGTTTCTTTTCTGTAATTGCTTATTTCTAAGATTTTTATTGTTTCTTTTTTCATATGGGCATTTAATTTTTCTAACACCAATTCTTCAATGCACTTAATTTCTCAAATTGATTTCATTGTCAAGGTCTAATGGACTATGCTTATGTGGCCTCTAATACTTTGATCTGCCTCTTTTTTATTCACCACCACATCATTGTTTTATCATTATCTTTTCACCGTAACACTTCAATTTGGGTTGAGTCCTCTAAGTTTGTTCTCTATTACCAAGTTAGCTATTTAGCCTTCAGTTTTTCATATATATTTAGTTATAGTGTGTTAAATTCTACAAAGTATCTCGCTGGTATTTGGGTATTACATTGAATTCATAGGTTACATTTAAAATAAGTGATAGCTAACTTAAAATATTAAGCCTTCTGTGAACATAGATATGTTCAAATTTAATTAGATCTTCCTTGATTTGTTTTATTAGAATATTCAAATGTTTAATTACATGTATAACTATTTCTTTCATTTGTGAGGGGATTATTGTAAATGACATTTATTTAACTTAAAATTCTTATTAGTTGTTGCTGATGTAGGGAGAAATAAATGATTTATAATGATCTCTCAGGTGGCCATGACAAATGCATATATAAATCTGAAGATGCTGTGTGTATATGTGTGTGTGTGTGTGTGTGTGTGTGTGTGTGTGGAATTGTCTACATAGACAATCATATCACTATTTAGAAATGGTTTTCTGTTTCTCCCTTTCTGCTCTCTATGTTCCTTACTATCTTTCTCGTTTTAGCACATTGGCATGGGCCGTGTTTCATAATGCTTCCCTTCTCCCTGCCAAAGCCATTAAGAAATCTCTGTAAAAGCCGTTGGAATCCCTGAAGGAAACAGTTACAAATGTGACTAGATTTTAAGAGTAAAGCCACTGCGATCTTCCTATTCTTACGTGAAGCTTTATTCTTCTCTTAACAGCTTAGCAAAATTCTCTTCCCTAATGGCAGCTCCTACCAATTTAATGCAATCATGGCTTCCCCTGCAGGTAGATGAGGCTCAGTTATTCCCTTATCAATTAGCCTCTCCTGACCAGGTGTTCATGGGAATGAGATGTGTAAACTCAGCTCTCTCCAAATCCATGATTACTTTTTGGCCTGTTTGACTCTTTCTTACATTGAGGCCAAAGTTGATGACATTGTCTACTTTTTGCACGTAAAACATGATAGCAGAAACCAATTTTTGTTTATGTTTCTTTTTAAATATTTTCTCATCCCTTCGCACATTTCTTTGCCACCATGAGTCATATTGAATTCTTTCTCTCCAGTACAATTTCTTTCTTTGAATTTCAGTCTAAATGAACTGCTTTTAATTCTTACACTGTTTTCACTGCTGAGTATTAGATTTAAGGCCTGACAAATGCCAGGGAAGTGCTCTGTCATTGAGAAACAGTTCTAGCCCTGGATTCATATTTTTAATCAAGTGCAAAAGAAAATTACCCAGTATTAGTTTTGCTGTAATATTTTACGTATTTAAGTCAATGATAATGATATGCAGTTGTGTGTGATATTGATTTATAAAGGTTGCAAAGGTAGTAGAAGATAGTTGTCTTGAATCCATATTTCTTTGGTATAAGACCACATACTGCTGAGAATACACATCATTTATGAATAAACACTGTTATGTGAAGAATTCAGGTAAGAGTTGGATTATATCACTAAATCTCAATTATTCTTTTTCTTTGTACCATTACTTATTTTTCACATGACTGACCATTTTTCTGGTTAGGAAAACAACCTATATGAATTCTTAAGGTTCTGTAGAATTCATCACGGTCATCTTCTTCTAGCTGGTTGTCAAAACGTATCTATCATATTTGATCACGTAGTAAATAGTAATACATTTTAAATTGACAACAGATATGTCTGATCTATCGACTTTATGCTAAAAGAATGTTTCCTATTTTTTGAACTCTTTAAAATTCACGAACTTTGAAAAGTAAGTGGTGGAAAGTCCCCAAAAGAGCAAAGTATTCTTAAAAATATAGATCATATAATTTTATCAAATTTAACTTTTCTAAGCCTCTACTTGAATTTCAGAAATGTCAGTTTTTCTGTTTCATTTCAAAGCCAGAATGTGTGAGAACTGCTGGTATCATTTTAGTTTCCATAACTATACAATAAAATTCTTGAACAGGTAGAGTAAAGCAATTTTTCAAATATATTTAAAGCTACACAACCTTGTGTATGGACGCAAAGAGGCATACTGAGTCCAATATCAGATGATTGTTCACTTGACATCTGTTTATTTGCTTCAGGGAATGGAACAGTAAATAAAAATTCCATTAAACATGGCACTTAGCTTTTTTGTTAGTAAAAATCTCTATTTTACAGAAGCTATATTTGGTGGCTTACGAACAACTCGCCAATCTGTCTGTTGTGTGCATTCCACTTTATACGTGAGGAATCATGAGGAGATGTAGGAAAGTTATGAAAGTGTTGAAAACCACACAGTAGGCTACTGTCAAAATTTGAAATAACATCTTCCAAATTCCTGAGATTTCTATCTCCACCCTGGACTTTGTATTCTTTTGGATTAATTTAATATATATAAATGGATACAAATATGAGCTCATGCTGATATATTATTAATCACATATATAACATATTTCTTATATACTTTGAGTTCATTTTACTTTGTAAAAAAATCAAATAAAAAAACCCTAAGTAGTATTTAGTTTTTTCCTGCACAAATCATGGAGTAAGACATACTTTCTGAATGCATATGTATGTGTAGATGTGCATGCATTCTATAAAATTCATGTAAGTACCATTACCACAGGTCTTTTGTTAGACTCATGGCTTGCCAATGTATCCTTTCAATATTTAGTTCTCACTAGGGATAACACAGAATAAAATCTGTCTTTTCAATAGAGACTTAGGTAAAACCAAATTCTTTGAGAGGACATTTGACTGGAAAGTTCTCATGACAGAAACCGCCTATTAGAATCCAATTATGTTAAGCTGTGAAATGTTGAAAGCACTTCATCACAGTGTACTATGCTTTCCTCCTCTGCCTGAGTGCAATCTAATATGTGCCTCACCTTGAGCCCCCTGTAATGGGTGCCCAGAGGAACTGTATTAAGGGACAGGCAAGATTCAGATGTACTCTCAGTTCTTTAAAAAAAAAACAAGGCCCAGCCTTCTAATAGGCACTCTTTCTAAGAATAGTATATGTTCCCTGGGTAATCAATCAAGCCTTCACAGAACCCTTAAAGGAGCCAGCCCATCTGGGAAGAGAGTGGCTCCTTATGAACAGCCTCATTGTTCTCACAATTAAGGCCAAAGAGGCCCCAGAGGAAGAGGTTCTCAGCATAGCCAAGTGTCTGCTGTGAGAATGAGTTTGGCAATGTAAACCATAACTGTTCTTCTAAGTCCTTAGAGCTACCCTGTGCAATGCTAAAGATGTTGATGTTTGATACAAGCAAAACAAAAAATCATGTTTTACAAATGCTGCTGCTATAAAATTGCTTTTGGGAGGAGGGCCACTATAAATTCACCCTTTTCACTTTGTGGATAGCATCTAAGCAAGAAATCTGAAAGCACAAACAGAAGGATGCTTTTATCTCATAGATACAATTAGAGTTGTGGGGCTTTTTTGAGACACAGGACTGGAAGCCATCAGGCAGAGCAGGCCCAATCCACCTTGGCAGGTCTACTGGGAAGGAGCTGGGGGCCCATAGCCTGAGCAGCCTAGTGGTCCACTAGGACTGGGCTCAGCTGGAAGCAACCAAACACAGCAACCAGACCCAAGCGAGGTCCTTCCAGTTGAGTTCAAGTTCAGTAGATCTAGACCTAGCAAGCTGAAGTTTAATGCTGGTCCCAGCAGAGCCCAGACGAAGGACTAGAACTATGGGAGCATACTCACGTCACAGAGGTAACAGCAGGTAGCTGGAGTAAACTAGTCTTCCTGGACGAATTGCTTCTTCTTTAATTTCATACACACATGGAAATTAAATAACACCCTCCTCAGCAAACAATGGGTTACAGATGAAATTAAGCAAGAAATTAAACAAAATGCCCACTTCAAAATTCAAACACAACTTATCAGAATTTATGGGATGAAATGAAAGCAGTTCTCAGAGGGAAATTTATAGCAGTAGGAAAACAACAGGAACAAATAAATATCCTACTGCTGCACCCTAAACTTCTAGAAAATGTAAAGCAAACAGAGCCCAAAGCCCAAAGATGGGAGGAAATTATAAAGATTGAAGCAGAAATTAATGCAATTGAGACAAAGCAAGCAGTACAATACAAAGTATTAAATAATCCAAAAGCTGAGTCTCTGAAAGATTAAATAAAATTGACAAATTTCTAGCCAGTCTCCCCAAGAAGAGGAAAAAAATTAATTCAATCAATAAGGAATGGCAAGGGAAAAATTACTATGGAGCCTGTGGAAATTCAAAAGATTACCAATAGCTATTTTGAAAATCTTCACTCTCACCAGATGGAAGACACAGAAAAAATGGACAGATTCCTAAATAGGTACAAACTGCCAAAACTAAATGAAGAAGATATAAAAACTCTGAATAATCCAATATTGTCCCATGAAACTGAAAATGTAATTTAAAAGAAAAGTTACCAAGAAAGAAAAGCTCAGGTCATAATGGACTCAGAGCTGAGTCCTATGAGAAATTGACAGAAGATTTAATCCCAATACTTCTTAAAGTCTTAATGAAATTGAAAAGGAAACAATACTCCCAAAATCATTCCTGAAAGTATTATACTGATACCAAAACTGGAGAAAGATCCAACCAAAAAAGAGAATTGCAGGTCAATCTCCCTCATGAATATAGATGCAAAAATTCTCAATAAAATACTAGCAAATAGAATATAGCAAATCATCAAGAAGATTACACACCACATCCAGGTATGAGTCAAAGCAGGGATGCAAGGATGGTCAACATATGCAAACGTATAAATGTAATACACTATATCATAGAGCCAAACCAAAAAAACATAATAATCTCAATAGATGAAGAAAAGGCTTTTGACAAAGTATAATACTCATTCATGATCAAAGCCCTACAGAAAATTGTAATAGATTGCCTATATCTTAACCTGAAAAAGGCATTTATGACAAACCAACAGTCAACATAATTCTTTTCTTTTCTCTATTTTAGGGAAGAGCCTATAGGGTATGCAGGGTCTAAATACTAGATCGGACTCTTAGTGATCTGCCTGTTTACAGTTTCCCAAGAGCTGGGATTACAGGAGTACGCAACCTCACCAAGTCTCAATTGCTGTCTCAGCGCACCCAGGGAATGGGGCCAGCACAGCAGGCCTGGGGATCAAACCCCTGGCCCCTGAGCCTACGTGCAGTTGCCTTAATCTACTGAGCTATTTGGCTGGCCCCAGCATAATTTTAAATGGAGAAAAATTGAAAACTTCTACTCTAAAATCAGGGACAAGGAAGAATGTCCTCTATCATCACTCCTATTCGATATAGTTCTGTAATCATTAGCTAGAACTGTTAGATAAGAAAGAGAAATAAAAGGAATAAGAATAAGTAAATAATAAGTTAAACTGTCATTATTTGCAGATGACCTGATACACTACTTGGAAGACCCCAAATCTCAACCAAAAAGCTCCTAGAATTAATGAACAAATTCAGTAACATAGCAGGATGGAAAGGCCACACCCCAAAATCAATAGCATGCTTCTATATAGATAGCAAACTCACCAAGAGAGAAATTAGAGAAACCATACCCTTCACAATAGTTTCTTACCATTGACAAAGTGGCTAAACACATTCACTGGAAGAAAGATAGTTTCTTGAACAAATTGTGGGGGAAAACATGGCTCTCCATATCCTGAATACTGAAACTAGACCCGGGTCTATCATCATGCACTAAATTAAGTCAAAGTAGATTAAAGATCTAAACATTAAAATGGAAATGCTAACTCTCCTGGAATGGAAAGCAGGTGGAAATCTTGAAGACATAGGCTTAGAAGGAGAATTTATAAACAAAACCCAAACTGTACAGGAAATACTGCAAAGCATCAACTACTGGGATCGTATCTTAATGAGAAGTTTTTGCATGTCATAATAAATCACCAACAGTGCAAAAAAACCCACAAATTGGGAAAAAAATTATAACTAATATACATTCAGACAAAGGACTTCTATCTAAATTATATAAAGAACTAAGCAAAAACTAAAGAAAAATTGGCCCCCAAAATTTAAAGTCCCAATCCAAAAGTGGGCATGTGAGATTAATAAGCTCTTCTCAGAGGAAGAAATACAAGAGACAAATAATTACATGAAAAAATGCTCCACATCACTAGCCATAGGAGAAATGCAAATTGAAACAACATTTAGATACCATCTCATACCGCAAAGAATGGTTATCATAAAGAAATCAACTAATAACAAATGCTGGACAGGCTGTGGGGAAAAAGGAACCCTTCTTCACTGCTGGTGGGAATGTACAATGGTGCAACCACTGTGGAAATCAGTTTGCAGACTCCTCAAGAAACTAGCAATGGAAATCTCATTCAATCCAGCTGTCTTCCTTCTGGGTATTTTCCCAAAAGAACTTAAAACATCATACTGCAGTGATTATGTTCACCCATGGTTATAGCAGCACAATTTGTTATAGCCAAGTCTTAGAAACAAGCAAAATTCCCATCACTTAAGAAACAAATGAAGGGGCCGGGGAGCTGGCTCAGTGGAATAAGTACTTCCCTGGTAAGCACAAGGGCCTGAGTTCAATCCCTGGTTCCACACACAAAAAAGAAAGAAACAAATGAAAAAGATGTATTTTTATCCAATTAAGTACTACTTAACTATATAGAAAGACATACTTGAAGCCTTTATAGGTAAGTGGATGCAGCTAGAGGTTATATGCATATGTAAAATAAACCAGACCCACTTGTGTAAATACCATATTGTCTCCCTATAAGTATAAGAACATGAATGAATTAATAAAACCTGAAAGGTAAAATAGATACAGTAAAACAGAAAAAAAAACCCTGAACTTAAGGATTAAACAATGATGATGAGAAAAATTAGAAAAGATAGGGTAAAAAGGAAGGAAAACATTCAAGTATACACATATAGGATGACCGAGAGGATTGTGTTATTATTTTCCATCAGCTTTTTTTTTTTTTTTTGAAATAGCAGTTAATGCTTAGAATTTTCACCTTGACTAACTCTGTATGATGATATTTATGATCAGAGCAACTACATCAAGTACAACAACATGTAATACACAAGGTTGAATCCTTCTCATCTTGGTCTTCTAAGTGTGTACCATTTCTAATGTCTTATCAATTATTATACTCTCTTAAAAGTAAATTAAAACAAAACGAAACCACAACAAAAAATTTGACTTTTGTCTTTTTTATCTAACCCTCGAGTTCTCACTTTCCTTTTAATTGTGTTACACCTTTCTTTTTTGAGACAGGGTTTCACTATGCATTTCAGGTTGACCCTGATTTCACTCTGTTTCTAGGCCAGTCTGGCCTTGAACTCACAGCAGTTCTCCTGGCTGAGCCTCCTTCATGCAGAGGTTGCTACTATGCCAGGTGTAAATATATCTATTTACACACACCCACCCACACACCCACACCCACACCCACACACACCCACACACACATACACACACACACACA
>NW_004524737.1:3020345-3023885 GCF_000260255.1 Octodon degus | reverse complement strand
TGTTTTGCAGAACCACGGATTGAACACAGGCCCTTGCACTTGACAGGGAAGCGCTTATTCTGCTGAGCCATCTCCCTGACTCCAATAATTTTCTCTTTAAGAACACTATTTCAAATTGTGACTGACAAGCCTTGGAATTTTAGCTGTTTACTCAAGGAAAATACACCATTAATATGTGATGTCTTCTCATTACATTAGTGGAATTTAAATTTTATATCCTTTTCTCAGGAAAATAAACAGGTACAGCTACAAAGAGTTTATTTGAAAAGATTTATATGTGTATGCCTTTAGCTATATTAAAATCTTACAGCACTGCAGCAGCTACATATGGGATGGAGGTAAAAGAAATAGAATTTGAGTAGATATTCAAAGCATTTTGCAGTTAATGGATTACTTTTTTATGAAAATAACTTATGTTATATGTCAAGTAATTTAAAGTAGAAAAAACCATAGGTCATCTCTTTATAGTTTCTATCCAATAAAATCCAGCAGTATAAACATAATTATAAAAGAGCTACATTTTCTAAAATGATAATAGTAGAATAGTGATTTTTAATTAGTGATAAGAGTGTTGATATCTCAGAGGGCTATATGTTTACAGTGTCTATCCTTGGTACTTCACAATAATAATATTTAACTTTTGTTTGAATTACTAAATCATTCATTTGTTCATTCATTCATTCATTCATTCATTCATTCATTCATTCATTGCTGACAAGTAAATCAGTGAAAATTACAGCAAATAATCAATACACTTTTTATGATGAATGAAAAAAATCAAACGAAACAGTATATTCTCAGCCTAGAATGTAATGTGAAAAAATTATAATTTTAAGGAAGGAATAACATTATGGTTAATGTTATACATATTAGAAAATAAAACCAGGGATACATGGAAAGATTGAGATAAAAACCAATGGGAATAATAATAATTTAGTCATAAAACTTTATGAGTATCTCCTTAATTCTCCCCTTAAAATTCATTTGTCATAATTCTAAATATGGCCCAAGCATTGTTTTATAGTTTTCTAGAGATTTTTTTTTATTTCTAGAGACTAATCACTGTGTTTTTTAAACTTGCATAAATCTGGAAGAATAGTCACATGCTGAAATGACATTTCTGGAAAAGTTTCACTATTACAGAAACAAGTTCAAGGGAGAGTGAGAAACAGAGAAAGAAATCACTTATTAGCATCAGGGGGAACAAAAATTTTCACAAGAAATCTGACATAAGATTTACTCAACAGAAAAAAAATTTTTCGTGCTAGTCTCTCACGGCTGAAGCAGAGTCAGACTGTGGATGGGTGGAAAGAAGAAAGGACAAAAGAAAAATGTGCGCCTGGACATCTCTATGGAGCAGGTAGCACATGAGGTATTTTTTTTTCAGTACCAGGAATTGAACTCAGAACCTTATGTTTGCTAGGTAAGCACTTATTCAACTGAGCTATCTCCCCAGCCCCATATGAGGTATTTGGCATGAAATGTTTCATTAACTTTATTCTCCTTTATATTAAAAACAATTGTTAAATTATCAAATTCCAATTATTTTCCCTAATAGGAAAATTAAAGGTTAAATAGATATGTGAAATCAGCCAGTTAACAATCAAAAATTAAATTAATCGATGCCACCATCTATGAACTATGCTCACAAACTTGAAATCTTGTGCAGCAAAAGATTATTATATAGAATGGCATTATACAAGACATACCATAAGAACTGTGTGATGAATGAAAAAAAGTTGCTCAAGTATTAAAACCAATAATTAAATCAATTAATTAAACAACATAATATTCTATTCTATTATCTTAGCTTTTTTTTTTTTTTTTTTGCAGAACCAGGGATTGAACTCTGGCCCTTGGGCTTGCCAGGGAAGCACTTATTCTACTGAGCCATCTCCCTGGCCCCAACATTATATATAGGGTCATAAAGATATTTATTGGGCAAAATAGTAAGAGTACACACTCAAAGAAATAGGTTATGGGGCCAGGGAGGAGGCTCAGTGGTCTAAGTGGCTGCCTGGCAAGTACGAGGACTGGGGTTGGAACTGGGGTACCACATGCCTTGCCAGCCCCATGCCCAGCCCCATGCCCAGCCGACCACTGAAATGGGCATGGCGGCGCATGCCTGTAATCCCAGCACTGGGAAGCTTGAGACAGAGGATCACTACAAATTTGAATGGAGCAGTGAAACCTAATCCAAATAAATAAATAAATAAATAAATAAATAAATAAAGTGTGTGCTCTCAAGAGAAAGGCTTGCTACATTTGGGGTACAGGATTTTTATGCATTTGGGGGGCACTAATCTGTGAAACTTGTACATGTACAGTAAGTTTTAGTTTCCTTTTGTAGGCGAAAAGCAATGACCCACCCAAAAGTAGAAAAATAATGGCTAAATTCAAGGGTGGAAAGAATAGATTATTACAAGAGAAAGAGAAGGATGCGTCCATTCTATTAAATGTGGCAACACAGGTTTCTACCCTTTACCTTAGAAGTTGAGTTGATTTATGGACTTGTATCTTGAAGGGATCTGGGCTGTGACTGTTTTGGAAGAAAAGAAGCAACAATTATCCAGGGAATACAAAGATGGATAATCTTGGGAGACTTTGTTTACTGAAGCTACAATCTTCTACTTTTGGTTGCAAGTTATAGCAAAAACATTTACTAAGAAGACACAGAATTCTTAAATTATCATTTTAAATAGTAGCTTTCCTCATTACCTTTCTATCTTCATTTATTCTTTGTGTGCCTCATTTGTTGCCAAAGCTTTTGATGACTTACTCTTTAAAAAAAAAGTGAGGCGTCTGGATGTTCCTTTTGTTATAGCTGCTCCCCACAGAGGGGAGCCCAGATCTGGCCATCAGAGGTGTAGTCACCAGCTTGGTCCTCAAAAGATAGCACAAGGACGGTGGGTTCTGTTGTCTAAAACAATCTTTTTTTTTTTTTTTTGAGTCTAGAAAAGAGGGCAAGGATACTGGAAAACAATGATATTTAAGGTTCATTCATTTTGTAAGAATGCTAGGTAAGCATGGCCCAAATGAATAAATTGAACACTGGTAAATATTTCCAAAGAGAGTGGTAGAAGTCAAACAAATTTCAGCAGAATTTGCTTAAGTCCGCTTTCTTTCACGCTATCTTCCTTATACAAATGTCTTCACCCAAGTACATCAGGTGGAGTTTAGGAGCAGAGAACCTCCTCCCTGATTTGTGAACAAGAAGTCCCAATGTCCTTCTATTTTGTCTATACTAATGGCCAAGAAATGCATTAAATGAAATACTATATGTTTTTGAGACATATGACCATTAAAGTTTTTATTTCTAGAATATAGACTCTGGATCTGGCCTCTATTTCATAGACCTGAAGACCTTCTGCAGTGATTTAGTGCAGATAATACAAACATATAAATTCTGAACTTTAAAAATAGATTACCAGGTAGACATACAAGAAAATATAAAGCATAAAGAACATTTTAAGTGTGAATTATAATAACCGGTTGTCTTATCTTTTTTCTATTGCTTCCTTTCTTTCTTTCTCTCTCTCT
>NW_004524737.1:3013253-3020245 GCF_000260255.1 Octodon degus | reverse complement strand
TCTCTCTCTCTCTCTCTCTCTCTCTCTCTCTCTCTCTCTCTCTCTCTCTTTCGCTCTCTCTCTCTCTCTGGTGGAACAGGAGATAGAACTCAGGCCCTTCAGCTTGCCAGGGAAGCACTTATTCTACTGAGCCATCTCCCCAGCCCCTCTCTTTATTTTTATAAAAAATTTATTTGTTGGGCTGGGGAGATGGCTCAGTGGAATAAGCACTCCTCCAGCAAGTGCAAGGGGCTGAGTTCAATCCCCGGTCCCACCAAAAAACAACAACAAAAAAATCAATAAATATAAGTAGATAAATAAATAAATAGTTATGCAACAGAGTTAAATCAAGAAAAGGCAGGGCATAAGAAGTGTTGAGGATTTCAACTTTCCTGAAACCAAGTTTGAGGACTTGTCTCTTTATTCATTAAAACATTTAGAGACATACAGAGAAAAATTAACTCCTGGTTATCTTTTTTTTTTTTTTTTTTTTTTTTGTGGCTGGCTCAGCCCTTACTAGCAGCAGGGCTGGTGCTGGGGATCGAACCGCAGTCCCTGTGTGCTTGTGTATGCTTGCATAAGCAGATAAGCAGGCACTTTAGACCTCTGCGCTATCTGTCTGGCTTCAAGTCCTCCATTTTAAGTGATCTCAGTTTTGCAAAATGTAACTTGGAGATAACATTTGAAGGATCTTCTTTTCTTCTGTATTTTAGGGAAGGGTCTACAGGGTGCTCAGAGTCTCACTAGTAGATTGGACTCATAGTGATCCACCTGTTTACAGCCTCCCAAGAGCCGGGATTACAGGCATGTGCCACCACGCCCAGTCTCAGTTGCCATGTCAGTGCACTCAGGGGGCAGGGCAGGGCCGGCACTGCAGGCCTGGTGATCGAACGCCTGGCCCCTGCACCTGCTTGTAGGTGCTTTAATCCACTGGGCTATTTGGCCCTTCCTGAAATTTTCTTCTGAGTTACCCCAGAATCTCTTAAGATACACTAACTATCTTTTAAGATCTCCTTTGTATACCTTTGACAAGATCACTTCATATCTTCCACCCTGGATGAGACAATGTCAGTTCTCTTCTTAAAAAAAAAAAAACCCTGATTTTCCTGAGGTTTAATGATACTAGGGCCAGTGAAATGGCCCAGTGGACTAAAGCGCCTGCTTAGACAAGTGCAGAGACTGGAGTTCTACATCTCCAGTGTATTTGTTCAGGCCCTGAGCCCGGGGTGCATTGAGACAGCAACTGAGACTGGGTGTGGTGGCGTGCACCTGTAATCCCAGCACTTGGGAGGCCGAAAACAAAAAAATCACTATGAGGTAGACCTACATAGTGAGGTCCTGTAGTCCCCATACTAAAATACAAATAAATACAATCATCATCATCATCATCATCATCATCATCATCCATTTTTCCTGAGATCAGTCCATGGCCCTGCCCCAATTTTCTACTATGACAAATGTAGGCATCCCTGCCAGTCTTGTGAAAAATATATATTTGTTCCAGTATGTGGGATCACTGGCCAGTCCACTGCAGCTGTATCCAGTGGACAAGGACCCATGCCCCGGAATACAGTTTCTTCTAGGCACTGATTCCTGCAGGGTATATAAAAAATGTATGTGACTCTTTTGCACTAAATCAGAAAAATCATACACAAGTGTCTCGGCTACTTTTCTCTCATTGCTGAGACAAAATACCCTACACCCAGAATTAAGGAAGGAAAGGTTAATTTAGCCCACAATTACTGGAGGTTTCAGCCCATACTTGGCTGGCTCCAAAGTAGAGAGGCACATGGCAGAAGGCAACAGTTAGTGCCAATGGAAGACAGCAAAGAGAAAAGGGAGGAGCGGTGGCAGAGAGCAAACCTCTCTCCCTTAATTATATTTTATTCAGTCTATGGGTCCCATGGTGGGTGCACTACTCACATCCCTAATCCCAGCACTGGATTATGAATTAATCACAAACTCTAGAAGCAGTCCAAATGACTGCATGAGGCCTTGGGGGTACCACTAAACACAAACCAAAATAACAGGGTTTAGGTTTTACTCTAAAAATTACCCCAAGAATTTTTATGTCTGGGGACATGTAATGAATTCACAGATACTTGAAACAAATATGGAGATGATAGTAACTATTAAGCACTTATCATTTTAGAAAGGGAAATAAACTTGAGGTTAATTTTTTCTAAGAAACAAAATCAAACAAGCTGGAGGAAGGGAGAGAGCTGTAAGCTTAGAGCCTGATTCCCAGGCTTTGAACAACTTCCGGGGCCAAAACATAGCCATTGTGTGTGGGGGCTGGGAACCAGGGCTATGGGGGCAGGATACTGTAAGGTGTGGTCTAGTGTTGCCTGCTCCCTGCCTGAGCAAAACACACAGCCGCCGCCCTGATAGAAGGGGAGATGAGCTGGATTCGGACCAACTGGACCTAGGCCCAGGAACCTGGACATGCTGCATTTTCCTCTCCTGTGGGGACACACAGAGGATATGCTTCACTAGAATGCGCAGAAAATAGTCACTTTCCTCTAGAAGTAGGAGAAAGCCAGACTTTATTTCACACCCCCTCCATCTCCTAATTAATTAGTCCAGAATAACTAATGTCACCTTTAGTCTAGACTTAGCAAAATCATAGTCTTCAGGCTCCAGGTTATTTTATTGGACTTACTTGCTAAAGGAAATGTCACTAAAGAAAGCCTAAAAAGACCCCAGAATCAAATGTGGGGCCCTGTGAGTCACCCACTCACGCCACTGGCATCAGACATACTAACTTTCCACACAAAGGGAATTTTCTGAACATTTCACTAAGCAGCACAACGGGATCCTTTAGGCAAAATTTTAAAAGTACAAATCCAAAGAAATAGAGTGCATGTACTAAAGAGAGACATTCAAGTCTTGGCAATCTTTTTGATTTTTTAAAGAATACAAAATAGTATATAAAAAAACATTAGAAACATACAAAATGTCACTAAGTAAAGTAATTGGAATTCACAATGGTTGCTGTATTGCATGATGTTATGATAAAATTAGTTGATTAGGTTACCAAATATAAACATGCAAAAGTGGTTTTAATAAAGTTATAAGAAATTGAAAAGGATAAAAAGAAAAATATTTAAGTATTGACTGCTCCCTTGAAAAGACCAGCAGTAATCAGCAGCACAATTATTCATATTCTCCTGCTTACATACATAAATAAAACTTTTTCTCTTCTTTCTTTTGTTCTTTTTCTCATCCCAGTTTTTATTCTATTGAACAAATTCTTTCCCTTTCTCAGTATCTATTGTACCTTTTGGAGTTTATTTACTCCTTCAGGTTCTCACACTACTAGTGAGACAATATGATGTTTGCACATGTGGGTTGATATATTTTTCTTACCAATACAGTCTCTAGTTACATTCATTTATAGACAAAAGCCACAAATTTATCTTTTTATAGCTGAATAATACTCCACTGTATAAAAATACTACATTTTTTAAATTCCTTTTTTTTTAATATATTTGATTCAGGGTCTACAGGGTCTCACTACACAGATAGGGCTCATAGTGATTCTCCTGTTTTCAGCCTACCAAGCGCTGGGTTAACAGGCCCACACCAACCACACCCAGTCTCAATCTCTGTCTCAGCATGCCCCAGGGTTGGGGCCTGCATGGCACAGGGATCAAACCCCAAGCCTCTAGTGCTTATCTAAATAAATGCTTTAGTCCACTGAGCTATGTGGATGGCACACCACATAATTTTTATCCATTCCTTTGTTGATGGGCATTTGGGCATTGTTTTCAGGATTTAGCTATGACAAATTGCACTGCTATAAATACGCATCTAAGCACATATATCACTGTTTTTCCAAATACCCCAGCATCTTGACTGAATTTTATACTTGTTTAGAGTGAGGTCCAAGAGCTGGGAAAGACAGACATTGGTAGGTATATGTAACTGACCGTGTGTAGTTAAGAACCTGAATTTAATAGTTTAATACAAAAATGATAATTATTTTCTGATGATTATGTGAGATGGTTGGATGCTCCTATTGTTGGTGTTACCTGAGGTTGCCAGGGAGATTCCATTATTCTGGGAGAGGAAAAAAAATGTAAACCACGGCTGCCAGTGTAAAGACCTCAGTTCTCTCTCTTGCATTTTTATTGTGTTACTCACTGGGCTTCCTCACAACATGAAGCCTGCACAGGGTTCTCTGCGAAGACCATATGCATTCCAGCACACTTAAAAGAAGCTAAAAGAGTTTGAAAAGAACAGCTTTAAACCACATACTCTTACTTTTGTTGTACTCTAGAGGTCAGAGCTGGTCAAAAGGACTGACCACATTCAAATGTAAGCATGGAATAGTATGTTAGTTTTAATTGTGATATTAGTCAAACTTTCTGTGAACAGCAGGCATGATATGAGATAGTTCTGTGGTAATCTTTAAAACAAGAATTCCGTTTTCATTAAGAAGAAAATTTAAGAACTAAATAAAATAATTTGTGCAGTATATATACAGGGTATATAGTATACAGGGTTTTGCTTGAAAATTACTTTGAGTAACTCAATTTATTATTAATTACACCATTTAACAATGAAGTATACAAAATAGTTAAGTATACAGCTAGTTTCTCTTAGTTCACTAAAAAGAAAATTGAGTGTTAATGCTCGAACGACATTTAATGCCTCTATCTTGCACTCTGAATAACTAATACGACAACACTAAACAATGTAATATTATTTTTATCTCTTTTTTAAACTTTATTAATTTTACTGAGAAACAAGTAGCAATGAGACAGTACCAAAAACTGATTAGTAGGACAGTTTCTATAATTAATACATTGAATATTGTTTTCTTCATAATGGCTCTTTACAGTACAAGACACAGACTTGATATCCTGTCCAAACATTATTAGTACAAATCTTTCTTCTCACTGAATTAAGAGGAAGTAGTGTATATCTACCTAACTATTTTCTCATGACTCATCCACATGGCTGGTACTGACAAAAGATCTACAAACTGCAGGACAGGGTTACAGGGTAAATCCTGAGGAGATTTGACTGACCTTGTCAGATACAAAAGTTACATTTCTTCTTATATAGGTCTTGCTTTATCTTAGTCTTAACCATCCAGCAGAAAAGTATAAAAACAAGTTATTAAAAGTAAAGTCATATTAATATGCTGAGCTTTGAAAGGCTCAAGTCAACAATTTCTGACATTGCTAGTCCTGTGGATAACCCCCTACTATTATGGGCTACTGGACTGTAGTGGAATCGTTTGCTGAATTCACGCACTTACAATATTTAGATGGCAATGGAATACTCATCTCTGACAAAACTAAACAAAAAAGGGATACAAATGAAGGACCATTTTGTATTTGTATATACAATGTATTAGTTTTTGTAGCTCCTGCATAGCTTTTGAAGCTCTGTTTTATTATTATTTTCATTTTTTTCTTCAAACTAAAAAATTATTTAAAAAATTGATATCTCCTGCACATGCTTTCATCTTACAGCAAGATTTTCTGCTGTCTTTAAAATTACTGGTGTTCTTCCCCTAATTTTTAAAATCCTGATTTATATATTTGAATTCAGAGAACAGACAAGATATAATAATATAGATTGCATGTTTGTTCTTTTAAAAGAATAGTAAACAAGTATCAGATTTCACCAAGTAGACCCTGATGCAAAGGTGCTTAGCAATTTCACCAAAAAAAATGTTAGATAATGAATTGATTATTTCTTAAAAATATGATTTATCTAAGTAATCTTGTATTTTTGAGTGAATCCCTCTGAACATTTGCATAAGGGTACATCCACTTGAAAATATACACTGCTTAGAGGACAGCCAATGACTAAGTAGAAAAGATCAGAATCCTTCAAAGCTTCGGTGGACTTGGTTCACATTTCCTGTGTGTCTAGGGCCTCGAGAGAGGCAGCAAAATGTGGTCACAAGGATTCTCTTATCACCTCATATTTATTTATTTATTTATTTATTTAAATTTTATTGAGAAATAGACAGCAATGAGACAGTTTCAAAACCGATTAATAGACAGTTTCAATAATTAATACATTGCATATTGTTATCTGCTTAGTGACTATTCATAGTACAAGATGCAGACATGATAGTCTGTTCAAATACTACTAGTACAAATTATTCTTCTCAATAAATTAAGAGAAAGTAGCTGTATATCTATCCTAACTATTTTGTATATGCAAATACAAAATGGTCCTTCCTTTGTATCTCTTTTTTTAAATCTAATTTAGTTAGAGGCGTGTATTCCATTGCCATTTAAATATTGCATATGCGTGAATTCAGCAAAATAATCCAATATAGTCCAGTAGTCCATAATAGTAGTGGGGTATCCGCAGGACTGGCAATGTCAGAAGTTGTTGACTTGAGCCTTTCACAGCTCAGTATATTAATATGTCTTTACTTTTTGTGCCTCATTTTTATACTTTTTTGCTGGATTGTTAAGACCAAGATAAAGCACGGATGAGCTGCTGACCTCAAAGACAATTTGCCTAGATGAACTCATGGTCCTGGAAAGAAAGATTGACTCACTTCTGTGTTTTTTCTATCGGAAATGATATTATCCAATTTGGCTCTTTGTAACATGAGTTAAATTAAGCTTGAAATTCTAGAAGAGAAATGTGGCTGTGGAGTGTTTTACAAATGTTATGAAGATGACATGCAGAGAGATCACTGTAGCCATGTCAGCAATGCTGGGAAGCCTACACGGCAAGCTCCACGCCCATGTTCAATCTAATTTCAGTATATAGGTTTTCGGGTGTAATTTTGGAACAGTTTATTAGGGTGCCAAGTGTTCTTTCCCAATGGCTGCTGGGATCATGATCTTCATTTTATAAAATTCTAGGAAAATGTAAATTTGTCCTTTCCAGGAATTTTTTTTTTTTTTTTTTTGGAACTGGGGATTGAACTCAGGCCCTTACGCTTGCCAGGGAAATGCTTATTCTACTGAGCCCTCAGGAAAAAATTTCTGATTTTCATGTGGCAAGCATCTTGTGCTTCAATGCAGTCT
>NW_004524737.1:3010514-3012458 GCF_000260255.1 Octodon degus | reverse complement strand
CATTTAGAGCCATCATTTACCTATAATGTAAAATCCAAAAATATTAGCATGAAAACACAAGTAGCTTTTTATTTCTTATCAATTAATTTAATATTTTACCATTCTCAGGTTGGCTTTCCTAGGCATATGATAAGAGTGGTAGGGGCTGGGGAGATGGCTCAGTAGAATAAGCACTTCCCTGGCAAGCGCAAGACCCTGAGTTCAATCCCCATTTCCGCCAAAAAAAAAAAAAAAAAAAAAAAAGTGGTTTAAGGTTTAAAATTCTGTAATTGTTTTGAATTTCTAAATTTTTCTTTGAGTTCATGTAAGTAAAGTCTGTGGCACAATGGAGCATGGGCCCCCCACTTACCAACTCCCTGCACCCACCCGATGTCTCTGCCACCCTTTGTCTGGAATACAAACCGGCTACCAACGCAGAGCAAAAGGTGAGGAGGCCAGATAGCTCAGAGCACTAAAGCGCCGGCTTAGGCAGAGTGGAGCGGCCGAGGTTAGATACCCAGCATACCATACCAGCCCCACTCCCGGGGCACGCTGAGATGGCGACTGAGACTGGCCATGTTGGCGTGCTCCTGCAATCCCACTGCTTGGGAGACTGAAGATAGGAGAATCACTACGAGTCCGATATACATAGTAAGGCCCTGCAGACCCTGTACCAAATACATTTTTTTTTTAAAGCGAGAAGTAACTTTCCCCACCTATACCTGGCCCTGGCTGACGTTCTGGGTGTAGGTACAGGGGTGTTAAGAGGCTTCCAGAGAACTTCTTGCTCCCAGCGACACTCTGAGGCTGTCTCTTCTCGCCTGGCAGCACCAACGACATGAGAGATAACGTTTTATTGCGGGGGTGGGCGGTTCACAGCCAGTACAGATGCAAGGACAGAGCCTTCTCACCCTGAGCGGTGGCTGCATGGCAGCGCCGATGCCTGTGTGGGGCAGCAGGCCCCCTGCAAAGAGCACACGTGGGCATGCCCTATCACCCCATCACATACAACCAGCAAAAGCCCTGCATTTTCATTTTGCACTGCGAAGAACAAACTATGCAGCTTGCCGAAACTGCACTTCACCTTATACGTAGTCTTTCGCAATGCTGAAATATCTCGAGGCTCTCAAGTATATGATCTGTGCACATTAGTGTTACTGCCTGTCAGAACTGGTGCAACTAAATGTCTTGGAAAAACTTTAATTGAATACAGGTAAAATTTACATTGTAGGGTTAGGCAGATGGATCAGCGGACTAAACAGGGCATCCCTGGTGTACCCTGCTGGCCCCATCCCTGGTGTCCAATCTGTGTAGTGAAACTCTGTAGACCCTGTACTAAATACATTAATAAAGAAACAAAAACAAAGACAAAGGCTGGCCAAATAGCTCAGCAGATTAAAGCACCTGATTAGGCAAATGCACCCAGGATAGATCCCTGATATGCCATTCTGGCCCCACTCCCAGGGGGCATTAAGACTGTAACTGAGACTGGGCATGGTGGCCCGGGCCTGTAATCCCAGCTCTTGGGAGGCTGAACACAGGCAGATCACTACAAGTTCCATTTTCCTTGTTGGGCTTTTTTGGCCCTTTCTTAAATTCCAACCAAAAAAACAATTTTTTTTTCATAGAATTCCACTTGTATACCTTGAGAAGTTCAATTTATTTGGAAGGTCCTGTGATCATAAATTTATCTGTGATATCTTTTCATCTCCCCCATTCTACCAAAAAATTAGATATTCTTTCATGCTGGTCAAATATAATAAATCCACCTCATCATTATTTCTAAATCTCTGTGTAAAAATATGAAATTGTTTACTCCTATTTTTAAAATATTTTTCTTTTTTTCCCTTCACATTCTGTAGGGATTTAAAGTTTAACATATCAATACTTGGAATACAGATTTTTGAGAACAGAAATACCATGGATTGCAAGTAATTTGTTCTGTGAGTGCTGCACAAGAGGAGC
>NW_004524737.1:3000812-3007198 GCF_000260255.1 Octodon degus | reverse complement strand
CTGTGCATGTGATTCCTTTTATAATGACAAGCTAGTCGCATTCCCACTTTTCTATAATCCAAGAATCTCACGCATGCCATGGCTACATACCCTCGTTTGGGAGACTCTAGGGGAGAGCCTACTCCAAAAATCCTACCACCCTTTTCGCAGTTAGAGAAAAAATTGTACAATGATTGTGAAGCAACCTCAGTGGGCAAGGTTACCCAAGTAGCTGTATGAAAGCTAACACCCAAAGTTTTGAGCACTTATTGTAATTGTAGGGGCCAAAGGCAACTTGTATTATTCTTGTGATGTTTCTATAAATTTAATATTTAAATATTTATGTGAAATTTTCTGTTCCTGAAATGTGTATACAGTTTTTGGCAGATTCTCTATGTGTTTACATTTAGATTCTTTCTGAGAAATTGGAAGTAAGAGTAAAATATAATTTCTGTGGAAATATAACGCGATACCTCAAAAATAAATAATGTGATGTAAATATGACTAAATTTGATTAGTCATGTTTAAAAGAAAAAATCATACCAAAAAACAAATTTCTTTTTTGATTTAATTTAGTTTTCTTTTTTGAGACAGTGTCTAGCTATGTAGTTTAGGCTGGCCCTGAACTTGTCATGTTGCCCAAGCTGGCCTTAAATTCACAGAGATCCTCCTGTTTCAGCCTTCCAAGTGTTGGGATTACAGCCATGGATCACTATGTTCAGTTACATACAAAATTTTAATGAGAAGATTCTTTTGTAATGAGTTAGTACTGAAGATAAACAAGTCAACACTGCTTAGATTATTTTTTAAAAACATGTAGCTTGATGTTAGTAAGTCCACAAATACCTTTTGAGTCTCTGCTCTGTGCCAGTCTATCAGGAAGTCAGTAATATAATTCTGCTTTTCAGCGTAAGGTTCACAATCCCACAGTATTCTTCACATCACTGTTGTAGATTATGAAGCAGAGACAAGCTTATCTTTGTCTTCGCTCTTCTTGAGCACCCAGCCAGGTTATTCAGCAACTCTCCACGCTGTGAAGGTGCTCCACTTGACTGAATTCAGCTCATAATGATTGTCCATCATTTTGTGGACAAAATGATGCAGACTGGTTGTCAGCCCACCTTGACTTTTTTAGAAATATCTCAACAATCCGCCAAACAACACTGAGGCCACCTGCTGCAGACACACAAGCTGAAGCTGGACAAGAGTCCACACCGTGGTTCAAACAAAAACTAAATCTTTCTTGATAAGTAGTTAAAACCCTGAGAAGTACTTATTACTACTGCAGCCTATTCTGAACTATCTTAGCATAGGCAAAAAGGCAAAAAATATATATACCAGTAATTTCTGATAAGGATAGATTCTCACAACGAGTTCACAGCTACAATGACATAAATGATTGTTTTCCAACAACTTTTTCATTAGTAAAGCAACAGTGAATGTCAGAGAATATTCTTTTTCATGTCAGACTAATAAAACTAATGAAGAATTGGAAAATGATTCTTACTTGTTAAAAATTCTCACCGGTTTCAGAAATTTCATGTGGAGGTCACTGTTCATATTTTTGAGTGCATATTTGTTACAACTTGAAAATTTTCAAATGTCAATAATGAGAAAATAAGATTTGAATTTTCAAATTTTGTTGGCTGATTTAATATGTAGCAGAAAAGACAGAACATAATCATTTGCCCAGGGTTTATGTATAAAACATAAAGTAATAATGCCAACTCCAATTCATTAAGACACACTTCTAAGTATTTTTCCACCATCCACCTACTGGATTGGCACTATAATTTTGCAAGTTAGACACTATGATTTAACCTACTGTAGAGATGAGAAATCTGTCTCTCATTATATAAATAGTGAGCCAAAGAGCCCCATTTCAGAGCTGTAATCTGCACATATCTGCTTTGGAAGCTCACTGGGTGTCTACTCTAATTGTAAGGCTATCATTTAGCAGTAGTCCCTGGATGTCTGCACTAACACTCAGTATAAAAATGTCCCATTTGACATATTTATCATTGAATATGTTGAGATGTGAGATATAGCCTCTAGTTACTCATTTTCAGTAAATTAATGAGACTTAATCTTTTTTTTTTCCAAATAAACTTATCTTCCTTATATGGGTTTTAGCTAAATCTGCATTTATCATACATAGCAGTTTTTCATCCAGTTCTGACTATGAGAACTATTGAAAGGGATCTCTGTGACTGGATTTGAAATTGTCTAATATTGTTCCTGAAAACAGTTTTGCACTAGAGAGATAGGTCGGCAGTCTAAATGCCTGCCTGGCAAATGAAAGGACCCGGGTTCACTCCCTAGCACCCCATTTCCCAGAACTTGGGGAGCGCAGTGCCCACCAATGAAACCAGGAACATTGGTGCATGCCTGTAAACCCAGCCTTGGGGAGGCTGAGACAGGAGGATCATATGAGTCTGATCTGTGTAGTGAGACCCTGTACCGAATCAATAAAAACATTTAAAAGAAAAAAAAAAAAAAAAACTTCAAAAAAATAAAAAAAGTTTTGTGAAGTTCACTGTAAGGGAAAAATCTCCTCTCCTCAGAGTCTAGTAACGTGCTTCTAAACCCACAGAAATGTCCTGTTTTACAAACATATGTCACTGATGATACTTATCAAGATAAAACATAGGGAGACCAGGGAGATGGCTCAGTAGAATAAATGCTTGCCTACCATGCACAAGGGCCTGAGTTCAATCCTGGTTTCGGAAAAAAAAAAAAAAAAAAGATAAAACATGGGAAAACAAGTTGCAGGGCTGAGGTAAGTATATTAATAAGACCTTCCATGATCTGTTGTACCATGGAAAACTGGCCAAATTTTGTTATTTTCTGACATTTTGCATGTCAACACTTACATGAGTAAACAATGGAATTAATTCTTGATTTATAAAATTTCAGATATGTAAGTAGAATGATAATAATAGATTTCGCTAAAAATTACCCTACAAGGAGAGGTTGGCAACCATTAATAAATAACATTGTTGATATGTAGTAAATAGATGATATTAATAATGTAATACTGTTTTTAACTTTTTTCTAGTATAAGGTTTGTACTTTTTCATCAGTACCTATATATAGGTACTGATATATATATATATATTTATATATGTAATTATATATAATATATAATAATTATATATTACATATTATATATAATTCTTTATATATTATATAGTTCTTTTTAAGGATATATATATATATATATATATGATTCTTTTTAAGGATTTCTTGGTATTCTACTATATCAATGAACTGTTATTTATTAAAGCTATTCTCTATTGATCTACTGTGATACTAGAGGTTATTTTATTACAAAAAATATGCTCCAGAGAATACAATTTTGTGTACGTCTTTTGGATCTCTTACCATAATATCTGAAAAATGAATCCTTTGAAGTGGAACTCCTTGGCAGAAAGAGAATGTGCACTTTCTTTTTCTGAACATATACTTCCAAAGCAGACCATAATTTTAGATTTGGCCAAATTAATTTCTGTTGTGTCTCATGCCAGTGATTCTGCTTTCAGGGTTTTAGTGTAGGCAGCCAGCTGTGGATAGAAGAGTTTGCTGAGTCAATTGATATAAATTTGACATAGACCAAGGCTGGTCTATCATAGCTGACATCGAAAGACTAGAGATATCTGCATAATTTAAATGAAAGAATTTAAAGACACTAAAGTGACAGTAATCCAGCACATCTGTCTATGTACCCTGTCTACTGTCCTCAGAACTGCTTCACAGTATTTTTTCTTCCTCACTGTCACAATCAGTTGATAAAACTAGTATGGCATTTGAATGAACTATTTTGACAATCTCTTTTAGTCAGAAATGCTGGTGGGAATGAGAGTAACGTAGCAACAAGCTCCGTTTTGAGAAAGATCAAGAATTTCTTGGCAGAGTAGAGACAGCTAAGTGCCATGTACAGACGCATGCGGGTGGCGTGTGCCTGCAATCCCAGTGCTTTGGGAGGCTGAAAACAGGAGAATCAATACGAGTCTGATCCATGTGGTGAGACCCTGTAGACACTGTAGCCCTGTCCTAAGTACAGAAGAAAAAAAAAAAGAAAGAACATATGTGGCCACTCGCTGTCCGTGCATGCCAACAATCTTCTTTTAAGGAATGAAGGAAGGAATGGTCAGATAGGCAGAGTTCTGCCACTTTCATATAGGCAACATCTTTTCCAACATAAATAAATGTAGAATATATGTTAAGACTCAAGTTCAGCTTTTATAAATGGAACATTTTCCAGTTTAGGAACAAGCTCTCTGATTTTAAACTAGCTCGCTAGCAGATGAACTCAGTTTGTAGTTTTGATTTCATTTTTAAAGGAGGACTTTAAATAAAGGTGATTCTGACAGCAGTTGTAAAACTATGGCCTATATTCCTACAAGAACACTACATGACTCTTTCTTATAGCCTTTCAGGCTATGATCTATCATTTTTTTATTTTGGTGTCTATTCATGGGGTTTATAAAGACAACATAGCCGGTGATACTCATTAAAGCATTGCAAAAGAGTCGTCATTAAAGATTATAAAGATTGGTACAAGGACCACTGCTAAATGTTTTAAAGTGTAGGAAAGAAATTGGGCTTTGCTCAGAGCATAGACTAGAAAAATGAGAATTTCTTTTCAAGGAGATATGTAGAAAATAGATGGCATATTATCAATCAGAAATATTATGAATAAAATAGATTAAGGCTGAATGAACTTAATCATATTCCTCATAAACAGAGGCCAGGGTGTTCAAAAATCAACAGATGGTTAGCGAAAGATGAACCACCTGCTCCTGTGTCTAGGATGATTAGATATAGGAGAGTATCCTATTAAACTCCTTGAGCAAGGACTGTGAAAACTGGATTTTAGTATGAAGTTTAGATAACTGCAGGAGATTTTTAAGTCTCTTTGAAGTTTGTCCAAGCAAGCAATGTCTGTCAAGATAAAAGAAACAAACAAACAAACAAACAAACACGCAAACCACCTCCTGGTGGCTATAACTACTTAATTCTTATGTCTAGAACACAATTGTGAACTAACTCTGGGCAGGTGCCATTTATGTATGAACTGATAACTACAAGTGAGCTTTTGGCCCAAATTCAATTGAAAGGTTATTTCTCCAAACTTAATTTAATGTTTATGGACAAAACTCAAGTATAAAACTTACAAAACTGGTTACTTCCACCCAACTCTAAATAGGCTCAAATATTTCTGAAAGATCTAAAGACATCAAAACATCCCAGTAGACATTTTTATCAATGGCCCTTATGGAAAAAGCTGAGTTGAATGCTATAAATTCACCTAGTGAGTGCCCAAAAATGCAGGTAACAATGTCAATATAATTAGATTTTTCTTTGTAATTAGTACATTAATTTTGATTATAAGAATTCATTTGAATTTACCCTAAATTTCCATACTTATTTGATTTTATTTTGAAATTCTGGGGCCAGCCAGATAGATCATCGGAGTAAAGCACCTGCGTAGGCAGAGTGCAGCAGCCAGGGTTAAATCTTCACTGTGCTGCGCCGGCCCTGGCCCCAGGGTGCACTGAGACGGCAACTGAGACTGGGCATGGGGGCGCACAGCTGTAATCTCAGTGCTTGGGAGGCTGAAAACGGGGGGATCACTATGAGTCTGATCAATGTAAAGAGACTCTGTAGATCCTGTAGACCCTATACTAAATACCAAGAGAGAGAAAGAGAAGGAGAGAGAGAGAGAGAGAGAGAGAGAGAGAGAGAGAGAGAGAGAGAGAGAGAGACTGAGAGGCAAATTAGTTTTATAGGCAGGAAATGAGTGAATGATTCATTTTTTTACTAACATTTCTCTTTTACCTTGAATATAAATAATAAATATTAATCATACTATACAAATCTGCATGTACATTACTGGGTTTGGTTTCCTAGTTTTGTTTGTTTTTTGTTTTGATATTGTATTTGTGTCCTCTAAATATATATAATAAGAAATATTAGATTGTAATTTGCTTTTAAAAATATTCTGCTTTGTTTAGTATTTACTGTTAAATAAGTTGTTTTTTAATATTTATTACTGTGAAAGACTGTTATTGATTATCTTTTGACTATTTTGTGCAATTTGTTGGTGCAGACACTTGTCATAGGATATTCCATGTAGAAATTTTTACTTACTAATTCAACTTGCTTATTTCCCATAGATTTACTCAGAATTTCTACAGAAAATAAGTCCTGGAGAATGAGGTCATTTTTGTGACCATGCCTGACCACCTAGTTTAGAAGGTTCTGGAACTGGCTTGGATTTGTTTGGAAAAGTTTGGAGAGGTAGGATACAAATATATAATTTTGTTTCCTTAAAGAGATAATCCAAAGCTAAGTCCTGGAAACAACTTAGATGTCCATCAACTGAAGAATGGATAAGGAAGATG
>NW_004524737.1:2999112-3000678 GCF_000260255.1 Octodon degus | reverse complement strand
ATTGTAAATGTCCTGTTTATAAAACAGGACAAATTTGAGTCTTTTGCCAGTAAGAAAACATACTCTTAAGTAAAATAAACCAAACCCGCATGTGCAAACATCGTATTTTCTCCCTAGTGTGAGAAACTGAAAAAAAAAAATGAAATCTGAAGGGTAAAATAAACACTGGGAAAAGGTGGGAAAAGGGAATGAACTTATTCAAAAGGAATGAGTTAAAGTTACTGAGCAGAGGACAGGACAGAGAGTGAGGTAAAGAGATTTATCTATGTATGTGAGCAGAATGATTTGGACAACTGTACTCTGCATTTCTCCTAGCCTATGCAAAGAAGCAATAAATGTATTAATTTGTTTCATCTCCTGTTTCCTATTGTATCTTCTTTTTATCTTCTTTCTTTCTTTCTTTTTTCTTTTTATTTTGGTACTGGGGATTGAAGTCTGTCTTCTTAATTTCTTTTTCTTCTTTGGAGGAACCAGGGATTGAACTCAGGCCCTTGCTCTTGCCAGGGAAGCACTTACTCTACTGAGCTGTCTCTCCGGCCCCTTCTTAATTTCTTATACTTATCTTTTTTTTTCTTCTTCCCAATTTTACCTGGATATATCTGATAATATGAGTAACTGGTTGGAAGACAACACTATGTATTACAACAAATACTGTGAAATTCATATTACTTTGTTAAGTGAAAATCTGTATCACTTGTAATTTTTTATATTTAAACATTAATTTGTACTCTCTTTAAAAAATGAAAGATATTTGAAATCATAATTTGTTATTTCACCAATAACTATTCCATTTAATGTGGTCTTTATACCTATGAAGAAATAAAGTGAGAAGTTACAACTCAAAGTCATCACACAGATGTATAAGCAGCATTTGGGGGGCCATTGAAACAGTTTATACTTCTGTTTGTTTTTTTCTATCACTGAGAAAGAAAAAAGTTTATAAAAAGACAATACAATTGTCAATCATTTATGAATATTTGATGGTGATTTTTATAATGAGAAAGGAAAAGAGAGATCAAGAAGCAGAGACAGAAAAATATAAAAAATAGCAATATTTCCTTTACTCTGAAATAAATACATATCTTTACCCATTTTCTATATTTCTTTTTGCTCAGCCACTGTATCTTATTCTCAAAATTGTTTTCACTTTTGCTTATTAAAAGTGCAATTCATGCAGTGCTAAAAGCAAAGCATAGCACTATTTTGTTTTGGACATTAAAAATATTTATCTGTTTATAGCATTTTCTGTACATACAAACACACTCATTTTTGACATTAACATATATTAACATGCAAGTAGGGAAATTTATATGCCATAATGTGTGTCTTTATAGAATTTAAATGTCTAATATATGGAACTTAATATTTCCATTGTTAAAAATATATTTTTAAAAAGTTAATAATGAGTTCTTTTTAATTCCATATAGAACAATAGGATTAGCTAAATCAACTAAAGGAAGCTTAGTAGGGATTTGTATAAAACCAACAATTTGACATCAAATTATAAAGTCATTGTAAGTCATACAAAGTTGACTTCTACTTTGAACTTTAAAGATTTTAGAGAAC
>NW_004524737.1:2994134-2999012 GCF_000260255.1 Octodon degus | reverse complement strand
GTTAAAAATATATTTTTAAAAAGTTAATAATGAGTTCTTTTTAATTCCATAGAGAACAATAGGATTAGCTAAATCAACTAAAGGAAGCTTAGTAGGGATTTGTATAAAACCAATAATTTGACATCAAATTATAAAGTCATTGTAAGTCATACAAAGTTGACTTCTACTTTGAACTTTAAAGATTTTAGAGAACAGAAGGACTTCATTTTTAAATATTGTGTTGTCCGCCACATTGAAGTGGCTGAAGGCTTCAAGTGTTGGGCATTAATATGCTCAATCTGCTGCACAATAAATGTGGTGATATAATGGTGAAAACAGAGGATTTTAGAAGTGGTTAGATTTAGATATATGTTTAATAAAATTCAATGCTACATTATGGTTTTCTAGCAGAACACAGTCAGTGGAAAGCATGTGGGTAATTACAAAGGGATTTCATTAGATAGGCTTGCATGTTTAGAGGTGAGAGAGTCCAAAACAGCTGTCTATGAGCTGGTGAGTGGGAGGATCTAGAAAACCTGTCCAAGAAAATAGAAGCTACAGCACAAGAGGAATCAGGGAGGTAGCACCAGTCCAAGACTGAAGGCTTGGAATCCCACTGAGAATTGTTAATGAAAGTCTGTGTTTGACGGCTGAAGAAGCTGTAGACCTGTAGACGAAGGTCCAAAGGTGGAGGGAGCAAAGCACACACACACTCAGGAAGCCTGGAGCTCTTCAGCACAGGTCTTCTTTCTTCTCTCCCCTTTGCACTGCCACACAGAGTGCAGTCTTATTTGATGGTGCCGTCCACTACCATGCTGGATCTCCCCTCCCGCTCTCATCCACCATCAACAGATACACTCAGAAAAGTGCTTTATTAATCTGCAAGGCATTTCTTAATCTGCTCCAGTTGACCAGAGATCAATGGTCACACATGGAGTTTATAAGTCTCATGTGCAAGGCAGAAATCTGCCTCATGCTGATAATTTTATGCATCTGTGTTTATAAATCTCAAATCTTTCTGAGCATGCATACATACATGCAGGAGAAGGTTGACTTAGTTTCTTAATTTATTTTTCAAAATTTCTTACTGGGCCAAGGCAATAGTTCAGCGGTCTAAATGCCTGCCTGACAAGCACAAGGACATGGTTCGATCCCTGGCACTGCATGCCATGCTGGCCTTGAAACTCCAGATGCACCATGCTGGCTACTGAACCGGGCGTGGCGGTGTACGCCTGTAATCTCAGCGCTGGGGAGGCTGAGATGGGAGGATCACTATGAGTCTGAGCTGCGTAATGAGACCCTGCACCAAATAAATAAATAAAAGATCAATTTTTTAAAATTTTACTGTTATATCTTTGTGAACATCTGTTTCATTTACAAGTATAAATAATGTGCCTCTCTTGTCTATTAAGTTTATACATTCATAAGAGAAATTAGTTTTCTTTCTGTCCTTGCTAATGAGCACAACACAACTGGGCTAGCCATGCAGATGCCTCATTTCTGTAAGCATGCAGTTGTGTTTAATTAATCCCCTGAAGTAGAATTGCTGTGTCAAAGCACAAATGCGTTTGTAATTTGTAGGATTTATCCTCCAATATTTGGAAAAGCTTGTCAAAAAGCTGATGTTTTACATTTTTAACAATTTGTCTTCATATGACGTCACAGAGTAGTTCTGACTGTTTACTCTGCAGGAGCTCAAAGACAACATTTTATAATAAAACCTCACGAATCTACTGATTGTATGATATGATTTTTAATATTTTAAAATTCATTTTTAATTTTCATTATTTGATCATTTTATGAAATGCTTCTGTGCTAAAGTCTTGTACAACTATGTGCTCAAACTGTCAGCCATCCTGTCTGTGAATTTGAGTGTAACTTGTCGGTTTCCTTTGGGAAAGTACTCATCTTTCTCTGACCTATTTCTTCACTGGTAAAATATGAATAATAACCACTTATTTCATTGAATTTTTATAAAGTTAGGTAATTTAAAGTATTTAATAGTTTCTATAGGAAAACTTGATATAAATGAACACTACTCATGTTTGGGATGCTTTCGGAGGTCACTTAATCACTTTCATGAAAATTATAGCTTCAAAGTAATACTAATATTACCTTGTTGTATGTATTTCATTATAATAAGGATACATAAAGATAAAGAATGAAACTTAGGACTGGAGCTGTAGTTCAGTGGCAAAGCACATTTTTAGTGATTTTGTGTATGTAGGTCCTGGATTTGATCCTCAGGAATACCAAAATATAGTATTAGTACTAGTAATAATAATAATAACAATAATAATTAGTATAATATTTTAAAAATCATTTTAATGAATTTCATATAATAATTATTGCTATTCTATCAGATTCCTTTCCTTTAATGAACACATAACTTCCTTACATTTAGGATAAAATAAATTAATATCTAAAGTGTCCAATCTCTGTTGGGACAGCCTGAAAGAAACACCTTCGAGTCCTGCAGGCACATCCTGTTGCATGCTTTACCAATTTAGAAAGAAGAAAATAAAAATGATATAAGATAATTAGTGGAAGCTTCTTTGATGAATTTTTCATATAATTTTTAGTTTTTAAATTTTCATCAGTACACATTTTCAGGACATCATGACTGCGTTCATCGTGGAGAGTTGGTCCATGCATGTGAGACCTCTCCATCCTTCTTACCTCTTCCTTTCTCTTTCCTTCTTCATCTCTTGGTCCTCATCATATTTTCAGAAGACCTCTTTCACTGGTTCCTTCTATCTATCTTTTATTGTGCTGTTTAAATAATTTATACCTTGGGTTCCTTAGAAAAGAGAAAGCATTCAATAGATGACTTTGTGTGTCCAATTTATTTCAGTTAGCATTATTTTCTAAAGAGATGTCCATTTTCTTTCAAATGACCCATATGTCCTTTATTGAAGAGTACTACCGCATTGTGTATAAATAAGTATTTTTTGTCCATCTACCTGTTGATGACATATAGGCTATTTCCAAGATTTAGCTATTTTGAGTTGTGCTGCTACAAATGCAGGTACAAGTATCACTGTAATACAAGACAGTTAACTCTTTCTGATAGATATCTAGAAAGGCACTAGCTGGGTGGAATGGACATTGCATTTCCAGCTTTTAAGGAATCTCCATACACATTTCTACAGTGGTAGTACTAGTTCACATTTGTATAAACTGTGTACAAGGGTCCCTTTCTGTATAGCCTCACCAGCATCTGTAGTTGATGTCTTGATGATAGCCATTCTTTCTGGATTAAGATGAAAAGTCAGGGTTATTTTTCTATTAAGTTTACATATGGTGTTGATATTATCAAGGGCCTCATTCGCTAACACTTTGAAATATTTTCAGAAACACAAAAGTGATTGTTGGATATTTTAAAAAGTTGATAGAGCATCAGTTTATATTTTTCACCACAAGACAACCTTCCTTCAAAAAAAAGATTAAAGAGTCCTGAATTATTTCAACAAATAAAAGATCAGGACTGTCGTGAAGAGCATTCATTTGGAGTGTGGAAGGCCTGGGTTGTTGGTGGTGTTCAAACAGTGGTCAAGATGGCAGCTCCTGATACATGAAAACTTGGAAGTATTAAAATGCAATACTTCATTGGAATCAAGCTATGTACCTGAAAGAACAAAATCTTTTTGAAGAGCCCTCTCATTTTACCTGAGTAATTAACTGAAAACACAAGGGGTGATCCAAAGATTAAGGTAAATGTTGAAATTTAAAAAAAAAAATGATCGTAGTAAATGTACATTGTCAAAACTGTTAGAATCCATGTGCTTAAAGCAAAGGTGATTATTTTGAATGCTTTAAGTAAAATTAATGGGAATTTTACTGTGATTATTTTTTTAAATTTAAACATTCCTCCATGGTCAACCTTTTGCAGAAATTTCCATCAAATACAAGCATCATTGTGTGATCTCCTTCACTTTATTAAACAGATCTGGCCTCACATGACCAGTGCCTACTCTGGGTAGTCTCTAAAATCAAAAGAACAATGAGGGATAAAGGCTTTGAATGAACTGAGAACACTTAAGCGGCCACTGCAGCACAGCTGAAGACATGAACGGAGCCTTTAGGCCTGCTCCAGAGAGTAACAGGAGTGAGGAGATCAACATGCTTGAAGCCGAGCAGGCCACTGTACGTTTTGTTTTGGCCATCCCTTATGTTTTTGATTGTTTTTTGCAATTTTTTTCCTTCCATTTTCATCAGAAAAAACTTTTATTTGTTTAGTGACTGGGTGCTTGGCTTAATATAGTACTACAAACTTAGTGTCTTAAAACTATATAATTTTTTTTTCATGGTCCTGTGAGCTGCCAGTCTGACATTAAGATGTTCCCTGGTCACTCTCAAGGCTCAATCTTCTCTTCCAGACCCTTGTTGTTCCAGTCGCTTCTCACTTTGCAGCTTTGCCCTCTGATCTGCCACTACTCTTATGTGAGGTTTTTCCTCTGAACTCCCCTCCATCTCTCTATCTGTGTGGAAATCCCTCTTTTATGAATACATCCGTCATATGCTATTAAGGGCCTACTTTAATCTAGTGTGTCATCTTAAATTGACTCCACCTTTAAAAAAAATACACTATTTCCAAATAAAGCCATATCCACAGGGACTAAGAGCCAGATGAGCATATTTATAAGAGGAAAAATAATTATCCTGAAATAGTTACTAAGCAAAAAAAAATACAGTTTCAAATTCACTTGATTTGAGAAAACACTTCTTCTAAAACTCCACTGACTAATGGGATTTGATGTCCAGTCTCAGTTAAAAAAAAAAGTTGTAATCTAATGTACTCTGTCGTCTGGCCCTCAAAATAAACAGATCACTTTTACCTCTTAGGTAGATGCAGAAATACTGCCTTAGTTATTTAACTAATGTATTTGTGAAGGAAGC
>NW_004524737.1:2986939-2994024 GCF_000260255.1 Octodon degus | reverse complement strand
ATTATCATTATTATTATTATTATTATTTACCCTCTTATTGCATGTGTCAAATCTTTATGAATGTTTTTATTTGTTGATATTTTTACTTTTGACTGAAAATGCAAGTTGTTTTTATCAGTGTACATGTGTTGTATGTAGGTGTCATATGCCTAGTATAGATTTGAGGTAAGTATCACATCTTAATTGCTTTTAACCCTCTTCCTTCCTCTTTTCATTTTGTCCATATTTTTATTCCTTTCCCATTTGAGAAAGACCTATCTCCTTACATCCTATTCTCTGTCTTTAGTAGCAGGGTATTTCTCCAGTCCAAGTACTTTATCAGGCCTGATGCTTAGCTTCTGAGATCAGAGGAGATCGAGTGTGTTCAGGGTCGTATGACATCAGACAACAGCAGTGTGCTTCTGCATTTCATCTTTCTGTGTAGAGTTTGAATTGTTCTTTGCTTTGTATTATTTTTCTTCTCAATTTTTCCTCATGTGTGGATTGTGTGTTTATCTCTTTCTCTTAGGTACTCTTCGTAGCATTTTCACATCAGCCTTAAGCAATCTGTGTGCTTCCACACAACTTGCGAGCTCTTGTTTCCCATATGGATCATCCAAGCAATTCAAAACCTTGTGGTATGTATTGCAGTTCTCAAGCATCATAAATACTGTGGAGTTATTCCCCCTTTGCTTCCTTCTTACCTGACCTGAGTAGATTACATCTACACGTATTGGCGGCCACTGGCAATTTATCAGATTTAGCACTCAGGATAAGAGAAGTTTGCTGTCCCTGCCTCTGGGCTGGGATCCAATGTCCACAAGGGCTCAACCCTGGCTGGGTCAGTACTCAATAAGTACTCATTAAAAAAATAAAATAATGAATACGTTTTTAAGCTCTGGATTTTCTGGATCAATTTCATAAAGTGTAAGGCTAAGGCTTGAGGTGTAATTTTGGTACCAATTGCTATATAGGTTTGAGAAATTTTCCTACCACTTATCTAAAAATTAGAGATAACAATAATTATAATGCAGCCCAGCTTTATAAAATGATAGATAAAATCAAATAATATATCTAAAGCTCTGGGCACATTGCTGACAGTGTTTAAAATGCATCAGCCATTACTATTACTATTTTTCTCAGTTAACTACTATAGTCCCTAAATCCTATCATTTTGCAGAATTTCTTCACAATGTGAATTTGATTTATTTTTATGTTTGAATAGTGTCTTGAATCTTTAGTCTTAGGAGGTTTTCAGGTATACAGATTTTTTTGTTATAGAAGAACATTTTACATTTTAAATGTCTAGCAAGTAAAAAACATACAAATCAGGAAGGGCAATTCTATTTATGTTATTTCTTTTGTTTTTCCTTTTCAGGTAGACTTATTTTAATCCTATAGGAGAATTTATTGATAGATATTTTATTTACTTGGGATCAGGAACTGAATTCAGGACCTTGTCCTTATTGATATTTTAAATGAAAACATCGGTTTAATAATACTAAGTACTTTTAAAATCATACAAAATCATTTGTCTGCGGTTAAAGAACAAATATTAAACGCATTCAAATATATAAATCTGTTTCTGATAGGGCTGCATGTATCCTGGTAGGCAATTATAGAAAGAGCTCACTCTCCACATGACATTGCAATGAAGATCCCAGTGGATCTTCTTCCTGCTCATGGAATAGTAAGCTTGGAAGAATCCATAGTAAATCAGAGTGATGCAATAATATGCATCATCTCATCACTCATCACAGAAATAACCTACGGATCACATTCGGGAAAGAATACTGAGTCAAGGGATACTCTGTGAAGATGATAGCATTTGTATTTCCTGACTACATTGCTGTCAGTTTTGCCTATGCGGTATTGTACAGAAAGTACATAAAACCAAGGAAGGTTCATTGTTCATCCAGGTGTTTCTACTGCCCATATACAACCTCAAGTTCTGATTTGGGGCATTATTGGTGTATCATTTTCAAGTTTTATTTCCCATATCAAAAAAAGTAAGCCAAACACACAAGCTAAAATAATACATGTTTTCGTTGATATGAGAAACTTAATACATAAATAAAGTGCAATATAGCAGACAAATAATGGTAAAAGATTGAGAGAGAGAAAAGAAGTTCTAATCCAGAATGGACAATGTAGCTAAAAGTAAACCTTGATTTAATATAATTGACTTATCTTACTACATTTTGGTCTATTAATCTGTTAATCTGTGTGCACAATAAACAAATGTATAAGGACTTATAAGATAAATAAATGAATTCAATACTGGTAGAACAAAAGGAGGTGTGGAGTGGGAGGAGAAAAAACAATTGAGAAATGTTGTGAATATCTACTAATCCCTCACAACGTATATAGTCATTGTGTGATACAAAGATGCACTAATAAAAAGTTTAAATAGAAATGATATCAAAGCCAATTTCTGCTTGTGTAGTAGATAATTTTTATTCATCCAGTACTAGAAACAACATAGAAACAAAATTTGTAAAAGTTCATATATCTTAACTAAGAAATATATAGAAGTCATGTTTATCATTTTGGCTGTATTCCAAATCCTCATTTTCTTCTTCTCTGATCAAAAGCAATGAAAAAAGAGAGAAAAAATGATACTTTCATATAATGTATATTACTATGAAAGGTGATTTTTTTATCTTGGTCTATATTTTTGCACCATTTATTTTGTGTGATTATTGATAATTTGAGATTCTTATGCTAATTTTGCTTTTAAAATTTAGCCTTGGATGAAAACCATAAGAATATGCTTATTGTTTCTAATTTTATTTCATCTGTTCTCACAAATTTATGCAATTTTACCACACTAAATATTGCCTTTCCTTCTTCACATATTCCATAATACAAATATTGCATACACAATTCTCACCCTGGGGAAACATTGCTTTTGAGTGAAAATTGTTCTTTGCTTCTAATTGCAACTATTTTATTTGACAAAAATCTTTTTTTTTTTTTTTTTTGGAGAAATAAAGGGATAATTTAAGTGGCCCAAAGCTCTGGCTCAGCTATAAACTTTTATAAAATACAAAAGAAGAAAGAATTGTGTTCTACACAGGATAGTTTCAACATGTAATTTCAGTGCTAAATATAAGCAGAGATAGAATTATGAAAATAACAAGGCACTAATAGAAACATGGATCCCTCAGGTTACCATTTTAATACCAACATCACCCTCTTAATTACATGGGTTATAGCTCCAAATCATCTATGTAAACCAAACACAACTGATTGAAAAATGTTTATGTGAATATTTACTGGAGCTGAAATGCAATAGATTCAGAGAGTTTGCCTGCATAAAATAAAATGCAAGGGTTTTCACAAGACCAAATCTATCAATAACATCCGAATGCATGTAGGTGGGGTCAGAAGCAATCATACTTGGGAATTTCTGGAAACTCAGCTCTATTGCTACATTTTCTCCAGGAGTTTATGTAGCCTAATATTTATTTGCCTGCTGAATGAAGAACTACGATGTTAGCTACCATTTGGTGTCTTTATCTTTAATCAATAAGTATATTACTGGTGGGTGCATTTCCATTCTACTTGATCCATGAGGTTATGGCTTGTGCAATGAAATGCAGTGCTATGACATGGTGGAAAAATTGAATATGTATAGCTACTTGGATAATTAATTTCATTAGAATACTCACTTAACATAGCTGTTTAAGCAACCTGAGAAAAACTTACTGTGTTAGTCTGCTTCCTTTCAGTGCAAAAATGTCAAAAATAATCAAAATATACAGAGAAAAAAAGGTTTAATTTTTTGCTTACTGGTTTGGAGTTTCTGATCCATAATCAACTGGTCTTGTTGCTTTCCAGCACATGATGTGGCAGCACTCCATGGGAAGTGCACATGGACAATCAAAATATCCGTCTTGTTTTCAGAAAGAAAGAAATGAGACAGGCTTGATCATATAATGTTCCTTAACAGTACAGACCCAAAGACATGAAGACTTCTAGAAGGCTACACTCACAGTTTCTATCAACTCTCAATAATACCCTGTTGGGTACCAAGCCTTTACTACTCAGGCCTTAGGGCGCATTTAGAATACAAACTATAGTGCTTAATATCATCTTATAAACTACGGATGTGGTAAATCAGAGTTTAAAAGAAAATAATACAAAAATATTAAGGGTTATATTTATAAACTGGAAATTTTGGAGAAATTTAAGTCTCTACATATAATGGAAATGTCTTGAAACATTCTCCATTCATTTACAAAATCAAGGAGAATCCTCACTCTCTATCTAGATATTAAACAAAAGTGTAACTTAGTCACTTACAGAATATTGACCAGTTCCTTCAGGTATTTCTCCTCTCACAAGTAATTTGTACAGAGACCTTGAAATGTTTTCTTGTGATTGACACAAACATGTACCATGTACAAAGAACTAGTTTCTGTTCAGAAAAGACAGCAATTCTACTAACAAACCCATAAAATCTCCATTTTTATAATACTTAACACTCTAGCTATAACAGAAAGACATAATTATTTGCAAGACATAATTATTTGCAAATATGGAATATAGAGTCATTAAAGTGCTAGCAGATTTTATTGCTATGTAACAAATTGCCACAGACGAAATTGATTAAAACAGCAATCATTTGATTTGCTTATGACTCTGTAGATTAGAAATTTGAGTATAATCAGCTGTGTGGTTCTCTGGACTTCCCTGAGGTCATGCATGCAAGCCTCCTCCTCATCAAGGGGTTAACTAAGGCTGTGCTGTCTAAGCTGGGTGCATTCACATGTCTTGTATTTTGTCATAAGGTGCCCTATAAATATTAAAAAGATAGAAATGAATATTTCAAGTAGTGTATGAATAGTAATGAATATTGTAACAAAAGCAGGAAGAAAGGGGAATGCTATAATATTGGGAGGGGAAACAAATCATAAGTAAGAAATGCTATATGTGAAAACACTGAAAGAAATAGGAGTGAAGAATTTAAAAAGGCTGATCAAACAATGTGTCATGTGCTTACATAAAAATTATTGCAGTAGAAGACATTGCTGTTAATCCCTCTTAAGAGAGACCTCCTTACATTGGACACATTTATGTCATCATTTTTCCCACTTTCTAAAGTTGTTTTGAAAGCCCTCTTTCATAAGTGTCACTGAGCAAGGCTGTGATGAATGCTGTTGCTGAATGGGGTCCAATGGAAGGCAGACTCATAAACACTTCATAGCATGTTCTTGCCAGATCCGGCACCAGGCAACATCTGGGTCTTCTTCAAAATCAAAATAACCATTAAAGGTAAATGTTCAGACTCTATACAATACACCGAGGCAGCCCTGACAGTGCAACCAAAGTCACTTGCGAAACATGACTTCCAGGACTCCTTCAGAAAGTGCCAAATGGTGAGATAAGTGTTTCAGATGCAAGGGGGAGCATTGTCAAGGGGAAGCTGTGGCGATGTGTCTTAAATTTAAGCACTCTTCATTTATTGTTGATCACTCCCCACTGTTATCTAGGAGAAGATACCTCGTGGAGAGTGAACAACCCCAGTCCCCAAAAGATGTGATCAGAGATGCTCCAAAGAATGAGAAGGAGCCCGGTGAGGGAGAAATGAAGTGACCCTGAGGAAAGCAACAGACCATGAAGTCAGGAGAGAAGACACAGTAGTGTTGCTTTTACCCAGGACATAAGTAGCCTTGGAGTATGGAGGAGTGAGAGGTAACAGTCAATTACAGTTTTCAAAAGTGATGACACTGGGCTGGGAGATAGCTCAGTGGTCTAAGCGCCTACCTGGCAAGGAAGGACCAGAGTTTGATCCCTAGTACTGCATGTCATGCAGGCCCTGGAACCCCGGGCTTGCCATTCCAGCCTGGAAATTGGGCATAGTGGCATTGGCATGTAATCCCAGCACTGTGGAGGCTGAGATAGGGGGATTACTATGAGTCAGAGCTGTGCAGAGAGATCCTGTATCCGATAAAGAATTAAGTAATTTTTAAAAAGTGATCACCCTGGTCGTAAGGTGAAAGCACATGATAGAAATAAGACTGTCAACCAGAGATTAGTTAGAAGGATGTTCAAGTCATTTGGACATGATAGCATCGCTTCTCAGATCAGAAACATAATGGAAGGGTAAGAAGTATTTCTGTTCTAAGTATATTAAAGCACTACCCTGATATGATGGTAGATTGGATGTCAATTTTAAGAAAGAGAAGTCTTTTTACACCCCAAAGTGTTTTAGCTTAAATCAATGAGCTAGTTAGAGAAAAAAAAATTGAGCTCTCTTTGGGGTATTTGTTTTAGATATTGTCTTAGATGGGGCTCTAGAAATGTAAAACGAGGCTAACATAATAACTGAGAAAGGTTCTTCTCAGGACACCTATGTGGAACTAGGGGATGCAATGTAGGGAAAAATCCAACACATGTGGAAATAATCACCCTTAGAAATCACTTGCTCCTGGATGGAGGGATGCCACACGCTGGTCTTATCTTAGAGGAGGACAGACTAAGAAGGTGTCATCTCATTCTGCACAGGGGCGATAATCACTTGGGCTTCGGGGGTTCGCATGTGTATTCAGGAACACTGGGTGGTCACCTATGAAGTCCCACTGTTAAACCAAGAGAAGTCTTTGGACTAGAGTCCACCATGTCTATGACTTACATCTTTGGGTCTCTTCCTTCAATCCTTGTTGCTTTATAGACACTTCAAAGCCACACACTCTGGAAATACTTAAGGCAAGGGTCGTGAACAAACACCATTCCCACCGAGGGAGCGGAATGCAGTTGTGAGTAATCTTCCCCATCACCTGTCTCCCTTCTTTTCCAGATGTTCTTCATTTTAGGTCAGTATTTAACTGAACATGGATTACTTGCCTGGGAGAATGATTCAGATATTGAGCCTTCTGAGGGGCCAATTTCTATGTGTGCTGCTCCTATTAAAATCTGGACATTGCAACTGCCCACTAATTTTTTTTTTACTAAAAATAGAAACAAAGGATATTCCTGTGAATTATATGAGTTTTAGACACAGTCATTCCTGGCTCCATATGATCGGAGCACTATTTCCTCTGGTCATCAGGATTGATTACTCCCACAAGTATAGAAACAACATTTGTAGAGCTCCTGGG
>NW_004524737.1:2985017-2986389 GCF_000260255.1 Octodon degus | reverse complement strand
CTTTCACTAGCTATTTCCATAAACCTAAAGGAGTGATGTTATCTATTTTTAGAAATTTTGTCTTTAAGTTGAGGAGATTGAAACAATAATTACAAAAGTGTCTTTCAATTATATAAATTTAATGGTGCAATTCAAGTGGAAGTAAATACTTGTAAATACTACTGAACATTCTATTTCATCTTTAGATGAACACAGCTATTTATCTCTCCCTTTTTAGGACTTGGACATCATAATATAGAAAAAGATTTAAATTAGGACACTTCACCCATTTAGATAGTATTAATTCTCTTTGGATTAAAAAAAAAAGTTTTTAAAACTCGTGGTTTCACCATGCCCCTGAAATGAATTTATGTGTGTGCTTATACAGTTACAAATTCCTGAGAGGTAAATTTGACCCACTCCATTCCAATGATCTGCCTTGATTTTAGCAAATTTCAGTGTAAGTGAAAGGCTTTCATACCATCCAAAAGCGTTTCACATTTTCTGTGCAATCAATATGTGCTCTTCTCCCCACTGGTCATACAGAAGCAGCCCTACTTGTATCTCCTGTGAATAATTTTTCATTTACTCTTAGATTCCAAGACAGTTCTAGTTATTCTTTTTTTGAAGCCTTCCACTCTGGTTATTTTAAATCAATCAATCACAGATATGCTACTAGAATTGGATGTCCCTGGTTGCTACTTTATTATTTTCCTCATGGTCCTAACATTTTCATAGTCTTCTCTGGAGCAGATATTTTTCTGATCTGACTTACATTCCAGCCTCTCCTAATTTAATGTTATAAAAATGTCATTAATATGCTATCTGCAGCCTCTTACAGATCGTTACCACCAAACCTGAATGAGTCCACTCAATATTTCCGCCAGAAGGCTCGAATACCTATTAATCATCACCCTTTACTTATGATCTCTGAGTCCATTTTTAATTCAACTGACGGCATTATTCCCTGGACTCATCTGAACTGCATATATAAGAAAACCTGCAAGATCCTTGTCCTCCCAAGATTCTGAAATGTGTTTTAAAGATAATCATGATGAATACCTTCTATTTGCTCTATATATTATCTAACACATCAATTACAAATTCTTTATGGTATCACTTAAGATATTGTACACATTTATTTTTCTTTTTTGATTTTTATGTTTTACACTGAGGTTGATAAAGTTTCTATTACCATCAATTCAGTTAGGCAATAATAGTGTCTCTAACAATTTACTCTTGTATTTTATTTTAAAATTGCTTTGGCTGTTTTATTTTTTCATTTGGAATACTGTCTTCCATACTTTCAGCCACCATTTTTCTCTTGCATTTTTTATTTACTAAAGATAGCTGAGATTTATTTATTTACCCTTCCATTTTTGCATTGATGTGT
>NW_004524737.1:2982785-2984707 GCF_000260255.1 Octodon degus | reverse complement strand
TTCCAGGCCCTAAAACACGAAGGCTGCCCAGGAATCACTTGTTCCTGCACGAAGGACCATCTCCTTACTATATCCCACTGACAGCTCTCTCTTAGCCACTGTTCTCCCACCAGCGTTCAGGTTCCCTTTGTCCTTACATTCCAGGAATAACTGCTGAGCTGACACATTGTTTTCTGTGAGGTATCTGACACCCACATACCACTCACTCCCAGTATTTCAAAGTTCAGATACCAGGAATAATCAATGAGGACAGAACTCTGGCGTGATGTCAGTTACATCCATCCTTCCCCATCCTGCCAGCCCTGTCCTTGAGAATTACCATGAGCATACTCCTTTTGTGTTCTCAAGATTCTTGCCAACTCCAGGGGACCTTCCCAGTTAGCTGGATAAATACTCCTGGAAGGACATTAGGAATGAGGAAAACCATGTTACATGTTGCAACTGTGTGTCTGTCTAGATGCTCAATCACCTGTTCCTAGAGATGGAGGTCAAACAGCAGGACAAAGCAACCCAATGGTGTCACTGTTATGTCATTTCACCCATAAAGCCCCTCTCTGTGACCTGACTACAGAACACAGCCCTGTGCTGTCATCCAGCTGACCCACACTGCATGCTTTTCCTTCCTTCTGCCAGTTTCCCTGTCTTTTCCTTCATGCCTGGACCTTCTAGTGACTGACAATCCCAACAGGCTGGCACAGACACGCTAAATGTCCTTTGGTGACTGTTGCTTGCCCTGCTGCCCCAGGACCTGATCTGTCACTCCTGGTGTTTTCTTTGGCCTTTCAGCAACCTACTGCACTGCCCAGGACATTGCTTGACTGTGTGCAAGCCACCTTGCATTACCACAACCCAGCAAAATAGTTTACCTCTTTGGCAATTTAAATTGAGAGTCAATGTTCTACATATTTTAAATCTATGTGATCTGTAAATTTCTTTATTTTATTTTATTTTATTTTTCTGTATTTTAAGGAACGGTCTACAGGGTTTTCAGAGTCTCACTACTACTAGATTGGACTTGTAGTGATTCTCCTGTTTACAGCCTCCCAAGTGAGGGGATTACAGGCACACTCCACCACGCCCAGTCTCAATGGCCCTCTTAGCACACCCTGGGGGTGGGGCCAGCACAGCAGGCCCAGGGATCAAACTCCTAGCTCGTGCTGTAAATTTCTTAATTGCGTGGAAAAACAATTTAAAGTTTAACTTGAATCATTGTTTCATGGGTCCCAAAGTTTAAATAAGTATTTAAAAATCAAAGTTAGTAGTTAATTACATCAATATCAAGATATACAAGGGCAATATTCTAAACTGTTGTTCTAAGGTCTTATACCTTTGGTTATTTTATCCTGGTTTTCAATGAACATGGCACTTATGTGTTATCTTGTTTCTTAAATAAGGTAATTCATCTTCCTCCTGCAATTCAGAAAATATTAATGTAACCAACAACTGCACAGTTTTCACTTTTAGTGTATGACACATCAAAGACTGGGTTATTACAAACTGCAGACAAGTCAATGCAAGAAGCACATATTTGACAATATTTTAGGACAGTGGGGTGCTATTCTATTTAAATCTTTCCTAATTTAAAGAACTAAATAATAACTGATCATGAGAATTAGGGAGTTCTGTGAAACCCTACATTGTACAGGATTATTATCATTTACATCTGCAACTATTTGCAAAATATGTAAAATTATGTCTAATCATACATATCTGGGAAAGTTCCAATTTCTAGTTATTTATTCAATGACATGCATTGTTTATTGCAGCCCACCTGTGCATTAGGTAATAGGTACAACTTGCCCTATCACTGAAATGTGTGCAATTTGTTTATTAATTTATTCATTTAATTAGTCAAAGTCTATCAACAGCCAATGAGAGATTATCAACTAGAGTCCAAAGAAAATAAAACATTGCATGCTAAA
>NW_004524737.1:2976099-2982130 GCF_000260255.1 Octodon degus | reverse complement strand
ACACATACACACCCCTCACACCTGCATAAATTGCTATTTTTGCATATATTACACTTTACACATTTTCTTTACTATGTTTTCTATTATATTTCTATTTCACAAATCAGTTTAACGTAAAAGTTTTAAAGTCTTGAAGAATGAGAAGCTCATCAGTAAATATTCCCCAGATATAATGGCCTAAAAAATGAATAAAACTTGGCAATGAAGAATGGATGGAAAGGGCATCCTAGGTGGAAAAAAGAGTGTGGGCAAAGGCTTTAAAGTTCCCCTATGAGAAAACATACAGATTGACAAGAGGAGGTATTCGCCTCCGTGAATGGCTGGCCTTCATTTTAAGTAAAATTTTGCATTTGAGATCTATGTGTTCTTTCCATGATCCTGTTCTCCTCAATCACTTCAAGATTTAAGAAACCTTAGCACTTGGATGTATGAGACTTTTTATTTCCTTAGAACAAAAAAGAGTAGATTGAGGTATAGTCAGTCCTCTATATGCATGGGTTCTGAATTCATGAGTTTAACAAATTGTAGATCAAAAATGAATATGTTTTTAACATTGTACATGTGAACATGTACAGACTCTTGTCATTATTGCCTCAAAATGCTATATAGCAATGATTTATATTTATCTATGTTGTATTAGGTATCATAAGTAGTAAGGACATGATTTACATTATATAGGGATATTCCCGGTTTGCATGCAATTACTGTATCTCTTTATATAAGAAATGTGGACATATTCAGATTTTGGAATGCATGGGGAATCCTTGGATGAGTTCCATGAGGATACCAGAGAATAACTGTGTGAGTTGACATTGATTCATCTAATTGAGAAAAAATTTACATTAGCCAGAGGATCCCACTGCAGTGCAATCTGCTCTAGCTATTGCATTTCCTGCACTCAGATGTGCAGTGTAAATAAAGCTAACATTGTCAGATTTTACCCTCAAAATAACTACATTCTTGGGAGGACACATAATAAAGTGATTTGTAACTAATTGATATTTTAAATGTCTCTGTTAAATGCAGGGCCATTCTCAAACTGTAAATAATAAGCACATAGAAATTAAAGTACTCACAGCTAGTAAAATTTGCATGTGGCAGGCCAGCCAAGTAGCTCGGTGGATTAAAGTGCCTGCTTAGGCAGACACAGAGGCAGGGATTTGATCTCCAGCGTGCCATGCTGGCCTCTCCCCAGAGGCATCCTGAGGTGGCAGATGAGATTAGGCATGGTGGTGCATGTCTATAATTCCAGTTCTTGGGAGGCTGAAAACAAGTGGATCACTACAAGTCCTATCTGCTTAGTGAGACCCTGTAGACCTATAGACCTTCACGAAAATACAAAAAAAAAAAATGTGTATATAAGCATGTTGAAGAAGGCTTAAGGAAGTTACGCTAACTAGTACTTGTTTGTTAAAGAAAATAATTTACATTTTGTGTGCATTTTCATATTTTCAGAAGAGCAACAAACTAATATTTACTGAAATCTTATTGTGTACTAGATATCATACTTAGGCTTCTCCTGTGTTACAATGAACCTTAATTCTGCCATGTAAGCCCACAGCTCTAAATAACAAAGTCAGTATTATGCATAAAAATGAGTAACATTTTAGGCACTTACAACATAAGACATTCTTTGTAATAACTTTATCACTTATTTTTAAAGTAACTGCATGAGTAGAGTTTAGTATTACCCTCATTTTAAAAGGAGAAACTGGATAAAAAGAATGATCCAAACCACTCTGATGAAACAGAATTAATGCTTATGTAAATTTATATTAGAATACATATTTTTGTCAGTAAACATTTTGGGTAAACTTTCAAATAGTACCTATTTTTGCTTTACAGACCAGAGAGTCTCAATCACAACTCATCATGACTTGTCATGAGACCAAAAAACAATCATAGAAAACATGGAATGAAATATTTTAGTTATGTTCCATTAAAGTTTTATTTACAAAAACAACCAATGGCTAATGTGAAGATTCATAATTCCATGTATTCATATTTTAAATTGTATTTATCACTGTGAAGCATTATTTTCATTACAGATCTACATCATCCCTCTCAAGTCTATACTATACTTGAGCTACTAAGTTTTATACAACAGCTACTATGTTTTCTTACTAGTAGTTATTTTTGCAGTCACATATTGATTATTTGGAATATCGGGTAAGAAATCCCACTTAAAAATCAGAGCTATTTAATCCCAACTCAAAATTTCTACTGTGTTCCACATTCTAGCTAACCAGGCAATAATATACTAATTTACTAAGCATTTATTAAAGATACAACAAGTAATGTGATAACTACTGATTTAAAAAATTGAGTAACAAATAGGCTGCATTTTTTATTATTATGTATTTGGTACATGGTCTCCTATGCAGCTCAGACTCGCAGTGATCCTTCTGTTTTCAGCCTCTCCAGAACTGGGATTACAGGCGAGCACCACCATGTCCAGTCTCGGTGGCCACCTCAGCATGCCATGGGTGCGGGGCCAGCGCTGCCTGTGGTTCCGGGGCTAAATCCCCAGTCCCTGCGTTTGCCTAAGCTTGCCTAAGTTGGAGCATTAGTCCCCTGAGCTATCTAGGTGATCCCTAGGCTGTATGTTATAGAGTCAAAGATTACTGGAATACAACACATAAGAAACCATACTAATTTATATGTCAGTAGGGTAAATACAATAATAAATGTGATGTCACAGAAGAGGAGCCAATGACGAAACTATACTAGAGAAAACCTTAGAGTATTTCATGCAGAAGTGATGCTTGCGCTCACCGATATCATAAGAGGCCACGAGATGAAGGAAGCATTCTGGGCAGAGGTAATGGCATACAGAAATGCACAGGTGTCCTGCGGAGGATACGGCTCACTCGCCTGGAGGACGCAGCTGTACAGAGATGCCTCTGAGGGGAGGTGTGGGCGCTAGCAAAAGAAGAAGCTTGAGAAACTTTAGAATGTCAAAACTTCCATGCTATGTCTAAGGCATTTGATGTTCAGAGATAATGATGCTAAGCTCAACTGCCTCTGTTATAGGATGATAATATTATTAAACTTCTCTTCTGGAAGGTTAACAACTTTAGTATGCAGACCAAAAATTAGAGAAAAAGATGGGCTCTAAGGACAGCCAATATCTTGGCCCTAGCCCTTCAAGGACTGTGAGGACTCAGGACATAAGAGAACCTGTGCTGCGACATCCGGTAACTCAGTTGTGTCCCAAATTTTCTGATCAAGGAGGTTATGGGGCCACAGAGGAAAGTAATCAATGATGTATAGTGTACCTAAGGAAAGTTATCTAGAGAGAAATCATTATCTCAGGCTCTCACAGAGAACAAATTGGTCAAGCAATGGCTGTGATACATCTGGATGACTGACACAGCCAAAAGATCTACAAAGTGCTGCACATGGTTTCGGGGTAAATCCTGAGGGGATTTGGCTAACCTTGTCAGATATAAAAGTTACATTTTGAGTTACATAGGTCTTGCTTTAATTAGGTCTTAACTATTCAGCAGAAAAGTATAACCATGACGTAGAAAAAGTAAAGCCGTATTAATATACTGAGCTTTACAGGCTCAAGTCAACAACTTATGACATTGCGAGTTCTGCTGAAAACCTACTGCTCTTATGGGCTGTTGTGCTGAGTGCGGTTATTTTGCTGAATTCAAGCACCTACAATATTTGAATGGCAATGGAACACCCATCTCTGAAAAAACAAAGCAAAAAGGGGGATATAAATGAAGGACCATTTTGTGATATATATATATATATATATATATATATATATATATATAATATATATACACTGAATTTTGTATGTGTGTATATATTTATAAAATAGAATAGATATACAGCTGCTTTCTCTTAGTTCAATGAGAAGATTTGTACTAATAGTGTTTAGACAAGATATCATGTCTGCATCTTGTACTGTGAAAAACTACTACAAAGACAACAATATGCAATGTATTAATTTTTGCAACCGTCCTAGTAACTTGTTTTGAAACTGTCTCATTGCTATTTCTTTCTCATTAAAAGTAATAAAATAAAAAAAAAACAAAGGCTCAGGGATGCTTTTATGAGGAAACATGGGATTTAAAATCACGTAGTAACTTAATAAGATGAGATTGTTTTTCAAATCATTTGTGGCATTTGAGGGGAATTTTAAAGAATGAATTCCTAGTGTATTCCCTAAGATTAGCAAAGGAGTTGAGACCACTAATATTTATTACTCTTATGGGAACTGGCACTTTTCTCTCTTTTTTTACTGCCTCTGGATTGCTCTGTCCAGCATATCTTGCACTTGGAATTTGACTGCATGTAGTGTTTCCGCTTTTTTTTTTTTTTTCATATAGTAGTATGCTTTGATAGTTTTACCATGTCTTTCAATTAACAGATAGCTCATTTCCTCTTAGCGCTGAATTAAGTTTCATTGTGTGGTGGATTAACTAATGGTCAACTTATAACACCCATCTGATCTGAATCAGCATGTTTCTGGGTGTGGCTGGCCTCCCTGAGTATTGTTGCCTAAACCATAAAAGCATAACAGGGAGGAGGGAAGATGGTGTGCTGTTGATTCTCCTGTAGAGGCTTATCGGTCTGGTTTACCCAAAATGAGTTCAGTTGTTCTCACCGTTGGAGGAGCTTGGGTCCTCATTGCTGCTGAGGATGCCTTGGATCTCTTCAGGGGAACTCAGGTCCTTGGCTGACCTTAGCCTTTCCTGGCTCCAGTGCAGATCCCTCAGTCTGCTGACACAGGTCATTCATCCTGTGGACACAGACTTTGTAGCTTCCACCACTGACCTTTGGGCCTCTTCAGTCAGATTTTTGATACAGACTTGCATGGGACATTGTTATGAGCTCTAGGCCTCCAAGTGAAAACATGGAGGACATTGCCGTGGTATCCAGACCTTCTGTTGGTTCTTTGGGTCTCTAATGCATGGAAGTCTCCTGTGCTTTATCTATCTATCTATCTATCTATCTATCTATCTATCTATCTATCTATCTATCATCTATCTATCTATCTATCTATCTATCTATTTTTAATGTATTTAGTATAGGGTCTACAGGGATTGGACTCACTACACAGATTGGACTTGAAGTTATCCTCCTGTTTTTTTAGCCTCCCAAGCACTGGGATTAGAGGTGCACACCACCATTCCCAGTCTCACTCACTGGGGTTGGGCTGGTACTGCACACTGGTGATTGAGCCCCTGCCACTGAGTTCTGCCTAAGCAGGAGCTTTAGTCCACTGATTAAAGCAGATTATCTGGCTGGCCCTGTTGTGTTCTTGTGAATTTGACATTTTGAGGTGGATATCATAAAATGGTCCTACAAGATATATGTACTGCATTAAATCTATTTCCTTGAAAACCCTGACTAGAACACATCGTATGAATGTACCTCAATTCATTTATCCACTCCTCTATTAAAAATCTTTGGGCTAGGGAGATAGCTCGGTGATCTAAGCACCTGCCTGGCAAGTGCAAGGACCCAAGTTCAATCCCAGCACTGAAGAGGCTGAGACAAGAGGGTCACTACAATTCTGAACTACACAGCAAGACCCTGTATCAAATTAAAAAATAAAATAAAATAAAATTTTAAAAAATCTTGTTTACTTTCAGTTTGGTACAATTATGTATAACAGCACTATAAACAACCATGTTCAGATTTTTGTGTAGACATGTTTTATAATTCATTTAATAGACACCTAGGAGAATGATTGTTAGATCATATATTAAGATTACATTTAGTTGTGATTTCAACTATCAAACTGTCTTACCAAATATAGTTTTGATTTCCCACCAGCAACATGTACCTTCACCACTCTTCATTCTTGTCAGTGTGTTGGATTTGGTTCATCCTCATACTTGTGTAGTAGCATACAACTTCAGCTTTAATTTGAAATCTCTTAATGAAAAATGGTATACAACAACTTTTCATATGCATGATCTCACTCTACACAAAACTTCATTGATGAAGTGTCTATTCACAATATTCATAAATGTATGATAGTCTTAAAAAATCTGAATTTATTCTT